>NC_081414.1:159336351-159708851 GCF_030272615.1 Cryptomeria japonica
CCAAGTGATAAGGATGAGAACATTCCTCCTCCTTAATCTTCTCAACTTCCTACTAAGACTAGATGAAATCATTCTGCGCGTGAACGCCGATGAAAGCGTCATCTTAGAGCTCGTGCAGCTGCTTCTCAAACTTTGCAATCCCCAAAAACACCTTCAGCTAGTATTATTCCATTTTCTCCTCAGCCGAAAATTGAGCCAAAATCTCCTAAGCATAAGATGCATGATGGTTTTGATCTTGTGCAAGTTAAAGATCCTATTTTTATAAATCTTGATGATGATATAGATGAAAATGTTATTCATGATGAAAATGTTACTTCTCTTGCTTCTGATAGTGAATATGAATATGTTGATATTGATAACCATTTATCTAACGAATTTTCTAAAGCACTTATCTTAGCTCCTAGACAAGAACAACGTGGCTTGGAACATGAACATAGCCCTTATTTGGATCTTGTGATAGCTCCATCTGCTGTGTTGGATGTTCCTCCTCTAGCGTGTTTCCTGCCTTCCCAAAATATTGATCAGCAAGATCGGGGGGTGGATAATGTGCTAGACTAGTTTCATTAGCATAGCAAACTCTCTCCTCCTCTCTTGATCTCTTTTGTTACTTCTTCTATGTGTTATTCTCATTCTTATATTTGTTGTCCTTAAAGTTGTCTACTTGAGGATGATGCAAAGCATTGAGATCTCTTCTGGTCTCTCTCATGTTGACTCAAAAGACACGTGTGTTCCCTTCTTCTAGGTGACCTTCCTTGATTGAGGAATGAAGAACAATTATGCATACATACATATGATATACATGAATTATCATATAGCATACTGACCCCAAGGAAAGCGTAGTCACCTCGTGATTTGTGTTTTGTGTCTATTATCCTTGGGTTTATCTCACACTTGGGGGCTAAATCTTTGCGATAACGTGCTCCTTTCCCTTCTCATTTCTTATGTGTATCACTACCTTAAAGCAATCACCCCCGATGAGGCGTGTGTGATCACTTTAATGTAGGGGGCATACACTCCATCCATATCTCTTCAAGATTCCTAAAAATTTCTTGGCAAACTTAGCTTTGCCTTGAAAATTTTTGGTATTTTTCTTGCATGACTCATAGTGAGGGAACCTTACTACTGACAGTCATGGTTCTCCCTCATGATCTTCCCTTTTAATTTGTCAATCGAAATCGTAAGATCCTTAGTCCATTGGGGGCTTGGTGTATCTTGCCTCCTAGACGTGGTGAAAGTCTTTCAATGTTGTTTCCTTGTACTTTACCGGAAGTATGGGCATACGCTTATACTCCCGCTAAAGTGGGGGCTAAATGTAGCATCGTAAAATTGTGACACTTGCAATTTCAACTGCATTTGGGTCTTCACGATGGTGGCGCAACATTGAACCTGAATGGAGACCCTAAAACCTGTTTATGACATCAAAAACTACATCTTTTCTGCACCTTGGCCTGATCCTCCTTGCACCCTGCTGTCCTGGGAGGTGGGACCATGGCGCCTAGTGCCCTGGTCCTTCAGGACCATGGTACCTAGCACCCTGGTCCCTCAGGACCATTGCGCCCAGCACCCTGGTCCTTGGCCCTATTTTGGGGCCCGGTCTCTTGTTGGGCATCGGGTCTTCAAGTTTGCAATTTGGAAAATAATGTTCCTAGGTCGGCCTAAGGTCGGAAAAATCAGTCTCCTAACCCTAATTGACAAGTATATAAACTACATTTCCTCTCCCAGAAAAGGAGGAAAAACATATGCATACAAGAGGCAGAAGCGATGGGCAAACATTCAAACATTCAAGCATTCAAGCATTCCTTCAAGCAATTGAGCATTCTAGGTCTCCATTCAAGGCTAGGTGTTGCATTCAAGACAAGGATTCAACCATTGAAGAGGAGATCACTTACAACATACAACATACAACAACATTACACCTTCACATGTAAGAATACAAACATTCTTACAACAAGGTATCAATACTTGATTACATTACAAACATTTACATTTACAACATTCTCATTTCTTGGTTAATTCCAAAACTGGGGTTTGACCTAGAGGCAAACCCCTAATCGCTAACCCCCAATCGTCCTCTCTTTTCTGTGTGTAGGTTGTAGGTACCCGGCTATAATTGAAGATCTGGAATCCTTGTATAGAGACAAACAGATCCCCCTTCGTTTCACGGATTTTCGAAGGACCATGTGCACTCTGGGCGCCATCGTCCCGTCAACTTTAGCTCAAACTTGCAGGACAACATTGTCTCGATATTTTACTGCTAATTTCAGGTCCGTAGCTTCATCTCATGTCTCTATCTCCATCTATAAGAGAATCTTTCTTACTTTCACATACACTCCTAGTTCAATCCTTCTATCTACATTCTTTACAAAAGAGGGTATCTTTGCTGTCTCAACCCTTGAAACTCATTTAGAATTCAATCTTGCATTGTCTGGGATTGGATCTTGTGAGCTTCAACCCCTCTTTTGAATGTAAATTCTCTCCTAAGTGAAAACCGTCAATCCTAGTGACCTCCTTTCTCTCTCCTTGGAGTGGGGGGAACACCTAGGGTTCGATTTTCCGCTTTACAGAGACAAAGTGGATTTTCAGAAACAAGCTGAATGAAAAAGGTGAGGTCATTCGAAATAAAGCAAGAATAGTTTGCAAAGGTTATGCTCAAGAAGAGGGAATTGATTATGGTGAGACTTTTGCACCTGTGGCAAGAGTTGAAGGAGTAAGAACATTGTTGGCATATGCTGCTTACAAAAATTTCAAGGTATATCAAATAGATGTCAAATCTGCATTTCTGAATGGTATATTAGAAGAAGAAGTTTTTATTGAACAACCTGAAGGATTTGTTGAAGACAAGATTAAAGATCAGGTATGTAAATTGAACAAAGCTTTATATGGTTTGAAACAAGCACCTAGAGCATGGTATGAAAGATTGCACTCTTATTTAATCAAGATTAGTTTTATAAGGACAAGTGAAAATAGCAATATGTACATGAAGAATGATTAAAATGGAATACTGATCTTAGCCATAATTGTTGATGATATTATCTTTTGTGGAAATGACTCTTTATGCAAGAACTTTGGAAATGAAATGAGCAAAGAATTTGAGATGTCATTAATCGGTGAGATAAAGTATTTTATAGGTTTACAAATACTGCAAATGAAAGATGAGATTTTCATTACTCAATCCAAGTACATAAAATAAATCTTGAAGAAATTTGGAATGGAGGATTCAAAACTAGCAAGTACTCCTATGACTACCAACTGTAAACTATCAAAGAATGATGAATCTGCATCTATTGATGAGACACTTTACTGATCCATGATTGGAAAGCTACAATATGTTGTTCACAACAAACCAGATATAGCACATGCAGTAGGTATAGTTGCAAGATTCTCTACAGATCCCAAGGAAACACACATGACAACAATCAAGAGAATTTTTAGATACTTGAAAGGCACTAAAGATTATGGCTTAGTATATCAGAAAGGAAATGTTTTTGATTTAAAAGTTTATATTGATGCTGATTGGGCAGGCAACATTGATGACAGAAAAAGCACAAGTGGAGGAGCTTTCTTTTTAGGAGAAAGACTAGTGAGTTGGCTTAGCAAGAAACAAGGATGTGTTTCACAGTCAACAACAGAAGCTGAATATGTTGCTGCAACATTGAATTGTACCAATATAGCATGGATCAAACAATTGTTGGAAGGTATAAATGAGCAAGTTTCTGAGCCAGTAACTATATTCTGTGACAATACTAGTGCCATAAACATTTCAAAGAATCCTGTTATGCACTCTAAGACAAAGCACATCTCTATCAAATATCATTATCTTAGAGAAGAAGTTCAAGAGAAGAAAGTAGTGTTGGAGTATGTTAGCACAAAGGAACAAATAGCAGATATCTTCATCAAGCCACTACCAAGGGACACTTTTGAGTATCTCAGAAGTAAGTTAGGGGCCCTACCCCTATCTTCCATTCACTGACCAAGTTCGGTGAAAGCATCAATTCGATGACTCTACAAAATATCTTTTAGGAGTTGATGCTGATTTACACACTTTAGGATGTTTTCTAAAGGTGTGCAGGAAACAATAACAAGGAACGGGAATTGAAGACAAAATGCTCTGACCGAGACTAAGTTGACACATAACAGTAGGAAATCACTTCATATAGGAAGAAATTATGTTTTAGTTCTTTACTTTTTGGCATTGTTGTCAAAGGGGGAGAAGACTGAAGAAAACAGGAGAAGACTAATGTATGGGGGAGAAGACTGATGACAGGGGGAGAGAATTTCAGCATTTTAGTAATCTGAATCCGAATCCATTAGGTCATATCAATTGGTTTTGCCATCAATGCCAAAGGGGGAGATTGTTGGCATTATAATAGATAAAGGGAGATTTTTGGCATTTCTATAAGGATATTGAGAAGGTTTTTGATGATTATGGATATAACTGATTAAGGATGTTTACTGTCTTAATATTATTATTTTGTCATTGATGTCAAGAAATTGATTTTCTAATTCAGTATGATGTTGCCATATCTTAATAAGTATGATTTGGTGAGTCTAAAGATATCGATAAAAGACACAGAAAGAATGTGATGAATGAGGGGAGGAATAAGTTATTCAATGGGCAACTATTACTGAGTTAGACAATGATGAGATCATGATGTTTAGATTATTTTTAATATCCTATATATGCTATTATTTATAAGGTTAATACTATACTATGTTACCGAGCAAAGAACCTAGTTAGTAAACCCTAAGGTTATCGCTATCGGTTAATGAAGACAGAATGTCTACCGAGTGAAGTTTAGTATTTACCGAGTTGCAACCGAGTAGTAACAGAATGCATTGAATGAATATCAACATTATTTAATGAAGGAAGCTAATGAGCTAGAACTGATTAAATGATTGGTATGCCATGCATGAAGTTTGTTAAAGAATCTATGGCAAAGGAAAATCGACAGGAAGATCTACAGCTCAGATTGAACCGCAATACCCTAGCAAAAGTTCCAAGGTGGGGTAAAACATTTTCAGATCAAAGGATACATTGAACCTGGTCAAGTTTGAAGATTTGATGGCTATGATTGATCATGGGATATGTGATCAAGGAGATTAAGCGGTTAGCAAATTGTTTATAAATAAGGAACTGTTGATAAACAATGCATGTGGGCAAGTGTATGCACAAGGATGCTACATAGTGATTACTGAGCACAGAAGCTTGAAGACCTATTTGATTAACAGAGTATAGAGCCCAACAGATGGACAAGATAAGTCCTATGACTAGATTGTATTGAGCAAATAAGAACCTGCTTTAGCATTTTAGATGTGAAGTTGTAGATAGATTTTTATTACTGTTATTTTGTAAAGTGACAGAAAATCTCTTAACCGAGTGGACTTAACAGTCTTATTTGTAAAACCCTCTAGCAAGGTGACATTCTGATTGAGTGTTTGAAATCCTTTAACAAGGTCACTTCTAACAAGGTGAAGATCCTAACAGATTTGAGGGAAATCCCTTAACCGGGTCACATCTAGCATTTTGTTTGTAATCTTTAATAGGATTTGCTTTTAACCGAGAATACTCTAGAAGAGTATATTTCTTAGTGGGTCCAAAATCCCACAATGGTTTTTCCCTATTTGGGTTTCCACGTTAAATCTGGTGTTATGAGTGTTATGATGTTTATAAGCTTATGAGTTTGCATGTTTAGCAGTTTTGGTTATATTACTGAAGTATATGTTACCGAGGTTGAATCTATTTTTTTGCAACCGGTTCCAAGAAGGTTACACTTAGTTCATCTATCACTTGCTCATTGTTGGTTTCCTCAGGTTTCTCAAAGGTTTCATCAACTCTAACATTGATAATTTCCACAATTCTTTGAATCCTATTGTTAAAACACTTGAGAGCTTTGCTCTTCGTGGAATACCCTAGGAATATTCCCTCATCACATTTTGCATCAAACTTGCTCTGGTGTTCACTTCTCTTGATATGACACTTGCTACCAAATACTCTAATTAAGTAGCTTACTACAGGTGTCTTACCAGTCCAATACTCATAGGGAGTTTTACCCTTGCCTTTCTTGACGAGTACCCAGTTCATATTGTAGACTACAGTGCTCACCACTTCTCTCCAAAAGGTGTGAGAAACCTTCCCTTGAATCAGCATCATTATGGTTGCTTCAACTATAGTCTGGTTGTTCCTCTCTATTAGGACATTCTACTGGGCAGACAATTGCCTCTTGATATCATTCTCTTCATAGTACTTGTTGAATTTACCGGAAGTGAATTCTCCTCCTTGATCAGTTCTTAGGCATTTAATCCTCTTACCAGTTTCCTTCTCTACTATTGCTTTGAAGGCTTTGAAATTTCCAAAAGCTTCAGACTTGTCTTTGAAGAATGTAACCCACATCATTCTTGATAAGTCATTAGCGAGAATCAGAAAATACTTATCTCCCTAAATAATCCTAGTTTTCATGGGACCACACAAATCAGTATGCACAAGATCAAGTAAATTATCTGCAGTGAGAGATTTACCTCTGAAGGTTGAGGAAGACATTTTCCCCAGTTGACATTCTTTGCAAAAAGCATTCTCCAGTTTGCTCAGCACAGGCAATCCTCTAACTGTCTTGATCTTACTGGCCTTCACAATATTATCAAAGTTTACATGGTAGAGTCTCCTATGCCATATCCAACTGTCATCAAACTTAGCCATTAGACATTTACTGATATTTGTATTTAATTGAAATAAGTTACCTTTGGTTTGCATACCAATGGCTATCAGTTCACCACTCTTTCCTTTTATTTTGCATACTCCATTTTTGAATTCCAGAGTGAGTCCATTATCATTCAGCTGAGCAACACTCAAAAGGTTATGCCTGAGACCTTCTACCCAATACACATTAGCAACACTGCTTTTTCCATTTAGGGAAATGGACCCTTTGCCTTTTACCATACAAGGTGCATCATTACCAAATTGGACTACACCTCCATCATACTCTTCTAGAGACAAAAACTTTCTCCAGTCACCAGTCATGTGGTGAGAACATCCACTATCAATAATCCACTCATGAGAATTATCAAAGCGGGAGACAAGAGCCTTCTTGTTTGACACATCTTCCTTAACTACTACAAACACTATGTTTTCTCTTTCTTCATCTTCTCATTCCTCATCAGTGACACCTTCATCAACTGCAACAAAATAGTTTTTCCTAGTTCCTCCTTTGAACTTTTTGAACCTCTCCGGTTTGTCCTTATTATCACCATTAGGATAGTTTATAGCAATGTGTCCTATCCTATTGCAAGAAAAGTATTTCAAGGAAGCTTACCTTTGTATTTTCTAGTTCCCTTAGGAAGTCTCTTGGCAAGAAGAGCTTCAAATTCCATCAGGATCTCCTTATCATCCATTTCTCTGCTTTGTCTAGGTTCACAACTGGTACTAGCTTCTTTTCCCTTTCTAGATGGTGTAGCAGATGCTCTAAAGGTTGATTCAGTCTTCTAAACACTGTCATCATACTTATTTATCTCATATGCAGTCAATTTAGCAATGATGGAGTCTAGGGATACCTTTGTCTTGTCAATAGATCTCAACTCCTAAATAGTGGCAACCCTTATTGCATAGACCGATATCAAGGATCTCAAGACTTTTCTAACAATGGTGGAATCATCCATTGTACCTCCTGCACTCTTGATGTCTCCAACAGTAGTTTTGATTCTTATCCCATATTGTTGAATGGTCTCTCCTTCAACCATCTGCATGTCTTCAAACTTTCCCCTAAGGCTCTCTTTCTTAGCTTGTTTCACATGCTTGTCATCACCATAGATATTCTCCAGAGCATCCCATACATCTTTGGGATTGTCTTTACCCTAAACATCAATAAACTCAATATCAGATAGACTGTTGATAAGGGCTTCCATGACTTTCCCATTCTCCCAAATCTCTCTTCTTTGATCATCAGTGAGAGTACCAGTAGGGATAACATAAGTATTCTCAACATAGCTCCAGTATTGAGCACCCATGCTTCTAATGTAGATCTTCATTCTATCCTTCCATATCTTAAAGTTATCTCTATTGAACTTAGGACCTTCCCTCTTCATCATTAGAATAGGATATTTTCCTCAAGCAGTTAAGCTTATAGCACCGAGGACCTAGAGGTTGCTCTGATACCAATTGATGAATAATAATGAACAGTAAGTACCAAACAAGTACTGAGAGGTGGGGGTGAATCAGTACAGACAAACAATTATTCAATAACTTAAACTGCAAAGACTGCACTAATTGGTAAACACTATCACCAGTCTAAATCAAGGCACTACCAGTAATAGATAGATCTATTCAATACCTAATATCTCATCACAACTTCACCCATATGCTTAAGCAAGTAATACATCAGAACTACAGTGACCATTGGATCAACTTGCATTACCGCTTAATAGGAAACACTAAAACATCACATGAAAAAGTATCACACATAACACACTGATTTTTCATGTGGAAACCCAACTGGGAAAAACCACGATGGGGATGAATACCCACAAGTTGTTCTTGAACTATTTTGAAGTTCACTTTGTTAGGAGCCTAGTCCGGTTAAAGAATTTACAATAGGTTCTGCTAGAAACCAATCCTGCTAGGGATCACCCGGTTAAGGGATGGCTAAATACCCGGTTAAGGGTTAAAACCTTGGTAGAGGATTTGAAGAACTCAATGATTTTGAGTCACCCTATTAAAGGATTTACAAAAATCCTATTAAAGATACTCGGTTAAGGGATTTTCTAACTATTGAAATTGTTAGAAGTCAATAGGTAATATACTGATCTGTTAATAGCACTCAATGCCAATGCAGATCCACTTTAATTCCTTTACTTCTACAATCACACTCTATAGGTATCAACGCACTTCTCTGGTCTGGTAAGAATCAAGTATCTCTTCACTCAGATACACTTACAACATTTGCCAACAACCTCAAAATGAAAAACATCATCGACCTTATAGGAAATAGATAGGTCAGTAGCATAAACCCTAAACCCTAAACCCTAAACATTTAGGTTAACAATATAATTGGTTCAATCCTGACTGTTAATCACATTACATAGGGTAAAACAATCTTGAATAGATCTCAAGACATTCTGCATCATTCATTCTTCACCGCTTCTTAGAGGCTGATAACCCATCACACGCTCTCCATCATTTACTGAGATTTCGCACATTCTTGAGGTAGAAAGAATCAATCTTCTTCATACAATATCCTCAGGTAAATCCTTCACGCGCACAAGGCTGACATGGCAACATGATCTGATCTTCATTACAATGCTAACTCATCACAATATGTCATCAGTTGAATCACATAGGCTTGGAATGCATCAACCAGAAACCCTGAAGCTGAGACTACCAACCGGTAATCATACCAAATGAAACCCCGATACAAAACTTTCCATATATTGGTTCACATTCCAACATACCACTTCACTTTTTCACATATACCAGTTCACATCATCATACCAGTTCTCTTTCTAGTTTGCTTACTTCAATATACCGGTTAATACTTCATCATATTGACATCAATGACAACATACAATATCATCATGTCATCACACTCTGCACATATGCCAACAAAGGTGTGTCAGAGAAGATGAAACATGTGATATCCTTCATGTATGTCAGGATGAGCCATGTGAAGGACATTTTGCTGCTAAAAGAACAACACTTAAAATCCTTAGCACAGGATATTATTGGCAAGCTTTGTATAAATATGCAACGCGATATACTAGAAAATGTGATAGATGCTTGCGAATGGGTAGGCCTACTAGATCTGATGAAATGCCATTATATCCCCAGGTATTGGTTGCACCATTTGACAAATGGGGATTGAATTTTGTTAGACCAATTGATCCTCCTTCAAATTGGAAATCTTATATTCTAGTATGCATTGATTATGTTACAAAATGGGTGGAAGCACGAGCCATGACACATACAATAGATAATAAGGTAGTTGAATTCCTCTATGAGGAAATATTTACCAGATATGGAGTTCCAAGAGAGATTGTTTCAGATCAAGGACCAAAATTTACTTCCACATTAATTTCAGCATTGGTTAATGAGTATAATATCAAACACAGGAAGTCTACCCCATACCATCTACAAGCAAATGGTCAAGTGGAAGTTACAAACAAGGATTTAGAAGCTATTCTTACCAAGATAGTAGCTCTTTATAAGAAAGATTGGTCAAATATACTCCTAAAGCCATTTGGGCATACAAAACAACATGGAAGACACCAATTGGATTTAGACCTTTTGAAATGGTGTATTGAAAAACAACAATGATGCCCATTGAGTTTGAGCATAAAACTTTTAGCACAACTCTGCAGTTGAATATGACTCTCTCAGAAGCATAAAAAGACCACATCATGCAATTGAATTCTTTGGACAACCTGAGAAAGATGGTTGTCCAGCATAAAGAGATTATTCAACATCAATGAACTAAATGGCATGATAAGTATATAAAGGAGAAAAAATTTTAAATCTGGCGATTGGGCATTGCTATATGATTCCAGATATAAGGATACTATGGGGAAGCTGCAGACAAGATGGTTGGGCCCATATGAAATAGATGAAGTTTTTACAAATGGAGTAGTTAGGTTGACAACAATAGACCCAGGTAGATTCAAACTTCTGGTCAATGGTCATTGGCTATGCCTTTATCATAAGCCTGCAACCAAAGAATAGTTCTTGCAACAATTTGGCAGCCAAATGCAGCCAATAGTTCCTACAACATCTGAAAAATACCCTCTTGTCATAGTTCTTACAACATCTGAAGAAATTCTTACATCATCTAGAGAGGACATTATGGACGTAGTTCCTGCAGCTTTTGCAGGGGGCCTTCTTGGTCCTCGGTCTTAAATTCTTCATGTGTGCCTTCATAATAACCATTTCCATGCTTTTTGGAAATATCATTCTTCGATAATAATTTTCTCATCCACCTCATCCCATGTCATATCTTTGTCTGTCACATCAATCATTTCACGTCATCTCATCTCATATTGTGAATAACTAAATGTTTCATGCAGCATTAATTAGTACGACTGCAGGTATGTGTATTATTTATTTTTCTTAATTATGCATTTATTATTTCATTATGATTATTACCTGTTTTGATTCACATAATCCACGTACCCTTTCCTGTATCCTTTTTTACATGTGTGGACACGTGTCATCTTAAGTTGGGGGGTGTTTTATGGTTCGATTTGCAAGTTGTGTAATTATCTATCCTTGTCAGTAATGTGTTTTAATTTGCCTGATATCATTTTTGAATGGGACATCATGTGGTACGAGTGAGTAGTTCACTCTGTCGCCATAGTCGATGAAAGGTACTGAAAAAAAAAGTAAAGTATTTCAGAGCATGAAATTTTAATTCTGTAGGTTATTTCAGTCCTTCATTTTGTCATGGTAATTGTTTTGAAAGCTGAGTTAGCAATGGGAGGATCTCCTATCCATCATGAACCAGTAGTTCATAACATTTTGTTGTAGGATGTCCACTGGGAGCATTACTTCTATATGTATGACTGGATTGACTATATTCTAAAATTGATAGATTTCAATGAAGAAATTTCTCATGAATTCTCACATACATCAAAGGAGAGGCTTCTATCAAAGGGTTAAGGGTCATTGCCACAAAACAATGAATAGCCGAAGTCACTGGGTTGTCGTAGGAGGGAGAACTATTTCCTAAGTCGAAAGATGCAAGAAGTGCTAGGGCAAAGTTTACTCACCCAATAGACAAACCCCTAAATATGGACAAGCAAGGAACCATATGGACATCTCTTCTAACATGATGGGCCCAAGATGCATTTTATGTGATGAAATATATTACCTATGATCGTAGGTACTCAAATTTGCATTTGGTTCATTTTAAATTACTGAGTCATCTACGACATGGCCGAAGGATGAATGTTCTGAATTTCTTGTATCATCTTATTTCCATAAGTGCAAAGGAAACACAAAAGGGTGGAAATCATTTTGTTAGTCATCACAACTTGATTAAATTGTTGGTAGAACATTCTCTCAGATGGCATGGGGAGAGTTTGAAGATATCCTGCAATTTGGGGAGGAAAATGTTCTTACTGCAGAAGAAATTGCTGCTTAAGAGGAAGATATCGAAGAACCCTCATCTCCTAAGGTTTTTGCAGCGAATGAACCTCATGTTGTTGAAGAAGCCTTACCTATTGCAGAGGAAATGGTAATTGAATCAAATATTGAAAATCCCTCCACTCATTTTCAAAGTAGACATAGTTGCCAACATGGTTCCTGAATTGATGCAATGCAGGGCTCCTCTGAGAGTTTATGTGTCATATTTGAAGGAGCAGTATTTATGTTTCAAGCTAAATCACATTGTTAGGGATCTTAGTCCTTCTCTAGATACTCCTCAGGAATTTTATAATGTTTATCAAAACTCTCCTACGGCTGTTAGGAATTTGTTATGTGAATTTTATTTGCATAATTATGTTGTGCCTTTTGACAATGAATGGAATCCCTTACTATATTGGTGACATTCAATTAAAAGCATTGATGTCATGGATACAAAATGAAATCAGTATGAGAACATAGGCTAGAACATATAGAAATTTGGAGTTTGATTGCCCATTGCCACTCAAAGATAAAGAAAAAAACCCATGGCATATGTACTATGATTGGCAGAAGTTGTTAACGAGACCTAATGTCAAAATTCAGGTTTTACCATTGAGAGAGGAAGCATTTTGGGAATATGAGCATTTGGTTGAAAATGAAAATAAATCTGCAGTTGAATGTTTGGTTCAGCGTTGGAATAATCTCTTAGAAGACCTAAAGCAGGCTCAACCCCATTCACTACCTAATTATCATGCAGCCACACAAAGAGCTCCTAAGTACATCCACTTGGGTAGGACAAAAAGCAATAATTGGCTACCCTTGATATTTTAACCACCTATCATTATGTGGACATTGATGGGACATAGGGTTATAGACAAACCATATGAAAAGGCCATAGAGGAAGCCATATGGAATAGGTTGGAAAAGATGAAGGGGTTTTATTGGAACTTGGCTATAGGAGGAACAAGACAAGGAACCATAGGTGATTTACGAGTCAATGCTCGGATAAGAAATTTCCCTCTTGCTAGAGGATCAGCAAGACATTAAGTTGGGGGGCATGATGAGCTAAAATAATAGCTCTTTTATTCCTATAACTGATAAGTTTTTGCCATGTTTTAAGTTGCATATTGGGATAGTATTTGAGTCATGTGATTATTAAAGTTTGACTATGTGCATTCTGGATGATAACTAAACCCATTAAATCTTGTATTGTTTTGACCTATTATTCCTATTGCCATGCATATTATCATAGGTAATATCATGTGTGAATGTATAAGTATTATGATTAATGAAAATATATGTGTGTGTGTGTGTGTGTGTGTGTGTGTGTGTGTGTGTGTGTGTGTGTGTGTGTGTGTGTGCGTGTGTCCTTGTATGTTCTATCTTTTAATTGTAGGGATAAATGAGATTCTACAAAAGCAATTATTACAAGCCAAATGTTGAACCACGTCATAAAAGTAGTTGGAGACATTCAAGGGTGGTTAAATATTCAAAACAACAGAGAGGATGGTTGCATAAGAATCGACAAAGGAATAGAAAGGCACTACCAGATTCATTTATGTTTGTCTTGAGCAAACATCAATCTTGTAACACCATCATGCTATATTCTTGGTTGCAGTCTAGCTGACAGGTTCCATGTTTTCTGTGGATTAACTTCTTTTGTTGGTAGTCATAAATATTTTTCACCCTATTTCATTGGTGTGATCTAGATAGTAGGGAGTTGTTATAGTTTTTTTATAAATAAAAGCCTGCACCTCTTCTTAGAGGTTAGATAGGGGTTAGAGACAGGATTAGACAACATTTTTTAGAACTTGAAGCATTTCTTTCATTTCATGTGTTGTATCGACTTTTGAAAACAATGAATAAAAGTGATGTTATTTTGGGTATATAGAATTATCTTTGAATTTTGAATACACTCATCCAAGGGGGCCAACTTGGTGAGTATTCTTGTGTGTTTGTTAGATTCATTTTTCCTTTTGCTGCAGTAGATGTTCTAGCGATTGACTATTCCCGCAACCACTAGAACCAGATCTTGTGATTGTTCCTGCAGCTGAAGCAGATAGAGTAATTCCTTTTTGCCAGCTTTGAACTTAGTTAACAATTATTTAATTAGAATCTTACGTTAATGTTAAGCTTTCTTGTATCCATTCAGTTGTTATGTTTTCTCTTGTTTATTCTGAATAGATTTAGTTGTTCCAGTAGTGCTGAATAACTATCGTAGGAACTTAGTGCATATATAGTGCAGACCCATTTCAAGTAATACGTCCCTGGGTTGACAATGAACTTCAGTCATGGAGATAATAACTACACAGAATGAATTACCAGTCTTTGGGTTGAGACTTTAGTTCTAGTTATTGTTCCTATTGGCGAGGCAAACACTTAGAAAATAAAGTCTAGTTTCTAAAATTGTAATTTGTTTCAAAATTTGATGAATGAGTAAAGAACTATACCCAAAATACCACCATTGGTTATTGACAAAAAATGGACACACTAAACAGAAAAAATTAAAGATGAGAACCTTAACGTAGTCCAAACGTAAAAAAAAATGTATGGTTAGATAGCTAAGAGATCTTAATGTCATCATGGTATTTTTGAAGAGAACATGAAGGAGAGCATGACCAAAAATGCTTTAAATTTTTTTACCTTTTCAAAAAAACATGTCTTTGGCATGAAATGGTCATTCAACCATTTAGGTTGGATAACCAAGGAAAATTTTAGTCCAAAGGGATGGATTTTCTCAATGCATATGATTTGGCAATTGTCAAACACAAATACATTTTTAGAATACTAGACCCAACTGCTCTGCATTTGATCAATCCTATTTCTCTTTCTATCTCTCTCCCCCACCTTGATTAAGGCTTAGAATTTAGGGTTTTACAATTGAGGAAGGATAGTTGAGGTTATACCTTTCACCCCCTATCTACCTCCTCCCCTCTACAAATTCTTCTCTTTCTCTCTCCCTCTCTTCTCTCTCACCTATCTCTCCTCTTAGGTCTCTACAACTCTCCCTCTCTCCCCATCTCTAGGACTCTCTCTCCTCATTTCTAGGTCCCTCCATCCCTCCCTCTTTTCCTCTCTACCTCTCCCTCCTTATCTCATTACCCACCTCACTCCCCCTTTATCTCTCTCACTTCTATCTCTCCCTCGATGCCTCTCACCCCTCTAGATCCCAAGGCTCTATGTATCTCACCTCTATATATCTCCCCTCTCTAGTTCTTTATCATCCTCTTTGTTGGTAATTGACACTCATCCGGGCTCATGGTGTTGTCATTGATGGCAAAACACATCATTTTGGGTTGGATACTTATCCGGTACTCACTGGTATTCAAGGTTTAACATCTGACATTCAAGGAAATTGGAAAGAAAGGGAAACTGACAAAGTAGGAACCAGTATGTACTGGAGGTCGACATAGGAGATTGATCCACCAAAGGTTAAAGCAGTAATGATCACGAAGATTAGTGTTTATATTTTTGTCTAGGCAGACATGCAATTACTTTTTAATATGATTGTAAGCTAACATAAGGCATTCATGTTTATGTATGTAAAAGGTATATAAGTCAGTTTGGTTAGGTCATTTTGGAGAGATAGGTGTGATAGGTTATGTGATATTTTGTGAGTGAGATATTGATGAACAAAATGTGAATAGAATGATCTGTAGTTGGTCTTGGTTGTTTGTCAAGAGGATTAGAAAGTGAATTAAGTTACCGGTAAGGAAGGAGATTGTGCTTAAACCAGAACTCATCCACCATATCAGATGCACACTCAGAGTTTAGATTTTTGCTTGTAATTTAGCATTTTGAATTTGTAGTCAGTGAGGCTCCTTTGTGATGAGAAGTGTTCTCTAGGAAGTGTGTCCTCCTGGATGTGCAGGCCCCTCTTGTAATATTTATTCATTTGGCTAGTGGATAGATATTATGGGTCAACAATCCCATTGTGGTTTTTCCTCTTTGAGGTTTTCCATGTATAAATCTTTGTGTTATGGTGTTGATCTCTATGGTTGCATTATTATCACTTGTTGTTATTTTCTTTTATGCATATTGGTTACTGAGTTATTTTGTTAATAAGGTTAAAATTAATCATACTTGTAGAACACTGATTCACCCCCCCCCCCCCTCAAGGTTCTTGGATTCCAACAATTGGTATCAGAGCCTAGTGCCTTGGAATAAGTCTAACAACTTGAGGAAGATCCTGAATCCAGAATCCATGGAGATGAGTATAGAGAAAGAACTTGAAGTAGCACTTGAGGACTATGATGTTGAAAGATTGAAGAACAAGAAACTGCAAGATGAGTTGAATTCTACAAAGGAGTTCATCCTTACCCTACAAAAGAGGTTGTCATCTGCTCAAGCCAAAAGGAAGGAACTTTTACAAAATTAGGATGATGAAGAGAAGAATTCCCTTAAGGAACTATGTTAGAAGTTGAGTCAGGAGAATGGTGTCATGAAGAATGAAATGCAAGCCCTAACCATGAGGATGTCCAAGGAGATTGAAGACTAGAAGAAAAATGAAGAAAATATTGCCAAATCTCTAAAAGACGGATCTAAAGAATGCATTAGGTTGGAGCATGAGAATGATATGTTAAGAACTGAATTGGTGTAATCCCAAAACAATGAGCAAGAGTTGGAAAGAATGGTGATAGTCCTAAGAGGAGATCTAGATGATGTGAATGAATACAAAGACAAGTTTAAGGTCAGTTCTGCAAAGCTTGATGAATTATTGAAGGATCAAAGGTACAATGGAGACACTAGAGGTCTTGGATTTGAGCATGGAGAAAGTTCCAGTATTGTAAATCAAGAGAATCCACCAGTCAACCAAAATCAAAGATCACTAGTAAGGAAACCCAATGCACATAAATTTAATGGTAGATGCTTTGTTTACAATAAGTTTGGTCATATGGAAAGTCAATGCAGAAATAGAGTCAATCAAAATAATAATTCCAGTACCGATTAGTGTTTCAATTGCAAAAAGTATGGTCATAGGACAACAAATTATAGAATGAATGTGAAATATCATGCATGTGGAAATTTTGGGCATATGGCTAATCAATGTAGGTCAAGAAATGATCAAGGTTACAACAAGGCAATTCAAAAGAACAATGTCACTTTCTATGCATCACTAGTACATTTGGGTCAAGATTTTGACGGCCAATCGTCAGATTTCTGACCACATTTCATCGCACTATCGACAAAAATGGCCGTCGAAAACTTTATGTTAGAAGTTTTGACTATCCTCGTGGTCGTCGCAATTTCGACATTACCACAACCTTTCTGACGGCCACCATGCATGCTCATTCCGCGAATGAATACCGTCACCATCTCGGGGTGTCGTCGAAATTCTGACACCAAAGTATAAAATTCTGATAGAGGAGTGCCATCGGATGCACAACATCCTTGTCAGGGGTTTCATTAGTGGTCATTGAAATTCTGATTATGAGAGATGATGTGGGTCGAACGGCTTTGCCGTCAGTGCATGAAAGCATTGAACGAGTTCTACTTTTAAAAATTACATGAAACATTTTTAATTTATTTGATTCAGTGTTATTTGCAGAAAATGATTATCAATGATGTTTCCTTTCTCCAAGAATTGTCTAGGACCTTTCCATTAGATAATATGTAACATCGAATGACTAAATTTTTTCTTTTATTTAATTTAAGTATTATCTCAACGTGAATTAAAATTTATATCTGTACAGAAGTAGAACATACAAGTTGAAGAGTCTCTTGCATGCAAATTTCCTAAGAGAAAGCAAGCAGACATTATCTTGAATGACATGGAAACAAGCTCATCTGCTGCCTAGAAGAGAGCAATTGGAGAATGGCAGAGGAAAGTGTTTAAGGGTGATAAATAGATAGATAGTATGCAATACACACAAACAATGTTTGGAGTGTCTGATGTGATGTCTCTAATTTATGTCCGGAGGGTCTAACTGGTTTTGGAGTTCCTGCGAAACCTATTGGGCCATGCTTGGAGGAAATCAATGTGTTTGTGCAAGGAGACATTTTTTCTATTATGAGAATGATACTTTTGCACCTAGGGATATTTGGAAGTCAATATCCAAAAAATTCTATAGTGTGGAACAAGAGTTGGCGGACTCGAAGTATAATTGTCAACTTTCAGAAGACCAAGAGGTTATGTACACAATCTCCCAATAGAAGAGCGACCACAAGAATTACCTCTCCCCCCAATGACTATTCAGGAAGCACTTCCTCAAACAAAGGACTATTGGCCTCCATGGGATCAAAGAAAAAAATTAAAGCATAGACTCTAGATGATGTGGTGGTGTCCTCCGTGAAGAACTCTACACTATAATTGAAAATTCACAAGGGAAACTACAAGATAGTGAAGAGAAATACAATCTTGAAAAGTGGGAAGAATGGATCTTGGTTTGGGTGGGGCCAAGTCAGGTGGCTCCTCTAGAGGTTGACGAGATAGAAATCATATTAGGATTTGAAAAAGATCACACTCGTGGAACTTCGTGTGTGAGTGATCGATTGCAGTGTTTAGGTAATGCATTCCAAATAGATACAGTCTTGATGGCATGCAACTGTATCTATTTGGAATTCAACTATATCTATTTGGAATGCATTACCCAAACACCGCAATCAATCACTCGCACACGAAGTTCCACGAGTGTGATCTTTTTCAAATCCTAATATGATTTCTATCTCGTCAACCTCTAGAGGAGCCACCTGACTTGGCCCCACCCAAAACAAGATCCATTCTTCCCACTTTTCAAGATTGTATTTCTCTTCACTATCGTGCAGTTTCCCTCGTGAATTTTCAATTATAGTGTAGATTTCTTCACGGAGGACACCACCACATTGTCTAGAGTCTATGCTTTAATTTTTTTCTTTGATCCCATGGAGGCCAATAGTCCTTTATTTGAGGAAGTGCTTCCTGAATAGTCATGGGGGGGAGAGGTAATTCTTGAAATCGCTCTTCTATTAGGAGATTGTGTACATAACCTCTTGGTCTTCTGAAAGCTGACAATTATACTTCGAGTCCGCCAACTCTTGTTCCACACTATAGAAATTTTTGGATATTGACTTCCAAATATCCCTAGGTGCAAAAGTATCATTCTCATAATAGAAAAAAGGTGCTCCTTGCATGAACACATTGATTTCCTCCAAGTGTGGCCCAATAGGTTTCGCAGGAACTCCAAAACCAGTTAGACCCTCTGGACATAAATTAGAGATGTCACATCAGACACTCCGGACATTGTTTGTTTGTATTGCATACTATCTATCTATTTATCACCCTTAAACACTTTCCTCTACCATTCTCCAATTTCTCTCTTCTAGGCAGCAGATGAGCTTGTTTCCATGTCATTCAAGATAATGCCTGCTTGCTTTCTTTTAGGAAATTTGCTTGCACATGACTCTTGAACTTGTATGTTCTGCTTCCGTATAGATATAAATTTTAATTCACGCTGAGATAATAATTAAATAAAATAAGCATTTGTAATGAAAAGATTTAGTCATTCGATGTTACATATTATCTGACAGAAAGGTCCTAGACAATTCTTGGAGAAAGGAAACATCATTGATAATCATTTTTTGCAAATAACACTGAATCAAATAAATTAAAAATGTTTCATGTAATTTTTAAAAGTAGAACTCGTTCAATGCTTTCATGCACCGACGGCAAAGCCATCTGACCCACACCATTATGCATAATAGAACAAATCAATATAATAGGCTATTATAAAGAATATATACAAAAATATGAAAGAACATTAAATTACCATTACAAACCCATAAACCATTAAATAGTGAAAATAGATATAAATTTGTAAATGTCTCCCTATAAACACCACAACCATAACCAAAACCAAAAAAATTCTTACCCGCAAAAACTTAGCTGGTGAGTTGCAAGTCTACAACATCTCTCAGATGATCAAACCGTTTCTTAATTTTGTTCTTCTGGTTAGTCAATGGATTTAGTTGCATGTTCAAGTTTACTATTTGAAGCCTTTTGTTTCCCTATATTTGAGACATAATAAAATTCTTGTGAGTAGGAAATTGATTCAGGAGTTACGTGTGAAGAATTTGGCAAAGTAAATGATGACAATCAAACTCAAATTTTATCTATCTTGATTAAAGACTTTTATCCTAATGGCATTAAATTAAAGTTCTTTCTCTATTTTTTGGTGATCTCTAGAGCAAAGGTTGCTTTGCATCGACTTGGGATACATTTAACTTGTGTTGTATCTGCGGAAATATGTATCCTAGGACGATGCAATGCAACCTCTACTCCACCAATACCAAATAGAAGAGAAAGTATTTTAATTTAAAGCCATCACAATAAAATGCTTTCAAGACATATATTAGGTATAAAAGGAAGCCTACGCTGTCATTTGAAGGGGTTTACCTACAATTCAAGTGATCTCTTAATTATAAAATCAATTCAATTCCAAGTGAACATGCAATCAAGCATTCATCAAGAATTGAAGGAGAAATCAAGTTAATAAAGATATTTAATAAAGATATCATCTTTTAAATTAAGAAATGGGCAGGAGATTAAGAATACAAACCTTCCATATTGCACACTTCAAGGTATATTAAAATCAGTTTAAAGTGTATTCATTTAGGGACCTTTCATAAAATATTCTCAACTTACATATCATAGAAGGATCTGCTCCACCAATACCAGATAGAAGAGAAAGTACTTTAGTTTAAAGCCATCAGGATAAAATGCTTTCAAGACATATAAAATCAAGTGATCTCTTAGTTATAAAATCAATTCAATTCCAAGTGAACAGGCAATCAAGCATTGAAGGAGAATTCAAGTTGGTGCAGGTGAATTTGGAAGACAAAAGGACTCAATGAAGCCAGTAAAGACTTTTGAAGGTCTTAGGAGTGAAGAGCCAATCAATTATGCACACAATGAAGCCATTAAAGACAATCATCGTTAGCATAGATTGCAGGATATGCACAAGATGTGTTTGAAATGGATTTAGAAACTTCCAACCAAATGTGATTAGTGAGTATAGATGTTGTAGTGCAACTGCCCAGGTACACATGCATGCAAAATATGTAAGCTTAGATAAGGCACATGAACTATTTGACATAATGCCTCAAAGATCACCCAATATCCAATGACGGTTGGGAGAAAGAAAACATCAATTTTTTCATTATCTTAAATATTTCTTTATTCATCACTATAAATCTATTATGAATATAGTCTCAATATTGCAGAAATTTATTCTATTATGAATGCAATATTTAGGGATGTAATCTTTATATTTTTTTTTTAATTAGGAAAAGGTCCTAATACAATCCCCAACTAATTAATCTACAGAAAGATACCACTAAAGAAAGAAATTCAATCCTCACCACTATGGTCTTGAAGGCTTTTAAGACACTTGGATTCCTATTTTGGCCCGCTTTTCCTTGACCCTATTTTAAGATAGTAAACTAGTTTGAGAGAATCCATTGGGTGGGAAATTGTGTATGGTTGCAATTATTTTCATGCATGGAAAGTGATTTAAAGTTTGGACCAATAGAGGATAAGTATTTCTTGAACCTTCAAGGACATGTGTAGAGCACCACATGGATGTTTCTCCATTATTGAACTCTTTGAATATGTAAGTAAATTATTTTTGGTTGATGACATAGTAAGTGTGGTATTTGTCTTTTCGATATGTTGTGGATAATATTAATCAAATATGGAATTTTTTTGATGCTATATACACTATGTTTTGGATTAAATTTAGGTAAGCGAAGAGGTAATGGAAGAATAAAAGAGGTACTCAAAGGAGGAAGAGTGAAATAGGTGGTTTGGGATGGAGGTTACAAGTATATATGATAATTCGTATGGATAATTTGTTGTCTATAAAGAGGCAAATAAGCTATCACAACTTCAACATGAATGAATGCCTCATCTACAGAAGTAAAAGGTACCTCTAGTGGTTTCAAAATTTGTCAAAATAGTTATGATATACCAAATAATCAAGTGGAATATCCTTTAGGTAACTAATATTATCTTCAAACTATTTATTTTGATTTTCATCATATCCTTTCCATGTGAATTTCCCTTGGTTTTAGTCCCATTTTTTCTTTTTTTTATATATATTCAAAACAAAATTTATAGATGCATGCCTCTACTTGTCTCACCACTCATTAATTGTTTGGGATTTTCATTCCATTCACCAAGGTTGGCATCTATTCTAAGACTTTGTGTCATGGCCAAGCTAAATTATTTGCCTCTAGTTTCTCTCCAATCTAGTCACCTAGTAGCATGTGAAAACTATCTCTTCCTAATTATTATTCTATCCATCTTGTTAATGATCATTTCATTAATGAATCCTTCCTCATAATTTTGGATAAGTGAGACAATGTTAGCTCAAGGAATCTTTTCATCCTCTTTCAAGATTCTTTCCCAAGTAATAATCTTGCATATTGGAGAATAAATTACGCTTCTATTTTTCCAAGCTACTCTTCCTTATAATGTTTAGATTTATTCTAAAGTGCTCATTGTGACTCATGTTTACTACTCTTCCTATTAGTCTCATTCCAATATCTCCTACAAAAATATGGAATGATTACATTTATATTTTATTTGTGTCTCCTAAATATCCACAAAATTTGGAACAATAATACAATTTTTCAATGATATTTAATTGTAAAAGAAAGGATTAAAATGGAACTAAACACTCTAAATAAATTAACCAGGGTTAAAGGGATAAACTAGGTTCCATCTTCTTACAGTCTAGGCCTTAGAATAGATTTTATTAACACTTCACCTTTTGCCCTTTTTTCAATTCAAGTTAGTTTAGGACAAAAAGCATCGCGAGATTGAAATATCAGATGATCAAGTTCCATCTATTCAAGCATTTGACAATTCAACATAAGTCCCCTTGTGATACCAGCAATTGCATCAACCAACTATGTTTATCCACACGTCATGACCCAACATACTAGAACCTTCGAGTTGTCTCAAGTGATCCTTAAGCAAATCTCCAGCATTTGAGTAACTTTGTTCAAGAGAGGATAAGATACTTTTGGGTATTTTATTCTATGTTCGCATGTGCATAAAAAACACATCAACACCTCCCACTTGTCAATGGATAAGCTAAAGTTGCTCTATAATGAATGGTTTATAAGGCACACCACTTGATGAAGGTTTTGTAAATGGGGTGGCAAGTTGAATGGGTTTGATCTTGGGACAACCTACATGGTTAAACATGCTTGATTTAGAGTAGTATTAGTATGAGTGACCTCCTAGGAATCCCTAATGCTTCACTGTTATGAGCATCACTTTGATGAAATGAGTACTAAGTGATCCATTCTTATGAGGGGTTCATGTAAACTACTCATGAGAATGGGTCAGCTTGACTCTAAAACTATGCAAGTGAATTTTGATATAAATATCATAGTATGAAAGTCTTGTGAAAACACTCATTCTTCTAGCATTGAAAGTTGTGAGAGAGTTATTAAGGGGATTCTCATGTATATAGATTCAATGTATAAGTTCAAGACAGATATTGAGGTGATATTTCTTTCCTTTTAGTACATCAATCTTTAAATAGGATGTTCTTTTGCCTTCATGGTAGGGAGTAAGTAATTTTTATGTGAGTTCCTTTTTTCATTCTTGGATTATTAAGGAAAACATAGTTTGTGAAGAGGAGGTTTTGCTTGTTATCTTATAAAAAAATTGGGTATTAGCTATTATAATAAATGATAGACAAAACAATGTCCTCTAAGGCTGTTGAAAAGAAATATCTATATGATGGATTCTCTTCCCAATTTATCTTCAAAGTTATTTAGTAAATATTTGGGAAACCAAAATAGGGTATGTTGATTTGCAAAGGAAGAACTAAATACAAAAATTCCCAAAAGAAGATGTGTTAGCTAATTATTTTTGTTCCTTTGGTATTTTGGAAGTTGAAATGTTCCTTATATCTCTTCAATCTCCCAACCTTGTTCCAACAACCATAAAATTTTATGATTGGGATGCAAGGGACATTATTGGATTTGATGGGTTGGCTTTGGCTAGATTCACCTAAGACAATTGATGATTTATTAGGCATTGTTGTCGTCGATGCATTGTTAAGGTTATTATGGTTGATTATCAAAGCTAGTGGGATTCAAATATAGAGGTGTGTTTAAGATAATTCTTATCATTGGTTGGTTAATAAAAATATGGTTTCAAGATTGATGCACAAACATATTAGAAGGGCACTTTTATGATGTATGTGAAATAATCACATTATTAAGCAAAATAATAGGTAATCTATAGGCAAGAATACTCCATATATAGATATTCTATATGAGGGATATGACTAATTCCACAAACTATAAGATTGACTAGGCTTTTCTCATTAGTGGAATCATATAATAGCTAGTGTGTATTTTTGCCTAGATGCATGAATTTGTAGTTTCCATACAACTAAGAAATGATAATGTTTCTAAGTACAAACCAAGTGGGAACTATGGACCCACTAATCTTATTTGTAACCACTTGCCACAACTATATTATGATAACTCTCTTATTGATAATAGAGAGTATCTAATACATTTATTAAGACCCTGATTATGGTCATGGTAGACCACACAAAGAATGACTTCCATAGGAGGCTAATAAGGTGATCCATGAACAAGAGTTTTTTTCATTCAATCCTTAACATTAACTATCATTAAGGTGGAAGAATTTAGTGAACAACCTCTTATGCTACCTAGGTACCCTAATGTCATATTCTATTAGAATTAAACAAGTAGTTAGAGTTCATTCTATTTTTAAATCCAAGCATAGAGGGGGGACTATAATGATCCATCATCATTGAGTGTTTTTAATTAGATAAGAAGGGATTTTGAAAGGGCCATGATCCCTTGTGCAAAGAGAAAGATGAAGCATTAATCCCAACAAAACAACAAAAAAAAACAGCTCCAAAACAATAAAACAACAAGAGGCAGAATAACTAAAGCAAAAATGAACCATCCTAAAATCAGGGTGGTTTAAAAAATTGATCCAAAGCTCTTTGATTGAGCACAAAGGAAGGACCCTTCTCTCCAAATCCTATTTTCTTGAGACAATGAAGGGACATAATATCATTGGCACATCCATCATTAGAACCCAAAGCATTATATATCCTTGAACAATCCAAAGGGGAACTCCCTTGATTAGAATCAATATTTTGAATCTCCTAGGAAATAGGGAAAGTTTCATCCTTATTTTTCTCCTTACAAGCATGACAAATAACCGAAGAGTACTCATACTCAAACTTCTGCACCCATTTTCCAAATTTAGAGATAGGTTAATCTGGGTAGGGAGAGCTTGATCGCCATTGATTGAGGATGCCAAGAATATCTTTGATATAGATAAAAAAAAATGGGATTAAACCAGGGCTCAAGGACCCATCTAATAAATAGCAATCATATGACAAGAGTAACCACTACCATAAGATATGAAACTTAAAACAATGTGACAAAGATATTACTATGTATAACTTGAGAGAATTCAGAATTATACCCTTATTTGATACAAGGGGTTATATGGAGGAGAAGATAGTGAGAAAGTATGTTTATGTGACTAATTTAGAGATTTTTTTGGAAGATTTTGCCAAAAAATCTCAATTTAGAGAAAGTGATTATTTTACTACCTTACTTTGTTTTGTCTTAGCTTGAAAAAAAAGGTCTAGTTTAGATTATTTTCCTATAAAGCAAAATGCTCTAACAATATTCTTATCAAATGCAAATATTTAGAAGCTATTCCATATGATATTCTTGATAAAACCATTTCTTTTATAGAATCTAGAAAGGTAAATATTTTAAGATTTGACTATGGAGATAGCCACCCAAGATCTAGAGGTCTAATGGAAAGCACAACAAAATGAGAAGATCAATATGACACGAATAAACTATATTCCTATCAATGAATGCAAGTTTACAATATGAATGAATGCGATTATAAATAGAACCCCTTGATTATATAGGTCAAGATGAGACATGTAGGATATCATAAGATTATGAAAGTATCTTTATCTTATGATATGAGACATAAAGTGATAAGTATCCTATGTATACCTTAAGTAAACTTAAATGATAAGGCATAAAAATGACCTAATAGTGGAAGTAGCTAGGTAATATCCCTATTACACCAACAATTATTACTACTTGTTCGTTGATTCATCTAATTGATATGGCTCGAATTGAAATAATTCATTTCATCAATTAGAACAAATATATTCAAAATTTTACTAAGCAATAAAACAAGTCTTGTGATCCTTACTTTCCTTAAATTGGCCCCTTTGGTTGCTAGCCCTTTACTCACAAGCATTACTCTCACAAAAAATACAAACTTATTTTTTTGTAAGTGATCCTTTAATCATCATCATTTTCATGCTCCGAGCACAGGTTCGTGGAGGCCTGGGCGTCACCGTTTACACAGCCCATTTTGGGCTCCCTTGCAGTCATCCTCATTGGTTATGTGCCAGCCCTTGGCACTTTGTGCCTGTGAACTTCAAAATGTTTTAAAGAATGTAAAACACAATGGTTGCAAGAAAGGGCAACCCTTGTATGTTCTTCTATTCAACGATGCGAGAGAATGAGTACCACTACATACACCATTTGCGTGACAGATAGAATTATTACAAACGACTCCACCATTTTCTACACAAACATTCAAACACATAGTAAATGAAATCTTCTCTTACCAATGGAAATAGGTGTTCATTGTATGGAAGATAAGATAGAATGAATTTCTGCTTACCAGATGCGAGTTTCTGCCATGCAAGCGCACTTCATTCCCCCGTTCCCCACTGCGGCCGTGTTTGTCACACCAATGATTAGTCATCTTCCTCTGTCTCTAGCTCTTATTGCTATTGACGGAGGCCCGGGCGTTGCCATTTACACAACCCATTTTGGGCTCCCTTGTCATCGTCCTCGCTGGTTATGTGCCAACCCTTGGTACTTCATTCCCTTGTTCCCCATTGTGGCCGTGTTTGTCACACCAATGATCTCCACAGGTTCGCTATAGAGGCAGGATGTCGAATGAGAGGCGGGATTTTGTAAAGAGGTGGGATTTATGAAATGACTTGGTCTCTTCTTTTTTAAAGTAATGCACTCGGTCGTCGGAATTTTGACAAATGTGGGCACTTTTTCTAAAAAAACCCTAATGTCATTGCCAATTCCTTCTCCATTGAAACCAAATGTTGCATTATCATCAAAACTCTGATGAAATCGGGCTTTTTTTCAAAAAAGTTCAAGTTTGATCACAATATACCTTCTCTGTTGGAAACCTCCATCGAAATTTTAGGCTAAATGTATTAGTGCATGCAACAAAGTACGACATATTGCTAAATTTTATAGAAGCAAGAATCCACTGACAGGAAATGATGAGAAGGGAAAACAAAAAGTTGATGATATCTAGAAGGAGCATGAGAAGAAGTGGATCAAAAATTCTAAGGATCAACCGGTTGAAGAAAATACCCCTTACTCAACTGGCAAAGCAGAATGTTCCTGCACTGGCAAGAAACTCATTCGATAACTAAGGCATTAGCCTTAGGGGGAGGAAAATTGATGATAGATCTTGCATTACCCCCTGTAGTGGTCTAAAATATTTTTTTAGACTTTGGAGAAGTTAGTCAGAAGATTCACCGGCATAGATATGATGGATCTTGGATCTGGTATGATATGTCGACAAGCATTTAAGTCAATGAGAAATTAGGGTTCTGCAGGTTAAAAGAGAAAAAGTGATTCATTTTTCTTCACCAAGAATTCAGAGTGAAGTAGAGTGAAGAAGAGAGAGTTGAAGGCAATTCAGAAAGATCTTGAGCATTCCCAAGTGAATTCCAGTGCATTCAGAGCAAATTGTCAAGGTTTTTCACTGACGAAGTTTATAAAGTATTTCTCAGTTTTTAGCTATCTTTTTTGAGTTGCAATGGCTTCTGGATTTGCTCCTACTCTGGAAGATGTTGCTACTCTTGTTGTGGTTGATATCAAGGATCATCCATGCCCGGTATTTAAGAAATACTCTCAGATTGCGAATGTTGATGATTCAGTCAGCACATTTTCTAGGGTTCCTCGCGACGTTCTTTATGTTCAGGATGTTAGAGCATACATTCACTGCACTTTGGAGGAATTGGGGTCATCCAAGATGAAGACCATATATATGACAACATTAATGGATAATAATGGAGTAATCAAACCAGAATTAAGACTTTTGAAGGATAAAAGGTTTACTGACATTCTAGAGATGCCTGAATTTGATGATGAAATCATCTGGTATGTGTTGAGCCATGTTCATGGTGAGTTTATGTGGCTATACCAGCCTCATAAAGTTACTAAGGATGTCATTCGAGCAATTATCAGTTTGCCCCAGGTTGGTCAGAGACTAGATAAAAAGAAAATCTTGAACAATGAAGTCATCAAGCTAACTGGTGCTACATTTGATAATCGGTCTATGAGGATCAACACACTCAAAGATAAGGACATGCAATTTGCTAGCATGGTTATTTGGTATAAGGTAACTCAATCTAACTAGTTGAACTTTGTTTCTAGCTCTCGTATCTATTGTGCACACAAGATGATCAAAGAAAATCAGAAATATAATCTTTACTAGTGGATGTGTGATGAACTAATGTTGAATCTTGGGAAAATCAAGAGTGAGAAGAAAGGAGTATTCCGGTATGGTAATATTATTGTTTGTTTGATGCTATTATTTCTAAATGAGACCCTAGGATCTGGTAAAAGGTAATGGGCCTTTGACATTCTGGTAGGGAAGAAAATCAGTGATTCCTTAAGAAGCCTAGGATAGGATAGAGAATCCACCTTATGGGGATATTTCAAGGCTTTTTAGAAGGAAATGAAGCAAAGGAAAAGAGTGCCTAAGCACATTGTTGATAAATATTCTACTAATATTTGTTTTATGGTTAGGAAAGATGATACTTTAATGGAAGTAGTGCAGCCAAGGAGGATATGGATAACTGAGATGGGCTATGAAGTTGATGCAGAGCTCTTAGATCTATATGCCAAGACACTTATAGATGCCTTGATAGATGAGTCAGAAAAGACCTTTGGGACAGCAAAACAAAAGGAAGTTGAAGTTCAAATAGGGTTCAATAAGAAGAAGAGGGAAGGACAAATAAAGAAGGTAGGACAGGTTGTTGAGAAATTTTCAAGTGAAATCAAACAAATTATTGGGTTAGCTGAGTCATCTTCTCTAGCAGCAGTTCAAGCCTCATCGGTAGCAACAACCGATAAAGGAGTGATGAAAAGAAAGAAATCAAAAATCTTTAATGCCCCTATTGCTTCTGGATCTAAAACTAAAGATGACCCTCCTAAGATTCCCAAAATCTACATGATAATTGAAAGGAAGAAGCTTGAGGAAGGAAAGAAGAAGAAAACCATCGTCACCCCTCTGGCGGTCCCTGAGCAACCTTTGAAGGAGAGGAAGCCTACAAAGAAGAGGAAATTGGTAAAAGAGACTGCTCCCACTCCCGATAAGAAGAAGAAATCAGACTTAGATGTGGCTCTTGAATCTGGTAAAAGTGTTAAATTTATCCCTCCTTTATCTGTAGATGAATTGGTAGAACAAATTACTAAGGATGGAATTTTGAGTAATATACAGTATTACTATGTACATATGGATGATAAGGAACAAAAGGAGATTGAGGAAGTAGTTTTGTTATACTTAGATATATATATAAGAAGGCTTTAATTGAGATAGAAAAGAAAATTCTGGTAGAGTTGTATAATAAATTAGATGCTAGGAGATTGTCTGCTATTGAGGAAGATAAGCATATAAAGGTTTAGGAATTATTGACTGTTTGTGGTGCTATTACTGAAGAGGAGATGGAACAGTGTCTTGAATATGCAAATAAAACATTTTTTTAGAGTAGACACAAGCATGTTAGCTTAATGGTGGGTAGAGTGAATGAAATTGTTAAAGAGGCTCATGAGGCATGGGTAAAATTCTTTATTGATAAACCTGATTTCTTTACATCACCGAAATTCCAGGTCCTAAGTTTGACATTCCAAACATCCTAGTTAATGCTAAGGGTAAAGCTATATTGGGTGAATATCCACCAGTTTTTGATAAGAAATTAATTGAGGAGATTCCTCTAGCAGTCACAAATGTACAGGTTGTAGAGGATAAACTGAGATTCATGATGTACCAGTAGAATAAATACCATTGAGATTCATGATGTACCAGTAGAATAAATAACTGCACCAAGTGGCAAAGCCACTGGTGTCAAGGAGAAGGTACAAGAAGGAAAGGATAAGAAAGAAGAGGTAGAGGAAAATGTAATAGAATAGACTTAAGTCAAGGTACTGACACCATCACCAGTTGTTGGTCCCTCATTGTTGGCACTTGATACATCTGGTCAAGTAGATTTTAGGCATTTTGAGAAGAAAAACATTGAACAATTGAGTAGTTCTGAGTTAATGTTTGTTGTAGCTCAGAAGCTTATGGAGGAAGGATCTGAGGATAAACAAGTGATTGAGCAAGCCATTCCAGTTTTGCAGTAGCTTGCATCGGAACACAAGATTAATCAGGCAACTAGTCCTTCTAGTAAGCTAAAGGGTTTGACTAAACACATTGCCAAGGAGTTCCAAACTCTTCAACAAGTGTCAAACTAATAGTTGGTGGAGAGATACAATGCAGCCAGGAAGGTCACTTGTGGCAACATGATCACATCAAACAAGGCCAAGCTATTAGAAGAATTGAAAAGGATTGATTAAGCCCTTTATCATTGTACCAGTATTTACCTATCTTGCACTAACACAACTAAATTAACAACAGACTTGGAAGTGAAAATAAAAGTCGCTAAGGTCCAGTTAGAGCATCTTGAAAATAAATTTGACGGTACTCAACCATAACCATCAACAATGATGGTCAAATTTTGGTTTCAGAATTGGAGATTTTAGCTTTGGAGAAGGATATTGACAGGTTAATCTGGCGGGCTAGAGAATTAAGAGGATTGGTCAGTCCTTTGCTTAACACTTTGTTACTTCATAAAAAGGAATATATAGAACAAATGATTAAGCCCACATTGACAACCCTAACAGAAGAAGAATTACATGCATACATTCTTAATGGGTTTGTATCAATTTTGGGAACATTGAAAACCAGTTGGGGTAATTACTTGGGATTTTTGCAGAGTGCTTATCCAGATATATTCAATTACATCTATATCCAGTAAACACAACTTTGATTTCATTCTTTCATTTATTATTATTTACCCCGACTTTGGTATTGTTGTCAAAGGGGGAGAGATTGGATGTGAAAAATGTTAAGGGACATAAGAAGTAATGTATAGCTCATGGGGAGCAGCCTTTTGAGATCAATTTTAGCAAATCAATTTTGAGAAGTTTGTGGACAGGAATCAGAACAACAACTCAATGATCCATTTTTCACAATAGTGTTGCCATCAATGCCAAAGGGAGAGATTGTTGACAATTGACACTCATCCGGGGTCATGTGGTGTTGTCATTGATGGAAACACATAATTTTGGGTTGGATACTTATCCAGTACTAACCGGTATTCAAGGTTTAACATCCGGCAGTCAAGGAAACCTACAAGCAAGGGAAACCAGCAAACTAGGAACCGATACGTGGAGGCCGACATAGGAGATTGATCCGACAAAGGTTAAAGCGACAATGATCACGAAGATTAATGTTTATATTTTTGTCTAGGTCGACATGTAATTACTTTTTAATACGATTGTAAGCCGACATAAGGCATTCATGTTTATGTATGTAAAGGGTATATAAGTCAGTCTGATTAGGTCATTTTGGAGAGATAGGTGTGATAGGTTATGTGATATTTTGTGAGAGAGATCTTGATTGACAATATACAAATGTACCGATATGTAGTCAGTATTGGTTATTTGTCAAGAGGATTGGAAAGTGAATTGGGTTGCTGATAAGGAAGGAGACTGTGTTAACCGGTACAGATAGTGCTTAAACTGAAACTCATCCAACATATTAGATGCGCACTCAGAGTTCAGATTTTTGTTTGTAATTCAATATTTTGAATCTATAGTCAATGAGGCTCCTTTGTGATGAAAAGTGTGCCTTCCTATGTGTGCAAGCCCCTCTTGTAATATTTATTCATTTGTCCAGTGGATAGATATTGTGGGTCATCAATCCATCGTAGTTTTTCCTCTTTGAGGTTTTCCACGTATAAATCTGTGTTATGGTGTTGATTTTTGTGGCTGCATTATTATCACTTGTTATTTACTTTTATGCATATCGGTTATAGATTTTTTTTGTTAATAAGGTTAAACTTAATCATACCAGTAGAACTCTAATTCACCCCCCCGCTCTTAGTGTTCTTAGATGCCAACACTCTCCACCTCTCTCCTTGCCTTCTTACCCCTCTTTCACTCTTTTTGAACTTATCTATCTCATTTTATTCTCTTCCTCACCTCTTTACCTCTTCCCTCTCTAGGTATCTTAGTCACTCCCTCCCTCCTTCCTCAACCCTCTCTCTATATTTGTTCTTCTTTTTATCTTCTCTTCTCTAGATCTTTCCACTCTCAAGGTCATTGTAGTGTCATAAATTGTACACCCTTGCTAGGGTGGTAAGATTCCACACTTGGTTTAGCACCCGCCTTAGTGTGTTTTGCATGTTGTATTTCTCATCTCCTTTAAACATTTAATTAATTAATTTAATTAAATCTAAATTAATATTTCACCTCTACACATGTTATAAAGTTGGTCTCTTTACCCTAAGTGTGTCCCTTTTCATTTTATTCCTTCAATAAATCATAAACCCTAATTATGTCCTATTTCAACATTTAAGGCCTGATTTCGCATATCAAAACATCTTGAAATCAGCTATAACTTTGGTATTCACTCTAATATCATCATATCTAATAGCCCTGAAAATTTGGTGAAAAGTTGGTTGGACCATGTGCACTTTGCACTCGGTCCCTGACATTTTCCCCAAAATTTTAGGAGCATAATCCTATGATATTATAATGCTTAACCCCAAAATATTGGTGGGAAATTAAAATCATAGGTCAGCCTAAAGATGAAATTAGGATCTAGGGTTTCATATATAAGAAATCTCTTTCTTCATTTGAAGGCATCTAGAGGAGTTTTCAGCAAAGTGAACACAAGGAGCCTTCTATGTAGCGAAAGAGAAGATCTTTTGAATTCTTCAACAACATTCAACAACACATATCAAAGCATTCATCAACCATTTTTTCATCATCTCTAGGCTTTTGAAGATGTACGAAAGTGATAGGAGATCACTGACTGAAGATTGGCTTGTACCTCTCCTCTAGGGTTTGGTATAGTTTCATGTTGTTTCCATGTCTTTGTATGAGATTCATTACATCAATTTGATTCACATTCATTATTTAGATCACTTTGCATCATTAATTTAGGGAATTTCTATTATCAATTACAAGCAATTAGGGTTTACTCTTTAGGGTTGCTCTAGATTGTTTTCTCGCATCCTAGGATCTTGCACACACACAAGGTTCTTGATCGTGCTATTTTACTTTACAAATCATCTATTCGTTGAGGTGGAAATCACCAAAATGGGGGTTTGACTAAGGAAAAACCCTATATAGCCACCCAAAACCTTATTTTTTAGCTACAGGTGCAGATTCGGATCCAAGCATCACTGCAAGTTTTAGGACCGACAGAGTGCACAAAGATTGTTACAAAGGAAAAAATTCATCATAAACCCTTGGGATAGGGGCATGACGCCCTGATCCTACCAAGGATAGGGGTGTGGTGCCCTATTCCTCCCTTTTTTTAGTAAGATTTGGCAGAACAATAGGTTTCATGTCTCAGATTCCAGTTTCACACGTACAACTTGTTGGCATATGCACACTCCAATGAGACATTGTAGGTGATTGAAGGTTTTTTCATTGATGGCAACCTTGCAATCTTATGGCACCAACAAGGCATTACACCAACAAATTAGTGCACTGGCATTAGCAGATCACACTCTACACCGGTACTCAGGACATCGACACTGACACAAAGAAAGAAAGTTACTGGCAGAGAGGCCGACAGGGTTTTGTTATTTTATATTTTGTTTATTATTGTAAAAACTTTGTAAGCCAACTTGGAAAATTGTAAAATGACTCTTATATATAAAAGAGATCATTGTAGACATTTTGTAGGAGATAGGAAAGTGATAAGGAAAATATTAAGCAAACCTATTATGCGAAATATAGGCTATAGGGTTTATGTAAGAAGCAGAGTAGCAACCAGTACTAGATCAGGCATTATAGATGTTATTGTAAAGCAGTACAAGATATTGGATTTGTATAATCCACATTGTAAGTCAGTGAGACTTCCCATTGGGCAGTGAGCTCTAGGCAATTGGCCTTCCTGCATGTCCAGGCCCCTATTGTAAGTAATATTCTCTTATTGGCCAGTGAGTGAATATTGTGGGTCACAAATCCCATCGAGGTTTTTCCCACACTGGGTTTCCTCGCTAATCTACTGTGTTATGGTGTGCTTTTCATGTGGTTGTTCTTATCTTTGTTTATTGCATTACTTTTTGTTTACATTATTTCTTACATATCGGTACACTATTATAATATGTTCTGCATGTTTTAAATTAAGAAATTCTAATAACCGGTTAGATACTGATTCACCCCCTCCCCTCTCAGTATCTGTGGGATTCCTAACACAACTTTGGGTTTGTAGAATAAGGATAGTGGCGCAGCATCCTAGTCCCAGACATTTCAGTTCATATTTTTGACACAGGTGCACCTTTGGATTTGCCTCTTAATCTATACTTTTCAACAACATATCAGTTATTCTCAATTTTGCATTTTCAGATTAGGATTACTAGTGTATGCTTGCATCTTTCCTATCTCTTGGTCACAACAAGGGAATACAAACCCTAAGAGGTAATCCTCAACTCTCTCTTCATCACAAGAAGTATCTGAAGTGTGTTGCATCCCTAGGCTCTTTCGTATTCCATGAGTGTGTATGTAAGAGTGGGATTAGGGTTTGCTTACCTAGTCTTACTTTTTCCCCTACACATCTTTGGTGAACCCAACATGAATCCAATCTCATTTTTATTGCATTTCATTGTTAGATATAGACTTATTATCTCTTCATTTTTATTTATAAACATAAAATTCCAAAAAAAGTGAAAAATTCAAGAAAAAGAAAAAAAGGGCTTTCCTTTTACTTGCATTGTGTGTTTAAATTTCATTCAATTTATATTTCAAAATGTTAGATCTTTATTTGCAAGATATTTATGCTTTTGATGATGTATGCAATTATTTTGATTATGATTTTAGTAAGGATGAATTAGATAAAGCTCTGGAAGAGTTTTTAAACCCTAAGCCTTCTAAACCCTCATTTTTCCAAAAACTAATCAACCTTGTTACTATGCTATTTTGTGGTGATGAGAAAGATAAGTTGAATGATTCCTATCATAGGTACATTTCTATCAACTCTTCCACTAGATCTAGTGACATGGTTTCCTACAAATATTCCCTTTATGAGGATATGCCTCCTTTTGAATCAAAAGATAAACCTTTCTACCGATATGACCATGATTTGTTGGATGATGCCCTTGATGACTTTATGTCTTTGCCTAAATCTTCTAACAAAAACAATACATCTAAAAGGTTAATCAACATGATAAATGTAAATGAACATAGCAAGCATCTTTTTGTGGTCTAATGAGCTTATCCTTCCTCAAATTCACCTCGTTCTAATCAACCTCTTTTCAAGGTTCAAGGTGGATATAGTTATGACTCCTTTTGTACTCCTAACAAACCTATCATTGCTATGCAAGGAATAAATTCCACTAAGAGTCCTTATAGTTATGCTAAACAACTAGCTAAGGAGAGTCATCGTGCGGTTTCTCATGCCTATAACACAAGAAATAATAGACAACCTAATCCTCCTCTAGTTATCCCAACTTCTCTTCCCGATTCTCAACCTATTCTTCCTCAAGCACCCTATACCTCACAAACTTTGAGCAAGGAATATGATCTCATTGAAAAACTTAAAGCTACTCCTGCCAAGATATCCCTTTGGGATTTGATTCAAACTTCCTCAACCCATCATGGAATGTTACAAGATGCCTTGAAAGATTTGAATGTCCCATCCATTGTAACATCTAATAATATGGATTCCTTAATTGATTCTATCACATCTCCTAAAGCTCAAATTGTGTTTACACAAGATGAGTTACCTACTAGTGAGATTCAACATAAATATGACTCTTTAATGATTATGGCTATCATAAATGATAGTGAAATAAGAAAAACACTAGTGGACAATGGTTCTGGCCTTAATGTTTGTAGAATTAACCTGTTGCATAAAATCAATGTTGATACATCTCTTATTAAGCTCGATTCTCTTACTATCTGGGCCTTCGATAATGTTGCTAAATCTTCATTAGGTACCATCACCTTGCCTGTTAAGGTAGGTCATGTTACTTTACCTACACCTATCCATGTTATGTCTAGAGATTTGACATATAAATTATTATTAGGGAGACCTTGGATTCATAGCATGCAATTTTCCCCCTTTACATTGCATAGGCAAGTTAAATTCATTTACAACAATTAAACATATACCTTGCTAGGTGACACTAATCTCTAGGCTTGTTTATAAACATCAACATCCAAATCCTCTTCAACTGGATCTTCCCTAACAATATTAGATTATTCTTCTAAAGCCTCTACTCCTACTAGTGTGTCTGTTTCTTCAAATTTATCTCCTACCAATAACTCCTCAAGTGAACCTAGGGTACTTGAGGAAGAACCTTCCCAACCAGATTCTACCACTGAGAATGCCTTCTCTCCTGAAAAGATTCTTGCAGAAGATTATTGGAAATCCCTTGAATTTACTCCTACTTTTATAGGAGAATATAAAACTACCCCTAGAGAGCCCAAGGTTGAAAAGAATAAAGAAGAAGAAGAACCTAAAAAGCAATCCACTTTATCTGGGCCATTGAGTAATAACTTTGAGGCGGCTTCTCAAAATTTGTCTCCCTTGACTTCTAATCTAGAGGATTTTGATCCTTCACTTTATGAGAATCCTCCTTCTCTTTCAAAAATGGCTAACCTCTATGGTCCTGGTTTTCACATCTTAGCTAGGTGTGGATATAATGGTAATGGATGTGGTGCTCAAGAACAAGGGATAAAGGTTCCCCTGGAAAACAACTTATGTGATATGACATTCGAACTTGGCTATGATACTTTTAAGAGTACTAAATCTTCCAAGAGACCATCTATTAGTGTTAATGTCATATGTACTTCTCTCTCAATAAAATATCTGAAGTATATTGACGGTGATTCTTCTAGTGTCTTTTCTTTGGATGTTTTTCCCACTGATGATTCCTTAGTTGAGTTCCTGGGAGTTTATGACAACCTTCCTTGTTATAATCATAGTCGTGGTTTTCCTCATTATTTAAATGCAAAAGCCTACTTTGGGAAAGAAATAAATAACAAAGAGATAGTTAAAGAATTTCCTTAGTTGAAAGATACTCCCCAACAAAGTAATCTCCTCATAAGTGACACTATTGATACAAGGATGGATCATTGTGTTGGAGACAAAGTCATTAAGATAGGGAAATGTCTTGATGAAGAGGAGAAAAAATAATATTCTGAGTTGTTACATGAATTCCTTGAAATATTTTCTTGGATATACTCTGATATGCTTGGTATTGATCTTAAGATTGTCTCTCATAACATTGTCTTAGTTCCTAATGCTAAACCTATGAAACAAAAGATTCGAAAGATGAACCCTAAAGTAACATTACTTGTTAAGGCTAAGATTGAAACATTATTGGATGTCAGATTCATCTATCCTATCGATTATTCCCCATGGATTTCAAGCATAGTAGAAGTGGCTAAACATGATAACAAGATTAGGATGTGTATGGTTTTTTGAGATCTTAATAAAGCCTCTTTGAAGGATGATTTCCCTTTCCCAAATATTGATATGATAGTGGACTCTGTAGCAAGTCATGCTTTATTATCCTTAATGGATGGTTTCTCAGGATATAATCAAATCTTCATTAATCCTCAAGATCAATTTAAAACCTCTTTCAGAACCCCTTGGGGCATGTTTTGTTGGGTTATGATGCCTTTTGGATTGAAAATGCAGGCGCTACTTATCAACATGTTATGACCCTTATCTTCCACGATTACATGCATAAGATCTTAGAAGATTACGTTGATGACATCTTAGCTAAATCTATTCTTTGTGTAGATCATGTTAAGATCCTTCATCAAGTATTTGAAAGAATTTGTAAGTACAACATGCGCTTGAATCCCCAAAAGTGTGTCTTCAGTGTGGATAATAGTAAGCTATTAGGATTCATAGTTTCCCATCGTGTAATTGAGGTGGATACAAAAAAGATAGATGCTATTGTTAACATGCCACCTCCAAAAAATGTTTCCCAATTAAAAAGATTACAAGGGAAGATCCAAGCTATTCGTAGGTTTGTTTCTCATCTTGCGGGTCGTAGCTTTCCTTTTACTCAATTGGTTAAAAAAGAATATCACCTTTCAATGGAATGAGGATTGTCATCAAGCATTTGAAGACCTAAAAACCTATTTGGCCAATCCTCCTATTCTTCAACTTGCTGACCCTTCTAAACCCTTTCTATTATACACAACTACTTCTCTTCATACTCTTGCAGCCTTACTAGCACAACGTGATAAGGATGGTAGAGAATGCCCAGTTTATTATATAAGTTGTACTCTACTCGATTATGAAGTCTGATATTCTACGATAGAAAGGCAGTGCCTTATTTTAGTCTTTGCAACAAAAAATTTAAGGCATTACCTTTTGAATGCTAAAGTCCACGTTATCATTAAATTTGACCCTCTCAAACATCTTTTCTCTAAAACTAATATTTTAGGATGCTTAGCCAAGTGGGTTATGATGTTGACCGAGTTTGACCTTAAGTTCATCTCACAGAAGGTAATAGAGGGTCAAGCATTCACTGATCACTTAGTTTAGGCTCCTTCACCTTTCTCCCTACCTAACCCGGAGTCTTTTCCTGATGAATGCATTCTCTCTACTGAGATTGATGAGACTTGGGAGTTATATTTAGATGTCTCTAGGTGTCATACATGATCGGGAGCAGGGGTGGTCCTAATCTCTCCTAAAAAGAAACCTATCCCTTTATCATATTGTCTCAATTTCCTATGCACCAATAACATTTCTAAATACGAGGCTCTTATAGCTAGAATTAAAGTAGCCTTAGCACTAAATATGAAACATCTACATATCTATGGAGATTTGTAATTAATCATAAGACAAGTGATGGAAATTTATCAAGCTAAGCAAGATAAATTTTTACAATATAAAGATTTATCTATATCTTTGTTGCAAAATTTTGATTCCTATACCATGGAGCTTGTTCCTCAAAAAAATAATCGACATGCTAATGCAATGGCATGTGTAGCCTCTCTTGTGCCTTTAAAGGACCCCTTGGTAGATCTCAAATTCACTATTCACAACCTCACTACCCCAGCTATTGCTAATAATATTAGTGATGTGGCATATTGTTATGCTATTGATCCTGATGAATGGTACTCACATATCATAAGATATTTGAATGATGGTACTTTTCTTGATTCTATGAACAAGAATACTAGGGCTAGGATTCACAAGTTGGCCGCTAGATATATTATCCTTTCTAATGTTCTTTATAGGAGGGGTTATAATGGTCTTCTCCTCTGATGTCTTAACAAAGCTGAAATCCCTATTGCTCTTGAGGAAGCACATTCGAGTGCTTGTGGGGGGCATTTTGGGGGTAGATCCTTTGTTCAGAGATTGCTCCGAAAGGGATATTATTGGCAAACCATGGAAAAGGATTCCTTCACGTTTGTTAAAAAATTTCATCAGTGTTAGAAACATAGAAATTTAATCCACTCTCCCCCCCAAGAACTTCGATCTCAAGTAGCGTGTTGGCCCTTTTCTACATGGGGTTTGGATCTCATTGGTAAAATATCTCCTCCTTCATCTCAAGGACATTGAAAGGAAATACAAGAGAAAGGAAAGAAAAACAAAATCCAAGTAAGTTTATTGATGAAGTAAATGTTACCAAGAGAAATGAAAAAACCTTGGAGCAATCACTCAAATGTGAAGAATGAGGCACAAGAACTTTTGAAAGGGGAAAAGCAAAGAAAAACCCCTTGTGATATTATGAATGAGGCAATGCCTAAAATGAGAGAGAGAGAGAGAGAGAGAGAGAGAGAGAGAGAGAGAGAGAGAGAGAGAGAGAGAGAGAAACTCTTTACAATGTTGTCATTAAGAAGAAATGAGAGAGGAGACATCTCTTAAATAGAGATGAGGAGAGGAGTTACAAAGTAACTCCCAAATCTATGAATGCCACCATTCATTAAATGTGTGTGCCATGTGTCCACATCCTCTTATGGAGGAAATCTAATATTCCTTAATAAAGGAAAATAAAAGAAATTTCTTGTCCTCACACATGTACTAGAGGAAAAATTACATGTAGGAATTCCAAAGGAATATCCTAAACTAAATACAAATAAACCTAAGCCAAGTAAAGATTAAATACTCTAACACCCCCACTTAAGCTTTACTTGGGGAGTTTACATCAAACCCTTCAATGGGTTGCAAGCCAAGATTTTTACAATGAAATTGGAACTTTTCTTTACAAAGTGACTTGGTAAAAATATCTGCAACTTGGTCTTCCCCCTTTCAATAGAGGAGTGAAACTTGCTTGTCTCCAATTTGTTCTCTAATAAAGTGGTGTTGGAGAGAAATGTATTTTTTCCTTGCATGGAAAAATGGATTTTTAGCCAAGGCAATGGCACTTCAGTTGTCACAATACAATGGAGTTGGTTCATGTTGAGGTAGACCCAAATCTTCAAGTAGTCTTCTAAGCCACAAGGCTTCTTTGGAAGCATTAGTGCATCCTTTGTACTCAGCTTCAGTGGATCCAAGAGAGGTAGATTGTTGCTTTTTACTATTCCAAGAAATTGCTCCTGAACCAACAAAAAAATAATAACCACAAGTAGATTTCCCATCATTGGGATCTCCACCTAGATCGGAATCAGTAAAACCTTTTAAAGTAAAATCAGAATTTGCATCATAAAACAAACCTACATTAATAGTTCCTTTAATATATCTTAAAATTATTTTAGCAACTTTAAAGTGTGTTTGTTGAGGTTTAGACATGAATCTTGAAACCAAACCAACACTATAAGCAATATCTAGCCTAGTAAGAGTTAAATAATTCAAACTTCCAACTAATTGTCTATACAAAGTAGGATCAACAAGAGGAGTTTGCATATCAAGCATTAACTTAGTACCTAATTCAATAGGAATTGAAACATGGTGAGCATCATTCATGTTAAACTTATCTATTAAATCTTGAGCATATTTACTTTAAGATAAGAAAATTCCTTTAGAGGTTTGCCAAATTTGCATTCCTAAGAAATAATGTAAAAGACCTAAATTAGTCATTTGAAATTTTTTATTAAGTTGAAACTTAATATAAGAAATCAAAGTATTGGAACTTGAAGTAAGAATAAAATCATCTAGATACAAGATAATAATAATAATATCATCTTCACTATGTTTAATATACAAGTTAGGATCATTTTTACTTCTAATAAATCCTTGAGAAAGAAAGAATGCATTAATCTTTGAATACCACTCCCTAGGATACTGTTTTAATCCATAAATCAATTTCTTTAATCTACAAACTAATTGTTCATTGCCTTCTTTAATAAAACCAAGAGGTTGAGACATATAAATTTTCTCATGTAAATAACCATTAAGAAAAACACTTTTAACATCCATTTGGTGAATAGGCCAATTCATTCTAGAAGCCAAAGAAAGCACAAGTTTAATTGTAGGCATTTTAGCAATAGGAGCAAAAGTCTCAGTATAATATAAGCCTTCAATTTGAGAAAAACCTCTAGGAACTAATCTAACTTTAAATTTACTAACTTGATTATTAGCATTCAATTTAGTTTTATAAAGCCACTTGCAAGAAACAAGATTTTTACCATGAGGCAAGGGAACTAAATCCCAAGTTTGGTTATAAATTAAAGTATCATATTCTTCCTTCATTGCTTTTTACCAATGTGGTTGATTTTTAGCTTGATCAAATGTTTTAGGATCATTAGAATTCATAATAGTAGTCATTAAAGCATAATTACAATAATTAACTCTTCTAGCTTGAAGTCTATCCATTCTAGCTAAGTATTCATCACTATCTTGAATTAAAGATTTGAACCATTTAGGTTTTCTTTTACAAGTAATGGATTCATCACTAGAAGAAGAGTCATGAGGAGTAGAGCTATTATTATCATCATCACTATCACTAGAAGGAATAGAAAGAGATGCATTAGGAGTAGGGTTAAGAGAAGGAGGTTGGTACTCCACAAGCACAACTTTGCTTTGAGAAAGTTCATCATCCTCCACTTTAGAACAATCATGAATGCCTTTTTTTGCAATACAAACATCTCTTGCAACTTTTACCTTGTTATTAATAGGATTGTAAACTCTGTAACCTTTAGTATTTTCATCATAACCAACAAAAATAAAAGGAGAAAATTTGGCATCTAATTTTTTTCTTTTCTCCTTAGGTTTGTGAACATAAGCTATGGAACCATAAATTCTTAAATTCTACAAATTGGGCTTTCTACCAGACCAAGCTTCTTTAGGATTTTTATCCTTTAAGGCTTTGGTAGGTGTTCTATTAATTAAATAAGTTGCACAAGCCATAGCTTCAGCGCAAAACTTGTAATCCATATTTTTTGCATGCAATAAACATCTAGCCATTTCAACAATTGTCCTATGATTCCGTTCTGCCACACCATTTTGTTGTGGTGTATAAGGAATGTTAAGTTCATGTTTAATTCCAAAAGATTTCAAATAAGCATTAAATGCATTATTGGCATATTCTCTTCCATTGTTAGCATGAAGAATCTTAATTTTAGAACCAGATTGTCTTTCTACAAACATATGAAATCCAGTAAACACATCAAGCAGTTGATCCTTACTATGAAGGAAATTATCCATGTTCTCCTTAAAAAATCATCAACAAAGGTAAGAGCATACCTTGAACCTTGGATGGAGGGATTCTCCATGGGACCCAAGAGATCACTATGAACTAAATGCAATTTAGTATATGCGCTCCAATATTGACCATGAGGAAAGGGTTCCCTATGCATCTTACCACTCATGCAACCATTGCAAACAATTTGAGAAGGAACAATAGTAGGCAATCCATCAACCATATTTTCTTTTTACATCAATGAAATATAATTAGAATTGAGATGGCCAAGTCTTTCATGCCATATAGTAAAATCAACAGTAGTAAGCAAGGAATACTTTGTAGGAGAAAATTCATAGAACTTGAATAAGTTATCACTATCCATTTTAGCAGTAGCAATAACATGATTAGTTTTTGGATCAATGATATAACACATGCCCCTATAAAAGTTAATTTTATAATATTGACAAAGTTTAGGAACTGAAATCAAATTTGATTTTAATTCAGGAACATAAAGAACATCATGTAATTTTCCATTAGGAACATTCACATCACCAATAGCTTCAACTTTACAACTACGATTATTGGCTAAATGAATAGGAATATTAGAAGTATCAGGATGCAAAGATTCAAAACATTCTTTATGAGAAGTAACATGCTGAGATGCACCAGAATCAATAATCCACTCAAGTGGTTGAGAAACATTATAAGTACATGTAAATGCATGACGAGATGAATTACTATTATTATTACTTTTCTTATAATGAGGTTTATGTTGTTGATTATTTTGATTATTTTGGTTCATGGGCTTTTTACCATTTTGCTTCTTAAAACAATTATTAGTAATATGACCATCTTTCCCACAATATGTGCAATGGGGTTTTGTTTGAGAATTATTCCTTTGATTATTGTACGTATTATTATGATTATTATTATGAGAATTGTTATGATAGAATTTAGAATGAGATTGATAATTAGAATATTTGTGATTATTATTATGATTATGATTATTATTATTGGATCTAAAATTATTATTATTATTATGATTTTTAGACATAAAAGCATGTTCACTACTTTTAAGAGCACCAAATTGAATTAATTTATCTTCCTCTTGATGTAATAAATTATGAAAAATATCACAAGTTAATTGAGTAGCTAAACTAGGAATAGCAAGTTGAGCATGAATATTCGTAATAAATTGTTGAAATTGACGAGGAAGACATTTTTTAAGAATAAAATGAATTAAACGTAAATCAGCTAAAGTAACTCCTAAACTAGTTAATTGACTATTAATAGAATCAAACTTTAATAAGAATTCATCCATAGTTTTAAAATCTATATACCTGAGAACTTCAAGTTGATCTTGAAGCTTAATTTTTTGGGATTCATTTGAGCTATCATAAGTTGTTTTTAAAATTTCCCAAGCTTCATATGCTTTTGTACAATTTCCAATTAAAACATACAAATCAGGAACCATTGAAATACCAATTAAATCAAGTGCTTCCTCATTTTGAGCCTTCCATCTATCTTGTTCGGCTTGAGGAGCAATCGAAGTAGGCTTAGAGGTTTTATCAGTAGCAACATCCAAAAGGTGTTTGAAACGAAAAATAAACGAGATATGTGTTTTCCATGAATGATAATTACTACTATTTAACTTAATTTCAGGAATTAAAGTAGACATGATAGCAAAACAATGGTTAGTAAAAAATTACCCCCTTTTATTAAAAAAATAACCTCCTTGATTAAAAATAAATCAAATTGTAATAATAAGTTTTAAATAAAATAACAAAATTTGTTTTAAAAAAAATATATCATTTTTAAATCCTTAATAATAAATTTAAATAGTTTTTTATAAAAAAACCTTTAATTTAATTTAAACAAACTCTATATTAAAAAAAAACATTAAATCTTAATAATAATTGTTGGTGTAAATAAATATTCATTTTGGATATTATTACACTTTACTTGAGTTAACTTAGGATAATGCATCTCTTCGTAGTTTGGATTTGAGACACTTAGGGAAGTGTGCACATAGGGATAGAGCTTGTAGGAGAAATTCCACCTTTTGTGGTCTTATTTTGCTATTACACTCCACATTCGGTGGGTCATCCACCTCTTGTGGAATATTATATTATTTCTCCTACCTACCCCTAGTATTTCTTACCTACCCTTGTTTCTCATTGAGCCACATGTCATAATTGTGTGCTCGTACATCCATATGGCCTTGCCTATATAAGCAGGCCTATATTCATTGTATTGGTTAATCTAGTTGATCATTTGCATATTGATGAGAATACAGTTTTGTTCTTGTCATTCTATTGTCTCTCCCTTTATGCTTTTCATTGTGCCCTTGATCTTGGCAAAATCCTACATGGTATCAGAGCCTATAGGGCTTCATTGATTAGTTTTTTGGAGACATTTTGGAGGCTTCAATTTTCAGATTTGGGGATCTTCATTTTTTGGGGGCGTCGTACAGCGATTTGGACATCACTGTTGAATCCGAGAGGCCATTTCCATGAATTTTGACTATAAAGTCGACCTATTTTGGTGAGAAATTTTTATTCCCCATTTTGGCTATTATTGTACGGATTTCAAAAAACAATTTAATTATTTTCAAAAAAATAAAAAAATAAAAAAATAAATATTTTTTGGGGGTCCGTAGACCCCCCCGTACCCTGCAGGTTGTAGGTTGCAAGGCCATACTTGCAAGGTCGGAGCTGCCATGTCCTACCGCCGCCACCGCCATGCACCTCCCACCGGCCGCCTAGACCTCTTGTCGGTCGCCTCGCTCTCGCCGTCGGCCCCCTCAGCTCCCAGCTCGCCGATAACTGCCGCCTCTGACGACGCTTTCCTCCTGCCAGCAGTCCACTAAACCAGCAGACACATGCCCGCCACGTGGCAGGAAGCCACTAGCCCGTGATCAACAACCATATGCCTGGTCACCGCACCACATCAGCAGTCCATACGGTACGACAAACCAGTCAGCTGCACAGTCATTGCGCCACATCAGCAGTTCGTACGGTACGAACACCCAGTCAGCAGGGAGGTGAAGTTTTCACGATGGTCATACGACCTTCAAATTTAAGCTTGTAAATTGCTGATGCTAGCGCTACATCAGTAGACTTTTAAAAAATTTTGACCCCCTCTTCATTGAGCTTTTCAATTTTGCAGTTCAACTTTGGAAGGCCATATCTTGCTCATTTTTGCTTCTTTTTTGGTGCAATTTTTTTTGAAATGGGCTAAAATTTCATGATCTTTGTAGTGGTGTAGTTATTTTCTAATTTTGGTGCATAGGTTTTTCAGAATTTTCAGATTCTCTCAGCTGTACTTGTCCAATCCTCAATTCTGCAACTTCAAAGGCCTCGTTTGAGCTCATACGACCTCCTTTTCAGGTGCCGTTTTTTTTGAAAGTGCATGTTTTTTCATCTACTTTCATAATCTATGATCAGATTTTAGAGATTTTGAGCAGAAATTATACTTTCAGATATTGGTCTTATTTGGCCTATTAGGTACTTGTAATGTGCTTGGATCTTAGTTTAGATCTCTTGCATTATCAGTTTGAGTCTCTTTTGGCCTTATTGAGGCAATTGTAAAATTGTAATCAGAAGTCCACTTTGCCATTTTTTGCAAGTGGCCCATTGTATACGCACTAATTATAAAGTGCCAAATCATCACTTTTGGGGGGGTTCTTTGATTGAGTGAATTTGGGGGGGTCTCTTGTGTGATTGTGCCTCTTTTTGTGCTCTTTTATTTTTGTTGCAATGAGTCCTCATAAATTTCCACCTTTAACTCCACATAATTATGCATCATGGAAAATTAATGGAAAAGGGTCTCACACATTACATAGATGGAACAATAGCAGCACCACCTAATCCTAAGGCTGATCCTAATGCTCAGTTAGAATGGCTCATAAAGAATTGCATGGCTCATGGAACTTTCCGCAAGTATGTATCAGATGACCTCATTTTTCACATTGAGAAGTGTACAACAATCAAGGAGGCTTGGGATATGTTTCAAAAATTGTATGGTCAAGTTGATGAAATCAGAGGTTACAAAATTGACAATGAGCTCACCAACTTGGATCCCAAGAGTTTTGATACAATCCAAGATTATGTCACCAAAGCAAATGAGCTAAGAGCAAAGCTTAAGGATTGTGGAATTGACAAAAAGGATGCTCAGTTGATATTCAACTTGTTGGACAAGCTTGCACCAGAATATGCAACATTTGTGTCTAGCTTCCAAACTCATCGTTTGACAGTGGGGAGTTCCTATGTTATGCCTTCATTTGATTCTTTCACATAAATGTTAATATTGGAACAATCTAATTGTTGAACATGGGACTTCTCAAGTTTTCAAAGTCCAAGGCTTTGGTGGCAAATCAAGAGAATCAAGGAAGTCAAGGCAAAGATTCTGTAATCACATAAATCTGTCCATCTTAATAAAATAAATATTTCGTATTTATTTGATTAAAAATCCACTAACCATCAATTAATTAAATTAATATTTAATTAATTCATCTCCAAACATTCTTCTATTAATTAAATAAATATTCAATTTATTTTAATTAATTCATTAAATCAAATTCCATTCAATTAAATAAATAAAATCAATTTATTTAATTATATCCCCCTATTCCTCTTTTAAATAAATTAAATAAAACATTTATTTAAATCATTATCCCCACCCCACTTGCATTTTCCTACAAATGCAACTTGCACACATTTATTGAAATAAATGAATTTTTATTTTAATAAAATCCTATTTTCCCTCACCCACCAAATCCACTTGCAAAAATCTAATCCCCTTCTAGATTCTTGTAACCCCTTCCTAAATTAGCCTAATCCATCCCCTAAATATTGTCACATTCCTAAGCAAAATGGAGTCACTTCTCAAAGACCCCAAAGTCTTTGATAACCATTAAAGGCTTTCAACCTTCAACCACTAAATGGCTCAAAGTCTTTGATAACCATTGAAGGCTTCCAACTTTCAACCACTTAATCCACAAAGTCTTCAAAAACCATTAATGGTTAACCCAAACCCTCCTACATGGTTAAAACATTTGTTTTGACTCAACCTCTACCCAACCCAAGGGTCTCATCAAGCCTTTAATGCTTTGACCATGATTATCTCTTAATCATTTGCACAAAGGTTTATCCTTGCATTAACTCCTAATCCAGTGGGTAATCCTAATTTAGGCTTGACCCTTAGTATCTCTCTTGGCATGCCTTCATTATGTTTGGTTTTTGATTGATTAACTCTAACATCTTGTGTGTTTTGTGTTGTTTGATCATAAACTAACATTGTGCCATTTAGGAGGGCATCATTTGGTGAACCCGACGTGAATCCAAGCACCAAAAACATAATCATTTTTTTTAACTAACATGTCTGAATGTTGAAATTGCCACACAGGTCGCGCTTCGGCGCTATTGAACGCGTTTTAGCGCTTTTGAAAAATCTATTTTAGCGCTATTGACACTCAAATAGCGCTATTGACAACATTCCAGTGCTATTGACGGCATTTCAGCGCTATTGTTCCAGTTTCAGCGCTATTAACACACTTTTAGCGCTTTTGTCTTCTCGGGATTTTCTTTTATTTAAGCGCTACTGTTTAAATTAGCGCTTTTGCTCACGCAGACTAGCGCTTTTGTAAAAACACAGAATAGTGCTATTGCGATAGAGTGTCGCTCGAATAGACTTGTAACCAAAAAATCAAAAAAATTAGGCTTGTGGAAGCCCCCCTTTGAGCACTGATTTTACTAACTTATTTCTTTTTTTTTTTTTTTTGTAGGTTAAACAACACAACAAAAATCACAAAAATATATAGTTTCATTGTTTTCTAAGTTAGGGACACATTGTGTTTTGGTGCTTAAAATCAACAAAACAAACTTTCTTTCTTGCATCAATTGGGACCTAAAATTTACAATCCACATTTCAAATTTTGGTGCAAATAAAATACACAATCCACTTGTTTTGATTTTTTTGCAAGCGATTTTTACTTCATGCAAACGTGTTTTCCATTAAGTTGACCAGGATTTCAAATTCTAGAATACAAAAACACATTGCTTTTTGAAGTTAAAAAGAACACCATGACTGTTGGAGCAACATCTCCAAATAGTTAGATCACATTTGCAAATGCTGGATTAAAAAGAACAAGTGTTTTACGTGTTTGGCACGCTTGTGCACAAAAGTCAGTCGAGTGGACCTACTTCTAACACACACTATCCTCTCCCTTGGCTCTCGTGGTCCTAGGTGCAAGAGAAAAGTGTTAGTAACGCTCACATTTTATCTTTTTAAGAGAGGCCTGCCAAGGGATCGATACTCTTGGGAACGACCTCGAGCGGTAAATCCTTCGAGCCGCTATAGAAATCAGGTGAGAGCGAAAGCTGTAGCCTTGGGTATAGCTGTTCCTACAGTGTAACTGGCCGAAAGGACAAATGGGCCCCACCACCAGTTACAAGGCTCTTAAGTGAGTCACTGCAGAATGAACTTATGTCCAAAACCATCGAACATGACTAAACACCTTTAAGTAGTAGCCCACCTGTTCTATTGATTGAGGATATTTGAGGTATAATTTAGTGCAAGAGCATAGAAGGTTTTGCTCCCAAGATACTCACCATACATATTTCCTTGAGTAGAAACATAGCTTTTTGAAAAGTCACTTGTGGCTTGATAAAAGTGGTGACTCCCCCATCATAGGGATCATCTATTTGTTATGCTCGTGCAAGACTTAGTATATCACATCCTTACCTGCCACGGCGGGATTCATAAGGTATGTAGTACCAAAGTCGAAGAAATATCAAGATGTGGGCTAAATTTATCACAACTGGCCATCTGACCATAGGGATAAAAAGTGTTTGAAGTGTGTTCGTTTTACAGACCTAGTGCAAATTGAGCCGACTTCAGGCTTTGGAATTACACCTTAAAATAAATCTAAAGGAAGGGTCAAAAACAAGTCCAAGGATTGGGTTAATCTAGACCCATACTCATTTGTGCCTTTGAGGCTACAATCTTGTGTTTGTGTGCTTGCTTTGTTTTCTTGTCAAAGAAAAATCAGAAAATCAATTCCAAAAACAAAGTATTCGTCCAACATCTGTCAACACAACCAAAAATACCAAAAACAAAGTGCAAACAACACAGAGTCACAACTTTTATGACCATTCTTCACATCTTGCGAAGGAAGAAGTGTCATCAGAATATCAACTTGAAAAGGAGACCATTGAGCTCGAAGGCTTTAATCAAAAGGAGGAAATTCTTCTATCTCAATAGACAAATCTTTGCCTCACATAGAGTCTTTCTACATCGCATGCGTCTCTATTTTCAAGGTAAAACAAACGAGTTTGATTCCGAATCATTGAACCGCAGAGCTTTTATGCAATATAGAGCTCTGAGTTATCACAAAAATCAAGGAGGAAAGATTAATCCCAATTTCTTCCCAAACATTTGTATCACCTACAACACAGCTCGAGAAGTGCCACCAACACCTGAAAGGGAAGAGGTAGAGTTTGTTCCATTTGTGACACAAAGTTTTTATTGAAAGATTGAAGTTAAAAACAAAAACATCCATCATCTCATTCATACATCATTATTCCATCATCAATTCATCCAAAAACCCTCAAAACATTAAGAGGTTCTTGTCCCAAAGTTCTCTTTTAAGATATTGCTTGAAATCAAACACATCACATCACTTTTAGATTGTTTCTACATCTAGGATAAGCTCATCCTAAGAAACACATCTACGCAGGTTAAAACTAGTTCATGAGTGAATCCTCTCATTACTAGGTGGTTGAATCTGTAACACATCTCAGATTTCTCTACACCTTATCACATCAAATCTTATCACACAATCAAGCAATTCAAAGAAGGAATTTCGGTAACATCTACCTTAAAAGTGCTAGAGACCTACATACCACCAATCCACTAAATCATCCATCCTTCATCAAACAACTCATCATCATCTTCAATCAACTTCAAAAACAAACTTGCAAACAAAATGGCTCAAACCCGATCACGATCAAGGCAACGAGAAATAGAAATTGAGGAAGAAGAGGACAACCTCAATGAATTTCAAGAAGCACTTGGAGGAAATGGGAATGATGAAAACCCAAGTACACCCACTCCTTCAACAATCGAAAGGGTTCAGCATAACCCTCACTTTAACAGATTGTTTGATGAAATTCTCAGGAGCAATGCGGATGCTCACTTCTTAAAACTCGCTCAAGAAGGAGCCAAACTCCCCTCTGACTTTGATCTTGCCCAATTAAGACAAGCATCAGAAAGACAAAGTCGCAATGAGGAGGAAAGGGGTAGAAATCAAATCAGATATAATATTCCTCGAGGTAACCCACCACCTCCTCCTCCAAACGAAATGGAGATGTTGCGGCAACAAGTCGAGAATCTCGCCCAACAACTTCATAGTGGTGTTAAGACCAATCAATTCTCACTTAACGACATCTGTCCCTATCCTTTTGATAGGAATCTTTATATGCCACCCTTTCCACGCGGGTTCGAAACACCAAAATTCAAAAAATATAGAGGAAAGGGAGATCCCCGCGATCATGTCCGAGAATTTCATTCCGCTTGTCTTGAAGTCGCATATGAAGACACATACTTAATGCGCCTTTTTCCCCAAAGCTTGGGAGGAACAACCACATCATGGTTTTCCCGACTACCAGGTGGCATAAGAACATTTGAGGAACTCATCCAGAAGTTCCTATTTCATTACTCTTATAATATTGAACGCGACATCACCATGGCTGATCTATGCAACACCAAACAAAAACTAGGTGAATTATTCTCAGTATTCCTGCAACGATGGCGCCAAATGTCTAGCAGACGTTCTCTTCAGTTACCTGAACGAGAACTAGTGGAAATTTTCATTTCCAACTTAAACGAAGAAATGGAATTTCACCTGGATGTCAAAGATACAGATTCTTTTAACGATATGATCACCAAGGGTATAAAATGTGAAAGGGCACTCATCAAAAAAGGACTCATCAAGATCTTTAATGAACCCAAAGATGGTCCTCGCCCGCGCTTCAATAGTGATAAACCAAACTTCTGGAACAAGAATAAGAATATCGTCAATGATGGGGTTGTGGATGCTCGAACTATCCAAAATGCCCAACCTGTGGTTCGATTTGCAGGACAAAATCCTCCACCTCAGAATAACACAAATGTTCCTCCTAATCAAGGTCGCATCACATCTCATGATGAACCAAGACCTCGTCCACAAAAACAAAAACGCACATACACTCCCTTAGGGGAACCCATTGAAACAGTAATGCGACAACTCATTTCTCAGAATTTGATCACTCTACCTAAGTTATCAAACTATGAACCCCAAGTCAAACCAGCATGGTGGAGAGATACTGAACACTGTGAGTTCCATCAAGGATGAGGGCACAAGACAAGTAATTGTCACCGATTGAAAGATCTCATTCAAGATCTTATTGATCGAGGAGAAATTGAGATTGAAGGACACGACCCAAAAACGAAAAATAATGATCATCAGATGTTCAAGAATCCACTTCCATCACAAGATCAAAGGGGTCCCTCCATGTCCAGATGAGGTCCTGATACCACTGATTATACGCAAGCTGCGTATAATTACACTGTCAATCACCTGTATGATGCCAGTGAACAAATTGCAACTATCACCTTCAAAAATCCCACCTCAAATTGCAATGTTGTTACGCGTCGCGGCAAAGTTACCCTCAAGGCAGTTCCACAAGGCACCACCTCCGTACCGAAGCAATATAACCTCGTGGAACAATTAGACAAAACCCCTGCGCTCATATCCATTTTAGAACTATTACGCTTATCACCATCTCATAAAACAATCTTGGATCAAGCACTCCAAGAAGCATCAGTCCCCGCAAATCTAAATATGGACCAATTTCAAGCCATGGTTGGAAATCTAAAGTCATCACCTTGTCTCACTTTTTCCGAAAGTGACAACTCTTCGATCCAGCAACCTCATAACACCTCACTCCACATTGAAGGCTTTGTCAACCAACACAGGATCAAGCGAGTCTTGATCGATAATGGACCAGGCCTAAACATTTGCACACTACAGTTGGTCAAAGCACTGGGATATGCAATAGAATCAGTGGATCCTCGCAAGAAGATCACCATCATGGCCTATGATGATGCAGAGCGTTCATCCAAGGGAGCTGTGGTACTACCAATCCGGGTTGGCCCTGTGATAAAGCATATCATTTGTCAGGTTCTGGACCTTCCTCTGCCATATAATCTATTATTAGGGAGACCTTGGATACATGCCATGCAAGCCGTTCCATCTACCTACCATCAATGTATTAAATTCCCACATAATGGTGCAGAGATCACAATCCTGGGCGATGCAAATCCCTTTGCATTTTGCCATAATATCAGCCATCAACCAGAGATTACTGTTCCTAATAATAGGGAAGCCATTTCCTCTACATCATATATAAGCCCTGCCTCTCTTGCCAGTTCGAACACTCCTATACCCAAGCAAGAGAAGCTTAAAATGAAAGTCGCAGAGGAAGGTCCCGGGGAATATAACTTGAGTCAGCTCTTTTGTGTGGGACAAATGCCTACTTCTCCTAGAATGCATGGTAAACCCCAGCAGTTGCTCCAACAATCCATAGTCATGCCCACATGTGCTTTGACGCCTTTCGTCCTTGGCAAAAGTCAAGAGGAAGAAACACAAGATGAGGACCTAGCAGACTGGATCTATAAGGATCCTATCACCACTGATCAACCACAAGTTACACTTCCTACAGAACAATATGGCAAAGGCCTCCTCATTATGCAAAGAATGGGGTATGATGGTCAGAGTGCTTTGGGATCCTGCAAACAAGGACGACATGAACCACTGTTGCCAGAATTCAAGCCCAAAGGTAATACAGGCCTAGGCTTTGAAAAAGAAGTCCTGCCTAAACTCAGATTCAAAGGAAAACCCAGCAAACCATTTTGCCCACCTACGACAAAGAGGACACCTTTCATAATCAAAGCACCATCAAGCCATATCCCCACTGCCCCATCAAGGCTCACAACTCCACCGCAACCATCACCAATGCGAAACATCCCACCAATCGAACCAGTAATCCCATCCGCGGCAGCCATCACATCAATAAAATCATTTGCAGCCACAACTGTATCAGAACCCGCAGCAGCATCTATGGCACCAGCCATTCCAATAGAAACCACTAAATCAACACTGCCGATACTTCTAGTGACAAATCCTTTAATCCCCATCACAGTTCCTGCAGCACCGATTACTTCAAAGATACATAAACCAGTCACGCCAGCAGTATTCAACTCAAAAGACATCCCAGTATGGTATAGCAATCGGATGCTGGAAAGTGATTCAGAGACCGACTCACATGAGTGGGAGTTCGATTCAGTGCAACTTAACACTTCAGATGAGGAAGACACATCACCACCTCCACCCCACAAAGACATCCTTGTTTACGGAGAAGCACAGATAAAGACCACTTGGGTACCTAAGCTGGAAACATCTTCCACAGACCCTACGTCTCATCCTACGCCTGATTCTGACAAGGAGAGTACCATCAACGACCTTCACCACACTGTCTTAACCCTCACGGATACATCTCCTGCACTTAACCTAATCGATGAAGTAATGCCCATTATCCACCCTGAACTCATCGAATGGAACCAATCAAATCCCCCATGTCTTGACCTCTTCCAAAATGATGAGGATATCACTAACTTTTTGGAATTAAGGGATAATCTACCAAGTGGGGATCACAAAGCTAGATTCGCCATTGAACTTAATAGCGCCGCATACTTCGGGGCGGATGCCAAACCCTTCAGCTGCAAAAATATAACATTAAAACATGGATCTTCCAGTGAAAACCACACTGTGGCACTGTTTGATCCAACAAAAGTGAAAAGAAAGAGCGTATCCAATGGTGAAAACCTCTCTGAGGCACCTGAGGATGAAGGGTTTGACATTCTCCCTACTAATGCACAACAGGAACGATCAACGATCCTCATTGAGGAGACCAAAGAATACAATGTGGGGACTCCTGAAAACCCTCATATCATACATCTGGCATCTCTTCTCACTCCAGAGGAACAACCTCAATTTATCAAGTTCTTCCAGCAGCGCCAGATCAACTTTGCATGGTCATATGCAGACATGCCTGGGCTTGATCCTGATTTAGTTATGCATCATCTCACAGTAGCAAAAGGAGCCAAACCTGTCAAGCAGAAGCTTCGTAAGATGCATCCTCAGATTGCCGTGCTAGTCAAAATAGAACTCAAGAAACTCCTAGATGTTGGTTTCATTAGACCAATTGATTATGCAGAATGGATCTCCAACATTGTGCCAGTTGACAAACCCAAAGGGGGAATCCGCATTTGTACAGACCACCTATCAGGAGCAATAGAATGCAGGAGCCACCTATCAAAGAGCAATGACCACCATCTTCCATGACATGATGCATACTATGATGGAAGATTATGTGGATGATTTACTAGCAAAATCACTTACTAGAGAAGGACATCTTCACATCTTAGATAAAATCTTTGATAGACTGGAACAATACCATGTTCGACTCAACCCAAAGAAATGTGTCTTCGGAGTGACCTCCGGGAAGCTTCTAGGATACATTGTCTCAAGCAAAGGTATTGAGGTCGATCCAACAAAGGTTAAGGCAATCATGGACATGCCACCTCCAAGGAATATCAGTCAGCTAAGGACACTACAAGGACGGCTTCAATCCATCCAAAGATTCATTGCACAATTGGCTGATAAGTGTCACCCATTCACACACTTGCTACACAAGAACATCCGCTTTCAGTGGGATGACAAATGCCAGCAAGCATTTCAGGCACTTAAAGACTATCTCATGAATCCACCATTGCTGATGCCACCAGATCCAAGTAGACCGTTGTTACTTTATATCTCAGCGACAAGTATAGCATTGGGTGTGCTACTGGCACAACATAATGCAGAAGGCAAAGAGTGTGCTGTATACTACATCTCTCGTACACTGGTTGGCTATGAACTCAATTACACACCTATTGAGTGAGCTTGCCTAGCAGTAATCTTGGCAGCCACTAAACTGAGGCACTATCTGTTAACACACAAGGTACAACTCATCGCAAAGATTGATCCACTCAAGTATTTACTCAGCAAAGCAGCATTGACAGGTCGCTTGGCCAAATGGGTGATGATTCTAAGTGAATTTGACATTGAGTATGTGGACCGTAAAGCTATCAAAGGGCAAGTCATTGCAGATCAATTGGCCGATGCACCACTCATAGGCGATCATCCCCTCATTTCCAATTTTCCAGATGAAGAGATATTCATGATCACAGAAGCACAGCCATGGAAACTATATTTTGATGGTTCATACACTAGGCACGGCTTGGGGGCAGGCATTCTTTTTATCACACCTCAGGGTGATAGCATCCCGAAGTCTTATAGGCTCACATTTCCATGCACCAACAACATAGCAGAGTATGAGGCCTTGATCACGAGACTCAGATTAGCCATACAATGGAAATTAAAAGAACTGCAAGTATATGGCGATTCCCAACTAGTCATTCGACAAGCAACAGATGAGTATCAGACCAAAGATGATAAACTCATGCCATACAAGAAAATGGTGGACAATCTAAAGACATCATTTACTACTATCACTTTTGAGCAGATACCAAGAGATCAGAATCGAGCTGCTGACGCTATGGCTACCATCGCATCTCTCCTAGATCTTCCACAAAATTCAACACGCTACGAGTTCTTGGTAGAACAGCTTTGGATCCCCGCTTATGATATCCCCGAATCCGAAATGATATGTCGCCTTGTCGGTTCTGAATCCCCATGGTATGGTGAATTCTACACCTATCTTCGCGATCATACCCTTCCTCCCAACCAATCGAATAACCAACGAAAAACCTTCATTCGCCAAACTGCTCGATATACCATTATTGCCGAAACCCTATACCGACGTAGTCTTGATGGTACTCTCCTTCGATGTCTGGAACAAGATGAGATAACAAAGGCTTTGGAAGCAGTACATGAAGGAATTTGTGGGACTCACTCAAGTGGTCCATCACTAGCCAAGAAGATCATGCGAGCTGGATACTATTGGCCATCTATGGAAAAGGATTCCTACTACTTTGTCAAGAAATGCAAGAAATGTCAAGTTCATGGCGACCTGATACATGCACCAGCACAGGAACTGCAACCAATCACAACACCATGGTCTTTTTGTCAATGGGGCCTCGACCTTGTGGGTAAGTTTCATCCATCTTCATCCAATGGCCATAAATTCATTATTACCGCCACCGAATATTTCACAAAGTGGATCGAAGCTGTTCCACTTACCCAAGTCACCGGCAAGAAGATCGCCTCTTTCATCCTCAACTACATCATCTGCCGGTATGGTGTGCCCATGTCCATTGTCACAGATAACGGTCTTCCTTTCAAAAATCAGGATGTCCGTGAACTTTGTGAGAAATTTCATATCCAACATCGCTTTTCCACTCCCTATTACCCACAAGGCAATGGTCAGGCCGAAGCATCCAATAAAAACATATTAAGAATCCTAAAGAAGACAGTCAATGATGCCGGTCGTGATTGGCATGTTCAATTGAATCCAGCGCTATGGGCATATCGAACTAGCATTCGAACCCCTACAGGTGCAACTCCTTATTCATTGGTCTATGGTGCAGAAGCTATCTTGCCTATTGAGGTCGAGATACCATCATTATGGGTTTCCTTGCACAATCTCATTGATGATGAAGCCTACAGAGTATCCCATCTTCAGGACTTAGAGTTACTTGATGAGAAATGACAAGCTGCATACAATCACCTCAAAGCCTATCAGCAGCGCATGAGTAGAAACTACAATCACCGAGTTAGATCTCGTATATTTGAGGTAGGTGATCTTGTTCTTCGAGAGAATCCTCGCAACCAACCAAATAGGGAACATCAAGGCAAGTTTGAATCAAATTGGCTGGGCCCATATGTTGTCACTGCTGTATTCGGGTCCGGGGCCTATCAGTTGGCTACATCAGATGGAGAACCGCTTGCCGATCCAATCAATAGCATGCACCTCAAAAGATTTTATACCTAAGGTGTATCGAGCATCAGGCTCCCCTGCATACCAGAAAATACCAAAAACATTCACAAAAACATCAAAAATACAAAAACATTCAAAAAAGTAAAGAAAAATCATGCATCCAAATGGTGAACAACCACTCCGGTGGCACCTTGGGTAAGTGCGATGGTGAAAACCTGGCAAACAGGCGCCACTCGTAAAGGCTATGGCTCCATTATCTTTCAGACTTGTTGCGATCACATTCATGCACACACACATCCATCCATCCCAACCATGGCTTGTTATTTGATCTGCAATTAAGAAAAGTACTCCTTGCATCCTACCTTTTCATAGTCAGGTCTAAAAACTGGGGGCACTACTCTTATCTTAAGTGATGGAAGTGGATTCTACATTGTCTTATGTGTTATTACACTCTTCATTCGAGCAAATCAATACAAAATCCAAACAACATTCAAAAATGACTCACAAAACCCAAAAACATTGACAAAACCCATCAAAAATCACCCAAAAACATGACAACACCTTGTACATATTCATCCGATCACATACAAAATGAACATTGACAAACTACTCACAAATGACCACTTATCAATCAAACCAAAAACAATCGACATCAACAATCCAAACTGTCTTTAAAACAAGGATGCATCCTTCCTTATCCCAAAACAAAGACAAGATGACATTTTCTTTGACAAGAAAATTATGTTAGGCTATCAAATACTTGGTTGATTTGTGAGTACAATCGTTTGTTTATCTGCATCAGAATCTTTCAGCATTGTTTTGTATCGTTTGCGCATTATTTCCGATGAAGTTCTGGGGCATGTACTAATGGTGTCTACGTGGGAAGTTCACTAAGCTATGTGATCATAGACAAAAATGCAGTCATAGATCACTACGGCTTGCTGACTACAGCGTATATCTCGACCATATGGACATGAACCATTACCAAGGATCCTTATTCTTTATTATTTATGTATATATACTGTTTGTTTGCAGAAACAATGCTCATCCTTTGATTCCTCTTCCTCCAAATTGGATAAAGGTTTTATTTTCTTAGTACGGTATGTACTTGTCTCAGGATCTGATCAGCCTAAGATCAAGGAGGACGATCCAAGTCATGCATGAAAGGAGATAATCCTTGTCTGTTCCGCAAGCAGTACTCTGGTCAACTTGATCCATTATATCAAGTTGCTTGTATTAACTTGCTATATTAAAATCCATGAAAGGAATACTCAGGTCATCTTGAATCATTATGTCAAGATAGTTGTATTCTCTTCCAACATTTTAAAGCTCAATGATGAAAATAGAGCACTATGGATCGTCATCTCATCTCATCTGTATATATTGCATTTCGTTGCATTCCACCCATCCATACATTCATAATAGCTGCATATCATGCATACATAGTCATAATAATGCATACTCTATTTCCTCTTCTTCCATAGGAATGAGTCATAGGTCCTCCATTTCTTCTAACATCGAACCCACCCCCCCTCACCCTCCCCATCTCGATAATCAGCATCATATACCCTACATCGTTTCTCAATCAACCCAATCAAGCCACGTTCATCACCATCCATCTCTAAATAGGAGGGATTGTGTTTCCTATGCTAAGTCATCCAATAAGCCAAGCAAGTTACTCTGTCTGCACAGGTACATCGACTCACACACACCTAGACTATCAACAGATACTCTGATCAAGTATCTTCGGGTCTCAACAGGTAATCGATCATGGTAATCCTAGACTACATCAGGCATTTATCATAATGACCTAGTCTCAACGGGGCTGCTATGATTCCCCACAACCATCCATCACACGCACACACTATCAATTGATCAACCAATCAAACACAATCACATCGGACAATTACATCAATTGTCTACGTCTCAACGAGTATTTTGCTTCATATACCTTGACTTCATAGGGCAATTACATCAATTGTCTAAGTCACCAACAGGTCACTTTGATTCACTTACTCAGACTTTATCATGTCCAAGCGACCAACTGACATCAACTGTCACGCTTTGACTTGACCAGGACAATTAAACCGATTGCACCAGATTGTCTAACCAATTTTGATCAATTGTATAGCATCAATCCAAACCCCACACTACATCTGCTATGTATCTCTTGCATGACCTCAGGGTACTTGCTGGCTTGTTGTTTCTCCGTATTCACTCTATTTTTCTTCCATTCTTTCACTGTTGTTGCTAATTTCTTCTATTCTACCTCCCCTCCACTTCTCATTCTTTTTCGAGAGATCGCCCGATTTTTTTGAAATTTTTCGGCCCATCTCTCGAGGGGGCATACCACCCATTAAATTTACATTTTATGGGGCAATTTCTTCACACCTATTATTTTTCTTTCTTTGACACGACGCGATAAACTGCACTGTCTCAAAGAGGGGCAAATGTAATCACATAAATCTGTCCATCTTAATAAAATAAATATTTCGTATTTATTTGATTAAAAATCCACTAACAATCAATTAATTAAATTAATATTAAATTAATTCATCTCCAAACATTCTTCTATTAATTAAATAAATATTCAATTTATTTTAATTAATTCATTAAATCAAATTCCATTCAATTAAATAAATAAAATCAATTTATTTAATTATATCCCCCTATTCCTCTTTTAAATAAATTAAATAAAACATTTATTTAAATCATTATCCCCACCCCACTTGCATTTTCCTACAAATGCAACTTGCACACATTTATTGAAATAAATGAATTTTTATTTTAATAAAATCCTATTTTCCCTCACCCACCAAATCCACTTGCAAAAATCTAATCCCCTTCTAGATTCTTCTAACCCCTTCCTAAATTAGCCTAATCCATCCCCTAAATATTGTCACATTCCTAAGCAAAATGGAGTCACTTCTCAAAGACCCCAAAGTCTTTGATAACCATTAAAGGCTTTCAACCTTCAACCACTAAATGGCTCAAAGTCTTTGATAACCATTGAAGGCTTCAAACTTTGAATCACTTAATCCCCAAAGTCTCCAATAACCATTAATGGTTAATTCAACCCTCCCACATGGTTAAAACATTTGTTTTGACTCAACCTCTATCCAACCCAAGGGTCTCATCAAGCATTTAATGCTTTGACCATGACTATCTCTTAATCATTTGCACAAAGGTTTATCCTTGCATTAACTCCTAATCCAGTGGGTAATCCTAATTTAGACTTGACCCTTAGCCTTTAGATAACCATGAGGTCTCCTCAGGCATTTAATGCCTCCAACCTCTTCTCTCAACCCAATCTTATGTTGACACTTGTCACCATTTCATTGGTGCAAATTGTGCACATGGATCCCCAACTTTCAAGCTTGACCCTTGATTAAACCTTTCAATCCTGGCCATCCATTGCTCCATTTTTCCTATAAATAGAGCCCATTCCTTCATAATCCAGATCCTGAAAACTTGTATGCATTTAGACTATAGCCATTTTAGAGAGCATTTAGCATAGCATAACTAAATATTGTTTTTTGGTTAAAACACATCATTTTAGCATTAAAATAGCTTTTCATTTCATGTTTAGAGCTATTCTACAATCTCAATCCTCCATAAGCATCCATAGTGCAAAAAGCTGCTGAGAGCTACACTATTTTGGAACTTGGAGAGGAGAGGAACAAGGGAGAAGGAGCTAATATCATGTTAGGGGATAGTTGGAGATATCCCATTGTCTTACTTCTTCAGTTAGATTCAATAGCATGTGTTTTTAGTATCTCTCTTGGAATGCCTTCATTATGTTTGGTTTTTGATTGATTAACTCTAACATCTTGTGTGTTTTGTGTTGTTTGATCATAAACTAACATTGTGCCATTTAGGAGGGCATCAGATTCCAACAACAAGAAGAAGCACTCTAAGTCTAAGCCACACCAGGAAAAAGGACAATCATCCTCTCCATCACAAGGCGATTTTTCATCCTCTTCCAAGAAGGGGACACCACCTAAGAAGGATAAACCAACTTGTGCATATTGCAAGAAGTACGGTCATGATGAGCATCGATGCCACACAAAGCAAATTGATGAGTTAACTAACCTTCTTAAGAAAAACAACATCAACTTGCCATCCACCTACACAAAGAAGGATTCATCTCCTTCCTCTTCCTCACAATCTAAGGGAAAAGGGCAAGCATTTGTGGCTACAACATGTTCTTCACAGCAATGGATACTTGACTTGGGTGCCTCATATCACATGGGTTCTATAAAGGAGCAGTTTTCTTCATTGGAACCATCTAAGGTACCTCACATTTACATAGGTGATGATACACAAGTAGAGGTTGAAGGGAAAGGTTGAGTTGACATGGATGATGGAACATTTGAGAATGTTCTCTATGTTCCTAACTTGTCTACCAACCTTATCTCTATCTACCAAATCACTCACTATGGGAATGAGAAAAAGGTTGAGTTTACACCAGATTCAGTTGTGGTAAAGGAACTTGATGATGATGCCTTGGTAGCAGTGGGACAAGTCAATGACAACTCAAGGCTTTATTCATTCTCCCACTTTGTGCCAAGTTCACCTTCTAGGGCCTTGCTTACTCATTCAAATTCTGAAAGTAAGCTATGGCATGAGCGGTTTGGTCACCTCAACTACCGCTATCTTCAGCAGCTCAGCACTAAAGACATGGTCACAGGTCTACCTCGAATCAGTTTTTCAGAGGGCATATGTTCAGGTTGTTCCATGGGCAAGCATCTGGAAGAGAAGTTTGATAAGGGGAAAGCTTGGAGAGCTTTGGAAGTTCTTCAACTTGTTCACAACGATGTAGCAGTTCCATTTCCAGCACCTTCATTTAGTAAGGCCTGCTATGTCCTCGCCTTCATTGATGACTACTCCTGCTTCACTTGGTTCTACTTTCTTATTAATAAGAGTGAAGTATTTGACAGATTTCAGGACTTCAAGACTCATGTGGAGAAGCAATCAGGGAAAGTGGTCAAGATTCTTCACACAGATAATGGAAGGGAATATGTGAACAAAAGACTTGAGGATTTTTGTACATTTGAGGGGATTGATCTTCAACATTCTATCGCTTACACTCCATAGTAGAACAGGGTTGTAGAATGCAAGAATAGAACTCTCAAAGAAATGGCTAGCTGTATGATACATGCACATTCTCTTGATCCCGCCTTTTGGGCAGAGGCTATCAGTTGTGCCACACACATCCAGAATCAGGTTCCTCACAAAGCTTTGCAAGGGATTACTCCTTTTGAAGCTTGGGCTGGTAGGAAACCGATTGTGAGACATTTCAGAGTCTTTGGGTGTCCAGCATGGGCTCGCATACCTCCACAGAAACGCAAGGCATTAGAACCTTAGAGTTGGCCTTGCATATTTGTTGGATATCCTGAGGGTGTTAAGGCCTATAGATTGATGGATCCTAAGACACATGAGGTGTTCATTGAGAGGAGTGTTCACTTTGAGGAAAGCTCTCCTAGCTTAGCCTCTCTACCTCCTCCACCTTCCTCCATTGTGGATAGTAATGTTAGTGATTCAGAAGATGAGACTCCTTCAACTCCGACTCGCAGGGTTACACCTCCGCAGGGTCCACTTGCAGTTGAGGAGCCTCATTCTCCACCTCCACCTCGACCTCGTTGGGCTCGACAGACACTTGAGTATGCAGGTTCTCTTGTTGGGGATCCTTCAGATACATGGAGAACTCGATCACAACATTAGGATCTTCCACATGCATTCATTGCTACCGCTTCCGATCCATAGATAGTTAGGGAAGCATCAGGGGTTCCTGAGTGGGACCAAGCTATAGAGGAAGAGTATAGTTCCTTGATGAGTAACAACACATGGGATTTAGTCCATCTCCCTAAGGGGAGAAAGATGGTTTGATGTAAGTGGATCTATCGGACCAAGTTTGTAGCGGATGGTAGTGTGGATAAGTATAAGGCTTGGCTTGTTGCGAAAGGTTTCTCTTAGGTTGCAAGTGTTGACTATACTGAGACCTTTGCACCCATAGCCAAGATGAACTCCATTCATTTGACACTTGCTATTGCTGTAGCTCATGGTTGGGCTGTACATCAGATGGATGTGAAGAGTGCTTTTCTTCATGGTGATCTTAATGAGGAGATTTGTGTGGAGCAGCCACAGGGTTTCATCTAGGATACTTCCTTGGTTTGCAGACTAAGAAAATCTCTCTATGGCCTTAAGCAGGCCCCCAGGGCTTGGTACGCCAAGATGGATTCCTTTCTTCTCTTCGCAGGGTTCACCAGGTGACATTTCGATCCAAATGTCTACATTTTGCGACAGGATGACTCTCACTTGATACTTGTGCTCTATATTGATGACTTGATCATTACAAGGAGTACCACATCCATCATTACCAGGGTCAAATCTGCTTTGCATGATAGATTTGCTATGACTGACTTGGGTCTTTTGCACTACTTTCTTGGGATAGAGATTTCACAGTCACCTTTCGGGATTACACTATCGCAGCCCAAGTATGTTCTTGATCTACTTGCATGCTTTCATATGGTTGATTGTAAGCTTGCTCTGACTCCCTTTCTTTTAGGAGTCAAGCTTGAGGCTCAGTGTTCTTCTCCACCAGTTGATGCCACTTTGTATTGTCAGCTTGTGGGTAGTCTCATCTACTTGACCCATACACGCCCTGATATTTCATTTGCAGTTGGCATGGTTTCTTGTTTCATGTAGGAACCACATGAGCTTCATTGGAAAGACGCCAAACGCATCCTTCATTACATCCAGGGTACACATCACTATGGGATTTACTATGTAGCAGGCACAGGACTTCGCTTGGTTGGTTACACAGACTCCGATTGGGCTGGCGATCTTGATGATCGTAAGTCTACTTCTGGTTACAGTTTTCACCTTGGTTCAGGCCCCATTTGTTGGCAGACCAAGAAGCAACATGCTATTGCTCTCTCTTCAACTAAGGCTGAGTATTGAGGCGTTGTTAACACAGTGACTGAGACCATTTGGCTCCACCAGATTCTCACAGAGTTTGGATTCACCACTCCGTGGCCAACAATTCTACATTGCGACAATCATAGTGCTATTGCAATCTCGAAGAACCCAATCCAGTACCAAGGGACCAAACACATCGAGATTCATATGTACTATATCTGAGAGCTCATTCAGGAGCAGGTCATTGATTTGCAATATTGTCCTACAACGGAGCAAGTTGCTGACATATTCACCAACCTTTCACCGAGAGTAAGTTCCAGCAGTTGCGAGCTCTCTTGGGGGTGCGGGATGTGTCATTGGGGGGGGTCAGTTGACTTCTCCTTCCTCTCTTATGGGGGAGAATTTTTCATCTTTGAGGTTTTGTCCTTCTTCCTTGAGAGTCTTTTTTTTTTTCATGTCTCTTTTGGGGGGGAGTTTTTTTCCCACTGGGTTTTCTCCCTTTCTCCATTTGTGAGAGATTGCTTTGCATGGTTTTGGCTTACATTTGCATATTGTACATGGGTACCTATCATGGCCGAGCAGCCAGGACCCATCTTGCATTGTTGACCTGAGTCTTCATTCCCCTAAGTTGCACTTAAGGGGGGGTGTTGGTGTAAATAAATATTCATTTTGGATATTATTACACTTTACTTAAGTTAACTTAGGATAATGCATCTCTTTGTAGTTTGGATTTGAGACACTTAGGGAAGTGTGCACATAGGGATAGAGCTTGTAGGAGAAATTCCACCTTTTTTGGTCTTATTTTGCTGTTACACTCCACATTTGGTGGGTCATCCACCTCTTGTAGAATATTATATTATTTCTCCTACCTACCCCTAGTATTTCTTACCTACCCTTGTTTCTCATTGAGCCACATGTCATAATTATGTGCTCATACATCCATATGGCCTTGCCTATATAAGCAGGCCTATATTCATTGTATTGGTTAATCCAGTTGATCATTTGCATATTGATGAGAATATAGTTTTGTTCTTGTCATTCTATTGTCTCTCCTTTTATGCTTTTCATTGTGCCCTTGATCTTGGCAAAATCCTCCAATAATACAATAAAATTATTTAAAAAAAATTAAAAGGTATAAATTTATAAACTTTAAAAAAAAATTAATAGTAAAATAAACTTTGTTTTTAAATAAACTTTACTTAAAGTTAATTAAAGTATAATTTTATGTTAAATAAAGTAAACTTATATGTGTAAGTTAAAAGAAACTTAAAAAATAAAAATAAAATACTTTTAATCACTTAATCTTAGCCAAAGTGCTTGAAAAAAGTTAATCATAAAAAATGAAAACTCTTAATAATGGAAGAACAGAGATGTTAGGGAAGACCAGGAAGCGAATGTGGGTGTAGAGCTATTACAAAATAGGAGAATGATAATAAAAGAATGCAGAGGTGCAAGGGTAAGCACATGGTGTCGAACTAATAAAAGAATATGAATTTGAAATGAATGAAATGATGGTTGCAGAAAATGTTAGAATGAAGGTGAAAATAGAGAAAAAATATGGGAGAGGACTGACATGGGTTAGGGAAAGATTTTCACAGACTTTTTTTTTGATGAGCAAAATTTTTCCTTGCCTTGAGCGGGCTAGATGAACTAGGTCTTAATGTAGCGATGCCAATGCCTTGTGAAACACCATGCTGCCGCTAAAGAAGTCCAAATAGTAAAAGAAATTGTGACAAATATACATATATTGCAATAAAAAAATAGAAATGTAGCGAAAGCAGAATGATATAAATATGTATCTATCAATGTATACATAGAAAACTATAATACTTCAGAGAAACCTATGCTACCTTAGCCAAACAACTATATCAGAAACCTTATTGAGATTTTTTTTTAGCAATATCCTGCAAGAAGTGAAATATTAAAATTTTGGAAAAAATTTAGTAACCAAATCCTACAAGCAAAATGAGAGAACCAAAAAAGAACTACAAGTGAATCAAAGATGCAATTTAATAATAAATCAGTATTGGCAACAAGCCTTCCAAAACAAATTATAAAAAGATGGGTTTGGCGGCAAGCCTTCCAAAACCAAAACTTAAACCAAAAAACACTTTGGTGGAAAGCCTTCCAAAGAGAATGAATTAATGAATGCAAGATAATAATGAGGTTAGAATAGAGTTTTGGTGGCAAGCCTTCCAAAACTAAAAAGCTTAGGCTTTAAACTAGAATCTCAAAAGATTAAACCTACATGCAAACTTGTTAACAAGTTTGAAAAAAAAAATTAAAACTAAAACCAAAACCTGCACAATAGAAAATATTAGAGAAAGGACTTCTCCTCTCAAGAATACCTCCAAGAAGGTGAACTCCACAGAATGGTAACCTTCATCAATGTCAACTTAAAACAAGGATTAGAAACCTACTCTGATACCATGAAAGGAAATATAAGAGCAAGGAAAGAAAAACAAAATCCAAGTAAGTTAATTGATGAATTAAATGTTACCAAGAGAAATGCAAAAACCTTGGAGCAATCACTCAAATGTGAAGAAGGAGGCACAAGAACTTTTGAAAGGGGAAAAGCAAAGAAAAACCCCTTGTGATATTCTGAATGAGGCAATGCCTAAATTGTGTGTGTGTGTGTGTGTGTGTGTGTGAGAGAGAGAGAGAGAGAGAGAGAGAGAGAGAGAGAGAGAGAGAGAGAGAGAGAGAGAGAGAGAGAGAGAGAGAGAGAGAGAGAGAGAGAGAGAGAGAGAGAGAGAAGCTCTTTACAATATTGTCATTAAGATGAAATGAGAGAGGAGACATCTCTTAAATAGAGATGAGGAGAGGAGTTACAAAGTAACTCCCAAATCTATGAATGCCACCATTCATAAAATGTGTGTGCCATGTGTCCACATCCTCTTATGGAGGATATCTAATATTCCTTAATAAAGGAAAATAAAAGAAATGACTTGTCCTCACACATGTACTAGAGGACAAATTACATGTAGGAATTCCAAAGGAATATCCTAAACTAGATACAAATAAACCTAAGCCAAGTAAAGATTAAATATTCTAACTGACATACTTTCATCATCACCGCAATTGATTACTTTACGAAGTGGGTAGAAGCAGTTCCTCTTCAATCCACTACTACTGAAGTAATTTGTCAATTTATCTTAGAAAACATAATTCCAGATTTGGAATACCTTCTGCTTTGGTTTCGGATAATGGAACATCATTTAAAAAAAAACATGTGAAGAAGTTTCTTGAGAAATATCATATTCAACATAAATTTTCTACACCATATTATCCTCAATCAAATGGCCAAGCCGAGTCTTCAAATAGGATAATTGAGCAAATTCTTTGTAAGACTGTAAACAAGCATGGTAAGGATTTGCATACTCAGTTAATCTATGCTCTTTGGGCTTACCGAACGAGTGTACGCATTGCTACGGGTTGTACTCCTTATAATCTTGTTTATGGTGCCGATGCCATTATGCCTTTCGAGTTGGAAATTCCATCTTTAAGAGTTTCTCTTAAGGGTATAATGGATGATGATTCCTATAGAGAACAAAGGCTTCAACAACTTGAGATGCTCGATGAACGTTGCATAAATTCTCTTGAGCAAATTCAAGTCTATCATAAAACTCTACAACGAAGCTACAATGATAGTCATTCAACATTCCTTCTTAGTAGGTGATTTGGTACTTTATGAGAATCAACGCAATGTGAATGCCTTACCCGAGGAGAAAGGAAAATTAAGCCCTAATTGGCTTGGACCATACATTGTTGTCAAATTCTATGGATCAAGTGCGTACAAGATAGCAGATGTGGAAGGTACACCTCTCAAGGAACCCATAAATGCTATGCACCTTTGTAGATACTATGCCTAGTTTCTCCCTCTATCTCTCTCCTTCTAAATTTATTCTCTCTATCTTCTCGTGTATTTTCTTTCTTCAAAATTGGATAATATGTTAGCATATATTCATTAAAGTCTGTAGTATTAAATGATATTGTATTGTTTAGTATACATTACTTCATTCTTGACAAGCATGTTTCTTTACTTTATTGTTTGTCTTGGATTCATTTATGTAAATTGTAATAGATTTACATTTTATATGTGCCAACATGTTATAGAATTTCTTATGTGTCAAATAGGGTTAAATCATGTTGTATTTAATTAGATTTAATTAAATCACATTAGTCATATAATTATTAGGCTTAACACATTTTCCTCCTACATTACCAAAGTAGCATTTAATTAAATACTTAGTTATTTGATTAAATCATACATGTATCAATTTAATCATGAAGCATTGAGAAATCAGTCACATGGAAATTAAATTAGACATACATGTTCATTACCAAATATGTTATCAAAGTAATGCATACATTGTTTCATGAATTAAAATAACAAGTTTGAGATAAAACATAAGCATGAATAGATACATATCGATAATTTCATAACATGTGTATCACTGTACATCAAAAATATCATATCATGATAATCTCCTATCCTTAGGACTAGTAGCTAGTGGATGGTGACTAGATGTCCCCTCCTGATGTAGTCGTGGAGGTGGTCCCATGGGTGTATATCGTGATATGGAGCATGAGTGACTCCGTGAGGATCTCCTACGATACCTCTCCATCATGATCCCTTGGTATGTGGTTGCCTCTGCCTGAGATGTGCTAGATCGCGTTGTCTGTTCTAGTCTCTCTAGAAAAGATCTCTCCCTCTCTCTCAAGACCTCCATCTCAAGCCGAATAGGGGTGAATAGGTCCTCATGCTGCACCAGACTCCCTTGTGGTCTATGCACTATATGTGAGAAGCTAGGAATGTGTGTAGTCCTGATGAGATTTGTCACTACATTTTGATCAGGGAGCACCACTCCTGGACACCAACTACAGAGATAGAGAGAGGTTTTCATTAGTAACATTCTATATCATCAAATCTAAAAATATATTAAGATGCATAAATTAAGTAATCACAAAACACTTTACCTAGATCTCCCTCTCGCCAATAGGGGTCAGAGAAAGGGACCTCCTGTGATTGGGACCCGCTAGGCTCTCTGTGCTCGTAGTGTCTCTACACAGTGGGTATAGAATGGTGGGGACTATAGTCAGGTGCCCTTATAGGGTTCTTCTCCACTCGCGATGGAATTCTCGGTGGATCTAGGGCTGTGGAGTCTTCCCCTGAGTGTGGGGAACTGCATCTGACTCATCCTCCTTGGCCTCCTCATCCTCCTCATCCTCCTCATCCTCTCCCTCCTCATCCTCATCCTCCTCTCCTTCCTCCTCATCATCACCATCCTGATCTCCCTCTCCTGCACTACTAGCCTCCTTCTACTCTGCATCATCATCTTGATCATACATGTCCTCCACACTAGGATCCTTGAGAGTGTTAGGATCCTCCTCGTCACCTATGTGTCTCCATGGTCTGGGGTTCCCTCTAGGATAGTCTATTGGAAAGATGGCTCTAGGGTATGTCCTACCCCACCATGTGATGTACAACTGGTGTGTGCCCACATTATCTCTATAATCAGTCACGATGTCTCGATCCGACCCATCTGAATCTATGATGTCAATCTCATCACTGGTAGACCTCGGAATGGCTCTCGTCCTAGGAATCACATTTGAGTGTTGGATATAGGTAGGCACATCTCTCAGAAGACATTTCTCAAACCCAAATTGCCACCAAACTCGATCGAAGTACAATGGGACTATGATGTGGCTGTACCGTCCCTCTAGTAGATAGTCCCACTACATGCAAAACAACTACTTATGTATTCTTTCCCACAAGTACATCTTAAGGTAGGGTCTCCATCTGATGGCCTTTTCTCTCAGTCTATAAAAAACTCACTCTTCAATGCAACAGATCCCTAAACCGCCACTCACGGGTAAGTGGATATGGGAACACTCTAGGTTGCTCCAGAACTAGGTCAATGGGTACTCCAATGGGTCTAGTACATGTAATATGCTTGAATATCCATATCTAAAGTAGTGTGCAGGTCATCAGGTTGCATCCTTGTCCAGACATGTACTCTCCTAGGTCATGGTAGAGGTGGGCTAGAATGCTCTGCTCCTAGGAGAATACCCTCTAATGTCTCTCCATGTCTCTAATTGTGTAGGTGAGACCTTTGTGTATATTTTTGTCACACCCATTAGGGAACACGACTAATGCAATGGTCACAATCATCAGTCATCTCACTAGCGGAACTTCACTAGTTGGATGTAGGAGCCAACTAATCATAATGCGGCCCCTCATCTCACTGAGCATCTCTCTCCCAATGCAGTAGACCTACTCCCTCCTGTAATTGGCAACGGTGCGGTCAGATTGATATCTCACTATCTCTCCCCCAATGGGAAGACGGAGTATGTGGTAGACATCCTCAAGTGTGACTGTCATCTCCCCCACGAGTAGCAAAAATTTGGAGGTATCCACATCCCATCTCTCCATCAGTGCCATCAACATTGTCGGATGGAATTTGATGGTGAGAATGGTCATCACATGCCACAACCCTATAGTGTGAAGAAACTCTCTATCCTCTAGTGAGAGCCACAAAATATGACTCCGTAGGCTCCCAAAGGCGTGACCAGTAGTATGGTCGCGAATATAGGGAAGAATCTACAAATTGTAAACATCAAATCATCAATAATCTCTCCATCGATCATAATCATCTAACATAAAGCATCATCAATATATCCTATCTATTTGATTCCCGATCCCATGTGACCCTTGGCCACTCTGAGCTAGGACTAGCACACCCCTATGGGACTAGGGAACCCCCTTGGGACCCAGGTGCTGATGTAGAGTGGATTGTCTCTCACTGGTTTGTGCTACCTTGTCTAGGTATCTCCTCCAAGCTACACAAGAACCATCCAATGATTCTACACCTCACACCCTCCAAGGGTCTACAGTAATTACCCTCTCTGACCTTCCAAAGGTCCTTAGGCTAGGATAAGCTCTTGTTATTTTGTGAGTCCCATTTTCTTGGCTAGGAGACCTTGTTTTTCCAGTCCCTTTCACACTCAACCTGAGAGTTCAACCCCTCTACCACAAGATCTTCATTCCCCACACTACACACATTAGGATAGATGATTTTAGAAGGATTCCCAACCCTATTCCTTATTCAAGATATTTGATACTTAATGGTTTGGTGTTTTACAAACAAACTGCACTTTTAGGCCTAACCGGACACCTAATTCTAGTACCCCTATTAGCAAGGTATTCTGCATTTACTGGTTAAACTTCCTTAACAACCCTATGAACCCTTTTATGTTCTAGACACCCTTTTGGGTTTTACATACAATATTTCAAAACCAAATATGGGTTTTTTCATTAACATATCTAACCCTTACTGGTTTATCTAGGCCTAATTGCCCCTTTCTAGGCCTAAAACTAGGGATTGGTCAAAACTCCTTCACTGGTCTGATTGCTGTTAGTGAACAGATTTGTCCCTTTTTAAAAATGATCAATCTTGAACTCTATCACCCTATTTTAAGAACAAGTGTTTCACTAAACAGTTGGGGAAGTGTTGTACAAATCACTTCCCTCTGAATTTTACATAGGTACAACTCCCTATCTCAATTTTTCAAGGAATGCACTAAACTATTTATTTTGAATAGTAGCTTTTAACCCAAAAGCATGTAAGGCTGCCTACTTCATTCTTGGATGAGAGGCTGATATTTCACACATGTTTCACAAAGAGGAAAGCAATTTTTCCTATCTTTTCAATATATGAGATGACAGCAACTGAAACAAAGTTCAGTATACCATTTCCACAGGTTTAATAAAGAATGAATAGATTTAAGAAACTAAATTTGTCTCTGAACATGAATCTTCTTTAGAAGTAAACAAACATTCAAAGGAAAGAACGTCAGAAGAATAATAATTTTCTGTAATGGAAAGATCATTACTGTTATTTGATCAGATAAACATATGCAAAGACATGTATCTATTCGGATTCAAAATACACAGATTTTCCTTCTCCCAAAACAATATGATCAGATTTCATATATATATCCTTATGCGACAAAGACACAAAAATACATCTACCAATCTTCTTCCATTCCAGGTTTTAAAAGTCTGATTCTCCCTTTGATAAAACAGAAAATACCAAAAACGGAGTGAAAAACTCCCAGAATTAGTCACAAAATCTAACCCCTTCTCTATCTCTTTCCTTGCATATTTATCCTTCTTTTCCTCTTGGTGAGACACTTTCAGTTCCAAAAACTGAATCCTGGCATATCATATGCTGACAGCTGGATACAAATAACTATCTTCATTCTTTCAATACTTTATTGGCTTCAATGTAATCTTTTATCATAATGTTTTAATGTGAAAACATTATAACTTAAAATACATAAGCTTTATGAATTAGTTATGGGCTCCATCATTGCAAATATAAGTCATGCAGTTTGTTAAAAATTTTAAAAACAACAAACTCAGTTGTTGTTGGTCACTTTGGACAAACCTGCACTCAGTCAACCATATCTTTTGAAGAAGACATAGTTGAGTTAACCTCTCTGGTGAAAACGTGCGCAACTTGTATGTGCACAACATATCAAAAAATGAGAAAATACAATGGTGGAATCAGAAGATATGCCCCCCTCAACATGACAGTTTTTCTGTCACAAAAATCAGAACATGTTCTTTGTTCTACACTTGTATTCTGTCAAGTGTATCTTGCAGGCCAGATTGAATTTCCACAATTCCTTTGGTGAGAATTTATAAAAATAGGTTTCATAAAACATATCCAAAATCTAGCTTGATCCAATAATTGAAGTGAGAGATATACTCTCTACACAGAGATTGATTTTGCTATCTCAGAAAATTTGTATTTACAGGCTGCATTGAAATTTATAAACATTCTTCGTGCTAATTCTTTCACAATCCTCTAGGAAAAATAATCAATCGCTGCCTAAGTAAATGGTGAATCAAATTCCTCTTCCAAACTTTTGTTGGTTGACCAAATTTGTCCACTGATTGCTTTGTCTCTCCATTTTGGTTGTGCGTTGAACCTTTGAACTTCATTGAACATGTTGAACATTCCTGAACTGCTTGAACTTTTGGAACCTGCTGAACTACTTTGAACCATTTTGAACTCGACTGAACTTTTGAACCTGATTGAACTAAATGAACCTGCTTGAACTGAATGAACCCGATTGAACTGAATGAACCGGATTGAACTGAATGAACCCGATTCAAGATGGTTCAATGTGTTCACGGAGTTCCACCAATTACTACAACTTGACATTTTTTTTTATTTAAAGACAATTTACAAACGGACTAAGGGCTCAAACCGAGGTATTGCAAGAAAGACAAGGACTCCGAATGAAATTTTAAAGGGGAATTTACTCTTATTATGAAGGAAGAATGATGCGGTAACAATTGCCTAAGTGAATTGATTATAGTTTCGGGTCTGTGCTTCCATATGGAATTCCACTCCAATCATACTTCACTTCCTCCAACCGAATTTACCCAATTAGGGCATTGTTATCCATGATTCATAATGCTTGCCAGCTCAACATGCCAATCTTAGGGTATGGTGGTAAATATTTGATTTGGCTTCCCCTATCTCAAAACCAAAAAGAAAACATAAAATACATTTCAACCTAACATTCCACAAGGTTTCAGAGAGGAAATCTACCATGGAACGTTAGGTTGGAGCCATTTTACTCTCAAACACCTAGTTTTTAGGGCTCTTGAACCCACCTGCAACAAAATGAAGATTATTCATGAAATACAACACTTCAAGACTCAAAATCACAAACAAAATGAAGGTAAGACTCTAGTCTAACAATCCATGAGCCTGTTTTGGGATTCTCAATCCGTACAGGTCATACAACTTGCAAAGAACAACAAAAACATGGTAGAACACACACAAAGTGGGAAACCAAAATTGTTTATTTGCTTCAGATCTTCTACAACTTTCAACCACTAATTATCATCGGTCTTTCCAAGCCTTATACTGGCCTTGAAGTAGTTACAAATTCTCACAACTGATTGTGTCAACTAACTAACCATTGGTGTATGAAAATGTTGCAAAGTTGTTGTGAGCAACTTTTGCAATTTGTTGCATAGGTGAGCAACGTTTCTCAAACCCAAACTTGGTCACTCTCAAATGACTCATATGACCTTAACAATTTCAAAATAACATCAACCAACCTACATTAACCCAAAAACAACTTATCATATTAAGTGCTCTACCTGGCACCCTTAAGAGCTCACAAGCCAACATTGGTCAAACAAAGAGTCTTAGGGTCCTTACAATCATTTGAGAACACACTCAATGGCCTCTTGGCCTTATTACAAAACTAAAAACATCATTCCAACTTCCTGGAAACAAACTCAAAAAAAATTGCTAAGTGGCCCTGCACCATACTCTCGGGGTAGGAAGAACTCAATTCCCTTGAGTGGATAGGGCTTGAATAGTGGTTCCATGTTGTATTATATCTCCTTCAGACATCCATGTAGCTTCAGAGTTAGGAAAACCTATCCATTTAACCAAGTAGTCTCTATAGACTCCTTTCCTAGTCCTTTTGATAATCTTGGAATCCAAAATGCAATCCAATGTCACCGATTGGCTTGAGGGTAGGTTTTGTATCCAATCTACATCTCTAGTAGCAGTAGACTCTTCTTGATTTGTAATTGACTGAGTTCCTTTATACTGATACAAATCACACACATTAAAGATTGGTGTTAGTTCCACCTCATAGGCATTGTTGCCATACTTATGCACAACCTTAAGAGGTCCAATATTTTTCATGCATAGTTTGCTAGGGTACCCCTTAGGAAGTCTCTTCTTTCTTAGGTAGGCCATAACTAGATCACCTACCTTGTAGTGTACTTCTCTTCTTATTTTGTTTGCTTGTGTCTTTTATATCTCATTGTTCTGCTACAATATTTTCTTGACTTGTTCATGGATCTCCTTCATATTCTTTGCAAAGTTTTCACCTTCAGCACTCCTATTATCCATGGAACTAAGGTCTCTGAGTTCTAAGATACCCCTTGGATGACATCCATATACAATCTCAAATAGACTCCAGCCTATTCTTCTATTGGTAGAATCATTGTAGGCATACTCTTCTTGTCCCAATACTAGATCCCAAACTTGACCATGCTGTTTGGTGAGACATCTCAGTAGATTACCCAAGGACCTATTTACTACTTTAGTTTGACCATCAGATTGTGGATGGTATGCATATGAAAAAGAAAGGTTAGTACCAAGTTTCTTCCACAAGGTTCGCCAAAAGTGGCTCACAAATTTTGTGTCTCTATCACTCACAATGCTAAGAAGTAAACCATGGATCCTTACAATCTCTTTGAAGAACAACCCTGCTATATAGGAGGCATCATTAATGCATTTACAAGGCACAAAGTGTGCCATCTTGCTGAATATATCCACTATGACATAGACACTATCATATCCTCTCGGAGTTCTAGGTAAACCAAGAACAAAGTCCATACTCACACACTCCCATGGCCTTGTTGGTATGGCTAGAGGTTGATACAAACCTGCATTACTAGAGGTACCCTTAGCCCTTTGACTAATAACACATTTCTCCATAGACTTCCTAACATCTGAGTGTAGTTTAGGCCAATGGTAGAACCTGCCAACCTGCTCTAAGTTCTTGTCAAGACCAAAATGTCCACTTAGACTACCTTGATGCTTCTCCTTGATGATATTGTCTCACATAGAGCATGGTGGTATGCAAATTAGGTGTCATTTAAACAATAAGCCTTCCTACAACATAAAATCAGAATAGGCAACATCATAAGCATTATCTAACTTTGAGCAAACATCATATGCTTCACCAAAATATTTGTCACCTTGGTAGAGGGCTTTGACATCATTAACCCCACACTTTGTAGCTGTACTTCTTGAATGGTTAGAACCCTTCTACTTAAGGCATATACTACCTTATTGGTGACTCCTTTCTTTTTCTTGATGGAAAAAGTGTAGTCCTACAAATACTCAACCCACTTGAGGTGTCTTTGATTCAATTTCTCCCGCCCATTCAAAAAACTAAGTGCATGATTGTCAGTGTAGACTATGAACTCTTTAGGTAAAAAATAATGCTACCACTTCTTGAGTGCTTGCACCATGGTATATAACTCTAGATCATAGGTAGAATACTTTTGTTTTGCTTCATTGAGCTTCTCAAAGAAAAATGCAACCGGGTGACCTTCTTGGCTCAAAACGGCCCCTATAGCCAACTTGTTGGCATCACACTCCATAGTAAAGAGATGATTGAAATCAAGGAGCCTAAGGTAAGGGATTTCTGCTACCTTTTGTTTTAACAACTCAAACCCCTTGTCTGTTGCACTAGTCCACTTAAACTGACATTTTATCCCACCTTTGATGGTGTTCAAGATAGGTGCACGCACATTGCTAAATCCTCTAATGAATTTCCTATAATAAGAAGTCGAACCATGGAAACTTCTTACATCTCCTATTGACTTAGAAGTAGGCCAATTCACTATTGCTTCCACTTTTTGATGGATCCATTTTCAAACAACCTTGAGAAACTACAAAACCAAGATACACCAATTCATTTTTGAAAAACTCACATTTATCCAAGTTGATCATCAAATTTTCTTGATGTAGCTTCCTCAAAACTTGATTTAAATGTTTGATATGCTACTCCTTTGACCTGCTAAAAATCAGAATGTCATCAAGATAAACAATGACAAACTTACCAATGAATTTTGCAATAACTTCATTCATGAGTCTCATGAAGGTGCTAGGTGGATTTGTGAGCCCAAAGGGCATCACCAACCATTCATAGAGCCCCTCATTTGTTTTAAAGGTTTTCTTCCATTAATCACTAGGTTTGATCCTAATTTGATGATAACCTGATTTCAAATCCACTTTAGAAAAGTAGCAAGCTCCACCTAGGTAGTCCATTAGATCCTCAATCCTTGGCATTGAAAACCGGTATCTAATTGTGATTTTGTTGATGGCCCTTGAATCAATGCACATCCTCCACTTGCCATCTTTCTTATGTGCCAAAATTGTAGGCATTGCACATGGACTTAAACTCTTCTTTATCAACCCCTTATCTAGCAATTCCTGCACTTGCTTTGCTATTTCCTCATTTTGGGTAGGTGTCATTTTGTAAGAATCTTTGTTTGGAAAAGTTGAACCAGGTATGAGATCTATCTGATGGTTAACATCTCTCATAGGGGGTAAGGTATCCAATATCTCATTGACAACTATATCTTTGTACTAGTCTAGTAAGGTCTGCACCTCTTGCGGTATCACCAGTTTGGTTTTAGTCTTTGTCTCTTCTTTGGGTTTCACTATGAGAGAACATCCTTGGTTCTCTTCATGCTTCAAGAAATTCAAGAACTCTTTCCCACCAAGAAACATAACACTTGATCCAACATGTCTTTCTTCACCCTGATCAATCAAGGGATCCATTTGAAACTTTATACCCTCCTTGGTGATAAAATAGGAATTCTTCTCCCCATCATGTATGGCTTTGACATCATACTGCCAAGGGCGTCCTAACAATAAGTGACATGCATCCATGGGTAATATGTCACATAGAACTCTATCCTTGTAATCTCCTATTTCAAAATCTACCCAAGCTTGCTCATCTACAAGCACATGCTAACCTTTACTCAACCAAGATACCTTATAGGGTGTGGTATGTGGCAACCTTTTCAATTTTAGTTTGTCTACCATCTAAACTGCTACAATGTTCTCAGTAGACCCTGAATCCACTATAACTTTACAAATCTTACCATGAGATTTGTAGATGGTTTTGAAAAGTGTCTTCCTTTGAGTAGATTCTTTGGATCGTGGTACCTTCAATAAGGTCCTTCTTAGCATCAAGTTCTCTCCATCTAGGACTAGTCCTGCCTTGCCAATTGGTGAGATAACACTTTGACAATCCTCCTCTTGTGCCAAATGAGTTCTTATGTCTCCCATGTGAGAGATTGAAGTATTTTCAGGACATCGGCTAATGGTATTCCCCACTTGATGACTATGCTAGCATTTTCTAGTGAAGACTGTGGTTCCTCTTCCTGAATTGCCAAATCTACCTCTATAGTTATTTCTCCCTCTAGAGTTGCCTCTAAACTGTCCTCCTTTGTTAGGATTATCACCACCATTCTTTGATTGATTGCTTCATCATTCTTGCTAGGATTATAGCCCCTTCCAAAGGTGCCTCTTCCTTTTTATCCTCTGCCACCTCTGCCCCTTTGATTATGTTCACCTTTCCTTTTGATCTTGTCTTCTGCTCTCAAGGCTAACTGAAAGCATTTATGGATTGTGTCAGGTGCTATCATGCTAATCTCATCTTGAATGTTTTGTCTAAGGTCGTTTAAGTACCTTGAAACCTTATCCACTTCTTCCTCTTGCTTCCTAGCTCTTAGGGTAAGTTTGTTGAACTCCTCTGTATAAGTACTCACATCCATTTCTCTTTGTTTCAAATTCTACAACTTCTTGTGCATCAACACTTCATAATCTATAGGTAAGAATTGAGTTTTAATCCTGACCTTCATTCTCTCCCAAGAGATGATCTTCTTTCTCTTGGTTTGTTCTCTTTTTTCTTGCATCATGTTCCATGACACTAGGGCTGATCCCTTCAATCTTGACTTGGCCAAATTGACCCTCTCTTCTTCTGCAACTTCCTTGTATTCAACATGATTGTTCAAGGCTTCTATCCAATCCAATAACTCTTTGTCATTTAGGCTTCCATTGTAGATAGGTAAACCTTCTATGTTGTCTTTATTGAGTGAATTGAGGGCATACAAGAAAATTTGTTGATCTTTGTCCAACTCCTTCTTTTATGTTATCACTCCTATCATGTCTTCATCTTTAGCATCAGTTTCATCACCCCATTCAGTGTCCTTGCCCTTGCCTTTCTTGGTTTCTTGCTTCCGAGCTTCACTAAGCATGGCTTGGACCAACTTTCTGATGGCCTCTTGACTCATTGCCTTTGGCCGCATGTTGTTGGCTTCTGACTCTACCTCTAGGTCTAACATACACCACTTTGTTCAATCAATTGGATTTGACACCAGTCTGATATAGAGTGGATTGTCTCTCACCAGTTTGTGCTACCTTGTCTAGGTATCTCCTCCAAGCTACACAAGAACCATCCAATGATTCTACACCTCACACCCTTCAAGGGTCTGCAAAAATTACCCTCTCTAACCTTCCCAAGGTCCTTAGGCTAGGATAAACTCTTGTTGTTTTGTGGGTCCCATTTTCTTGGCTAGGAGACATTGTTTTTCCACTCCCTTTCACACTCAACCTGGAAGTTCAACCCCTCTACCATGGGATCTTCATTCCCCACACTAAAACATTAGGATGGATGATTTTGGAAGGATTCCAAACCCTATTCCTTATTCAAGAGCTTTCACACTTGTCGGTTTGGTGTTTTACAAACAAACTGCACTTTTAGGCCTAATCGAAGACCTAATTCTAGTACCCCTGTCAGCGGGGTATTCTGTATTTACCTGTTAAACTTCCTTAACAACCCTATGAACTCTTTTACATTCTAGATGCCCTTTTGGGTTTTATAGACAATATTTCAAAACCAAAGATGGGTTTTGTCATTAACATATCTAGCCCTTACTAGTTTATCTAGGCCTAATTGCCCCTTTCTAGGCCTAAAAGTAGGGATTGATCAAAACTCCTTCACCGGTCTGATTGCCTAAGTGAATTGATGATATTTTGGGGTATGTGCTTCTATATGGAATTCCACTCCAATCATACTTCACTTCCTCCCACCGGATTCACCCAATTAGGGTCTATTATCCATGATTCCTAATGCTTGCCAACTCAACGTGCCAAGCTTAGGGTATAGTGGCAAATCTTTGATTTGGCTTCCCCTGTCTCAAAATAAAAAATAAAACATAAAATATATTTTAACCTAACATTCCACAAGGTTTTAGAGAGGAAATCCACCATGGAATGTTAGGTAGGAACCATTTTGCTCTCAAAACCCTAGTTTTTAGGGCTCTTGAATCTGCATGCAACAAAATGAAGAGTATTCACCAACTACAACACTTCAAGACTCAAAATCACAAACAAAATGAAGGTAAGACTCTAGTCTAACAATCTATGAGCCTATTTTGGGATTCTCTATCTGTACAAGTCGTACAACTTGTAAAGAACAACAAAAACTCAGTAGAACACACACAAAATGGGAAACCAAGGTTGTTTATTAGCTTCAAATCTTCTACAACTTTCAACCACCGATTATCATCAGTCTTTCCAAGCCTTATACTGGCCTTGGAGTAGTTACAAATTCTCACAATTGATTGTGTCAACCAACTAACCATTGGTGTATGAAAATGTTGCAATGTTGTTGTGAGCAACTTTTGCAACTTTTGCAATTTGTTGTATAGGTGAGCAACTTTGCTCAAACGCAAACTTGGTCACTCTCAAATGACTCATATGACCTTAACAACTTCAAAATAACATCAACCAACCTACATTAACCCAAAAACAACTTATCCTATTAAGTGTTCTACCTGGCACCCTTAAGAGATCACAAGCCAACATTGGTCAAACAAAGACTCTTAGGGCCCTTACAATCATTTGAGCATACACTCAATGCCCTCTTGGCCTTATTACAAAACTAAAAACATGATTCCAACTTCCTGGAAACAAACTCAACAAAAATTTCTAAGTGCCCCTACACCACGTGCCCAAGGTGAACCGAGGTGCCCTAGGGCCCGAACATGGGGGACATAGACAATCTAGGCAGTGACATCATCAATCTAAAAAATCAGCATAAACAGAAAAGTCAATGAAGAGTCAACGAAAGGTCAACGCACCTCGCCGAGTTGTCCGTCGGTCAAAACAATGGCTCGACACAAGATCTCCATCTATGTGGTTTGCTCGGGTCGACGTCGAGGCATGATGACTGATGCATTGGATCCTCTGCAATGAATAGTGCCGAAAGTCAAAAAGTGACAAATGAAAGTGTCACTTTCATATTTATGTGTTATACACTTTTCCATTTTTATAATTTTAAGTTATAAACCCTAATTTTGCCCTTTTTACTCAATCTATCATAACTTGAGCTAGGGAGATGCGATTTTCGTGCCGTCTTTGACGTTGGAATCATGGATTCTCTCTTTTGCTCCACATTTATTCCATAAAGTGCTTGGATGCATAGTTGATCCTTATTGTGATGAGGATAATTAGAAATTAAATTAAAAACAAATAAAGATTTATTTCAAACATAAAATGCTATGAAAATGAAATCCTAATGCAATCAGTGAAAGCATGAAGACAAGATTCTAAAAACAAAATGCAAACCAAAGTGTAGAATATCCTCCATGTGATTCCATTGTTCTTCTTTCTCCTTCAAATTATTGTTTATCTCACCTACAAAGCAAGTGTGATGCAAGCAAGATGAATGAAATTGATAGCATGAGGATACTCGAAAATATGGTTCAAATTATAGAAAAGATTGAAGAATTTATAGAAGATTGAAGACAAGATTGGAGAATCAAGATGGATTTAAAAAGATGGCATAAAGCAGCTTTTGATTGGGCATATCTCCTTTTTTGAATTTTAATTTGAGATTAAAGAGATATTTTCCAAGAAGATAAACCAAGAAAATCAGAAGCTGACTACTTACTTCCATTTTCAATTTTTAGGAAGATATGATAATGATTTTTGAAAATCATATAAAGTAGATGATGACATAATTTCCATTTTCAAAAATTGGGAGAATATGAGAAAATAATTTATTTAAATTAGATAATGATTTATTTTAATTTTTTAAATCATTTTCTCGATTTATTGCCATTTTTGAATTTGGATGAGGATAATTAGAAATTAAATTAAAAATAAATAAAGATTTGTTTCCATTCTTGATTTTTGGAAGAAGATAATTAAGATTTTATTAAATAAATAGAAATTATTTAATTATGATGAAATAATTAGCTAATTAAATAATTTAAAGAAATTATTCAATTATGAGAAAAATGATTGAGTTTAATTACATAATAAAGATTATTTAATTAAAGTAGGATTGAACTAATCAAATAATAAAGATTATTCAATTAATGTTAGGAAATGAATGATTAATGATGAAATTATTTAAATGATTAGGAAAATAGAAAATTTGAATTAGAAGAATGACTCTTGATCAATTTATCGATTAGGGCAGAAATGTTAGTAAGTTAGTGTGCGCAAGCATGGTGCAATTTTTGGGTGTCTATATTTGCCCTTCTTTGAGACAATGTGATTATGAGCGTTGTTTCAAAGAATAATTAAAAAGGTCATGCCCCAGTAGACTCGAGAGATGGAGGTGGGATGTCCCCTTGAGAGATTGTTGATGGATGAAAGAAATGAATGATCTCCCGAAAGAAGAGAAGAAAATGTTAGAAGGGGAAAATATGATGAAAGAGAAAAATGTTAATAAGAAGGGAAGAATGTTAAGGGATTGTAGAAAAATAGGGTGATTGATATCAAATGAAGAAAATCCTCGATTGATTAGATAGAATAGATAGCATAATGATGATTGATTTGATGAATAGATAGAAAGATTGATGAGATAGAAGAAATGTTAGCCAGAAGAAACACAAGTGAGAAGTGAAGAATGATTAATGTGATGAAATATTGCTTTCACAAATACAAATAGTAAGTGAGAACTTTTATTTAATATTGCAAAATAGATGTGGCGCACTATGGCAATGAAGGCCAGGGTGATAATGCAATCCCTTTGCGTAAGATAGACATGTTCGTAGAAAAGGAATGGTTAAAAAATCCTAAGACATACTTGCCCCAGAATGTTATGAAACACTCTACAAACAGAAGACAAAAACAAAAAAGGACAATGAGCCATCCTGACCACTCTAAATCACTCAGCGACATCATCAAGCAACATAGGAACATGGTCGAAGCCAAAAATAAATCAATAAAAAGATAAGACTCGCAAATTCAAACAAGTCAAACAAACATTCTAATCTTCATTGCCAAAGTGATAGTGTTGTGATAAAAGGATGATCATGTTGTCTGGTTTCAAGATATGCAATACCCCGTCTAAGAAAGGACAAAGTCTGGTTTCGAGTATACTAAACCTTGTATAAGACCCATGATAATATTGACAAAGGACAAATGATATTGATGCTGATTGATTGACACAACAAGTTCGATCAGTTTGAATGCTTGGTTGGTTGAACATTTCATTTGTTAATGCATAATTTGTTTAAGCGCAATGTTTAATGTGTTTCTATTTGATGTCTGCTCAAAATGTTTGTCTATTTACAAAGGGGACAATTTATTGGTGAAATGAAATGAAAGATTGTTTTTGGATTTTGATTTCCAATTTTTAAGGCTTTTGAAATTTTTTATTTTTAGGGCTTTTTTCAGGACATTTTACAATTTTTTTTGTAATTATTTCAGGACATTTTACGATTTTTTTGGATTATTTTAGGAGGTTTTGCAATATATTTTTTTGTGATTATTTCAGGACATTTTTTTAATGTTTTTGGATTATTTCATGATTAAAAAAAAAAAAAAATTGGATTATTTTGTGATTTTACCCCCAGTGTCTAGCAAGGCAAGGAATATGACGAATGGATAAACAAGATTGCTTAAATTTTGGTGGATAGAAAAAATACAAAGGCCATTTATTATGGAGATAGAACAAATTCAATTTCCAAGGGCTATTGTGTTATGGGTTAGGGACTGGATATAACAATGTAAAGCAATGCCATGGCCTGAGGGACATGTCAAGAGGGTTTTGAAAACATGTTTTTCATTTTATGTCTTTAAGTTGAATCAAGATCAAGGGACAAAAAAGTGTATGGACAGTGTTAAGATATGGATAGGATAAGAAAGATGAAAATGGATAAGGGATATGGACTGAAGGTTGTGATAGGCTAATGGATAGTGACAAAATGTTGCAATAAGCCAAGGAATATGGATGAAAGGAATAAGCCAATGGATAAAGACCAAAAGATATGATAGACTGAAATATATGAATGAGATATATGACGTTCATAAAGATCCTTAGCCTTGTCAAGATCAAAGGTGGAAAAGGGGATATGGACATGAGGGACAGTAGGATAATGGAGGGTATGATAGGTTATGATAGGATAATGAAGGGCGAAAGGATAATGAAGGCCAATAGGATAATGAAGGATGATAGAGGTAAGATTGGATAAAATAAATGAAACCTGCCCCCAAGTATGGTATGGAAGAAGTTCATAGATTACACATGACACCTGTTTGCTAGCTTTTCATCATGGTACTTTCCCAAGGCGCTTGTTTGCCAAGTTTTCACCAACGAAATATTTTTCTTTATTCTTTTTTGTTTTTTTCTTTTGATTTTTTTGACTTTTTAGAAGAAAATGGACACATGATAGGGGATGGAAGAAGGACTCAAGAATCTTATTCTTTGGATAGTAGCCTTGAAAAATGGACCATGACCTTTAAAAGTATGCTCAAAGACATGCAAGATAATGACATGGAAAATGAGATGAAACTAAGGCAAGGATTTATGCAAAGGATTGGACCAAAGGAATGGAAGGATGGAAAATATGCATTCGATAATGGATAGGGTATTGGAAGAATTGGTTTTGAGAGGATTGAAATGAAGGCAAGATCAACATTGGCACACACCTTAAGGGGTGATGGACTGATGGAGGAAGAGTGGATTTTGGATATGGAGATTTTGATGAAGGAATAACTAGGGATTTTGGGAGATAATGACCCAAAATGGATGATGGAGGTGATGGACGAATAGATTTGAAAGGTTTGGATGGAGGAATAGCAATTTTTGATGTCAATTTCAATTTTTCTTTTCGTGCTTCAAGGAGCTGCTTGGGAATCTATATGGTTTTTGATGTTTCATTCTTTTGGAGTTCCTTGGAGTGCATTTCTTGCACAAGGGATTTAGGAACCCATATAGATTTTGATTTTGCTTTTATTTTCTTGATGGACCTTTGTGTCCTTTTGGACATTTATTTTTGGATCAAATTTTTCTTTGTTTTGACATGTCTATTAGGTTGGACATGTTGATCCTTAAATACATGTGGATTGCTAGACTTATAAAATTTATGGTTGGAATCCAAATTTATTGGAGGGGGAAAGGAATGTGTGGATTGATACGAATGATATAAAGGTTTGTTGGATGGATGGAAGGGGTGAAGGGGAAGGGATATGTTTGGATTTTGGAGGGATGTTGGATTTAGTAGGGGTACCAATGTCTTGAGGAATGTCACTGAGGCCATGACCATTAATATTTTCTTTAACATGAAGGGGTTCTTTCTTGTGGAGGTCTACCCCATTTGCCTTTATTAATATCTTGACTTGTAGGATACTCTTTGCTTTGGGAAGAAGACGCGAGTCCATTATGAGGTGGATATGGCATGGAAGAAATGACAGAATCATGAAGTGGATTAGATCCGACCAAAGTGGAGGAGCCCATTGTGCACGTAAGGGGTTCATGAAAATCTTGATCAGCATGTTGGAATCATGAGGGGGATCAGGATCATGAGGGGGACTAGGATGAATTATAGGCTCTTCCAGAGATGGAGTGGAAGGAATAGTGGGATCCTCAAAAGAAATGATATCTTGAAGTATATATGGAGGATTAGGACATGGAGTTGGAGGAACAAGGGGATCTTGTGGAGGGTTTAAAGGGATGATAGCTTCTTGTGGTGGACATGAATCTAAAAGGATACTTTGATCTTGACAAGGAGGAAGGTCATTAGATTCCTCTTTAAAGGGGCTCTACTCTTGACTTTCAATGGGATCATTAGAAATGACAAAAGGGATATCTTAATCTTACTCAGGGAGTGGAATGTCAATAGTATTTTGGATAGGATGGACAGTGATAGGCAGATCATCAAAGGAAATGATATCTTGGTCAAATGTAGTACGCAATGGAAAATTTTTAGGATCTTGATCTTGATTTGTTTCAAGACTTATTTCTTTGTGCTTTGAATCATCATCTTGAAATGGGGTTGGAATTTGGATATGTGTGGGGGATTTTGGAAAAGAATCAATGCTTTGACATGAATGAGATGGACTTTGAATGGAATCCTCTAAAATAGGTTTGATGGGTAATGAAGCGCATGGTGGCATTGGGTCTATAATTTCTGAAGCATGGCAAGGATGTGCATCATGAATTGGATTAGCTTGGAAATCAATTATGGATATCCCTTGGGAAATTTCATCCTTGGGTGCATTGTGTGATGAGGGTGTTATGGAAGGTTCTTGTGAAACTTCGAAAGGTGTAGGGATAGATGCCACTAGAGAGTCAATTTGTTTATGGAGGGATGAGCCATTGCTAGACATAGGTACACAATTTTAATCTTTCTTAGGAAAATCACTTAGGACTCTCTTTAAGATTTGTCTAATAAATCCACCTTCCTTTGGAGATGCATTTGAATCCTTGAGAAGTTTTGACATGATTGGGTTTGGATATTGGATTTGTTAGGTGATTTGGTTTTGGTTTGGTGTTACACTTTTATTTTGAAATTGGTATTGGTTAAATAGGTTTGACATTTTTGAAATTTGGCTTGGTATGCCTTGCAACTTCTTTTTTTTAATGTTTGGTTGTAGTTGTTGATATTGAGTTTGTTGTCGATAATTGATAGTCAGTTGGACCAATTGTTGACATTGTGCATTTGGTTGAGCATATTGTTGAAATTTCACCATTGGTTGTGTTGGTTTGATGTTTTGGACCATTGGTTGTGTTTGTTGAAAATGTTGGATGTGGTAAACAATTGGTCATACTGGTTGAATATATTGGACCATTGGTTGTTGGATCATTGGTTTTTGTTAGATAATTGGTTGGTGATGGATGATTTATTTTTGATGGATGATTGGTTGTCGTTGTTGGCCATTTGGTGGAATTGATTATGTGTTGCATTGATGTTTTGTCATTGATTCCAACACTAGATGTTTTGATGCTTTACTGAAACCCTTCTGGTCTCGGTAGGTTAAGTGGTTTTTGGTTGAATTGGATCTGGCATGATCTGGTAGGCTCAGGTATATTCTGATGATGGAATCAGCTTGTTCATGATACTTATCCTCATATTTGGTTAGTTGGTTTTGGTCTGGAGATCAGATGCTACCTTGCTTGCTTAGAAGATTGATTTCTAGTTCTGGCGAGGGTTTCACCGGTTGAACTTTTGGTGGAGATCTTTGATGAATTGCATAAGTGGTGTTGGTTCAACTTCTGATGGAGTTTCAGGATGTTGTTGGTGATCATGTTTGAGACTTGGCCGTTGGAGATCATTACTGTGGCGTGTGGACCTATACTTGGTCCCGGTTGATCTAGGTTATGGACCGGCTTTAATGTAATGTGTGGATAGGACTTGTTAATGTATTTTCAGGATGTCTTATGTGTTGATATTATTTGTTTGGTCTAAGGCCGACATGGTTTGTCATTATGTAATCAATTTATTATTTGGTGGCCGACCTGATTGTTTATGGTCGAGGGTTTTGTATAAATAGATATAAGATCTCATTGTAGATCATCATGGTTAATGTTAGAGGTCATGGTCAAGGAATGTAATGTGCAAATAATGTAATATCATTCAGGAAGAGGAGTTGGTTGATCATTGGAGATCGAATTGGGTTTATGTAAGAGGATTTAGTCCTTTGGTATTGAGCTTAACTAGAACTATACTCAAGAATAGGAGATGCTTCTTTTGCAGTTCAACACTTCTCCAGATTGTAGTCTAGATTTATATGTAGTCAGTGAGGCTCCTTTTGTGATGACCAGTGCACTCTTGGTTGTTGGCCTTCCTACAAGTGTGGGCCCCCTCATTTTAAATCACATACTTACTACAACAATATTATCTGACTGTGGATAGGCTTCCCACCATGAATTTTCCCTTTACTAGGTTTTCCACATACAAATCTTGGTGTTGTGTGGATGGTATTTATTCTGTGATTATTGTTTATTCTTAATTGGTTTATCTTCTATTCCGGTATTAATGTTTTGGGTTCCAGTATTAAATTTTAAATTGCTAATGGTTCTGGTAATTTGTGACAACTGATTCAGCCCCCCCTCTTAGTTGTCTTTCAGTTATTTGAAGTGTCTAACAATTGGTATCAGAGCTTTGGTCCTCTCTGCAGAAAGCTTAACTGCTTAAGGAAGATCCTATGGCGACTAACAGTTCAAGTTCATCCAGTTCTTTCAGAGCTATCTTTCGAAGGGATAGTCTAAGGCTTGATGGAACAAATTACACAGTATGGAAGATTTAGATGGAGACTCATATGAAATTTCTTGGCAAGGAGATTTGGGAGATCACACAGAATGGTGTCACACCCTATAATCCGAGATCTAGAAATCCTCCTCTGACAAACCTAGACAAGGAGCTTGAGAATGATTGTAGAGAAAGAGAAGCCCTCATATGTGCACTTTCTGATCAACAAATAATGGGATTAACCGATAAATCATCTGGAAAGGCTATATGGGATAAGTTGGAGACTCTTAATGAAGGTGACCCTACAGTGAAGATTGCTAAACTTGATGGTTACCAGGTGAGATATGAAATCCTGAGGATGGAAGAAGATGAAAGGATTACTGCATTCATGGAAAGGGTAAATGAGATTGTTATGGGAATTCAATGTTGTGGTGGAACTTTGAGCAAAGATGAAATTGTTTTTAAAGTCATGAGAGCCCTACCACCGGCTTACAAAATGAAGGCTACTGCTATTAATGAGTTGAGAACAATGACTAGTACATCTGTCAATAGAGATACTTTTGTTGGAAAACTATATGCTTTTGAGGTTGAGGAATTTGGACCTTCTGGATCTGTGAAGACTGGACTTGCTTTTCATGCATCTACATCTACAACCAATAAGCAAGACTAGAAAGCTTTATATGCAAAGAAATTGGAAGATATGAAGAGAGAAGATGATGAGTTTGAGAAACTTGAAGCACTATTCACAAGAAGAGTACCTAAAGGACTGCTAGGAAGTAAGTATGAAGGAAAAACACCTTTTAAATGTTTTGCATGTAATAAGATTGGTCATTTTGCATCTAGATGTCCTAAAAGAAATTCAAGATTTGAAGAAAGAGTTAGAAGATCATTTAAGCCTATCCCTGGATATCAAAACAAGTATAAATATAAGAAAAACATAAACAAATCATGCTACATAGTGGATGAGGAAGACATTACTGATTATGATGATGAACCGACAAAAGACTCTGCTAGTGGATCTGGTAATGGGAAGGAATGGGTGTTTATGGCTATCAAGGAAGATGATCTAGCACTGGAAGAGAATGTACCTGAAGAGAAGGCACTTGCTGCTAAAATAGAAGACAAGGATGAATGGGTAATTGACAACGATTGTTCACATCATATGAGTGGAGATAAAGGGAAGTTTTTGTCTTTGCAAGAATTTGATGGTGGTCTAGTTAGATTTGGAGATGACAAAGCATGTATGATCAAAGGAAAAAGAACTATATCATTGGATGGTAAGAACAATACTGACAATGTTTATTATGTTGAAGGTTTGAGGCATAATATTTTGAGTGTAGGAAAATTGGTAGATAAGGGATTTCAATTATAGTTCAAGGATGGGAAATGCAAAATCATTAACAAATCTGGCTTGGAGATTGCAATCGATACATAGACAAAAGGTAATTTAATTCATTTGAACTCTGGTGAGAAGACATGTTTGATTACACAGATTGAAGAGAGTTGGCTATGGCATAAAAGGCTGTGTCATGTGAATTTTCATTGCATTGTGAAGATCGGTTCAACTAAGGTAGTTAGGGATATACCTGAGATTATGAAGCCCTCTAATCCAGTATGTAAAGAATGTCAAATGGGTAAATAGGTCAGATCCTCTTTTAAAAGTATACAAGATAAATCAAATGATGTTCTTGATCTTATTCATACTGATATGTGTGGCCCAGCTAGAGTTAAAAGTTTTCAAGGTGATAGATATTTCATGCTAATCATTGATGATTATTCTAGAATGATATGGGTTACTTTTCTAAGAGAAAAATTTGAATCATTTGAAAAATTTAAAATATTTAAGGTTAAAGTGGAAACTGAGACAAGATTGAAGATTAAATGTTTGAGATTAGATCATGGTGGTGAATTCACATCCGATGAGTTTAATAACTTTTGTGACAAGCATGGTATAAAAAGACAATTTTCTGCTCCCTAGACACCTCAGTAGAATGGAGTTGTGGAAAGGAAGAACAAAACTATCTTGGATGCTGCTAGAACAATGATGATGGAAGCTAGTCTACCTCATATCTACTAGAGAGAAGCAGTGAGCACAATAGTTTATGCATTCAATACAGTACATATCAAAGGAGAAACCGGCAAGACACCTTATGAATTATGGTTTGACAATACACCTACAGTTAAGTATTTCAAAATTTTTGGTAGTAAATGTTATATCAGGAGAGATGATATTATTGGGAAATTTGATCTTAGATGTGATGAAGGCATATTTCTTGGTTATTCTAATGAAAGCAAAGCATATAGATGTTATAACAAGAGATTGTAGAGAATTGTGGAGAGTGCTAATGTCAAAGTAGATGAGCTAAACATAAGTCAAATCAAATTTTATGAGAAGGAACTAGTAACACCTTTACTAGAATAGAGAGTTGAACCACTTACTCCAGAAACATCAGAGAATTATACAATAACTAAAGAACAGAGAAGAGGAACAAAAAGTTAGAAGACTCCTAGGTATGTGAGATTAAATTATTCAGAAGATCAAATCATCGGGGATAAGAGCAATGGAGTGATGACAAGAAGAAGACTGACAACTAATGAGGTATGTTTAATTTCACAAGTTGAATCGGTATCGATAATTGAGGCATGTAAAGATGAACATTGGTTTGAAGCTATGGAAGAATAATTAGATCAGATTGAGAAAAATAACACATGGACCTTGGTTCCTTAGCCTAAAAATAAAAATGTTATTGGAACTAAATGGGCTTTTAGGAGTAAATTGAATGAGGATGGTCAAGTTATAAGGAATAAAGCTAGATTGGTTTGTAAAAGATATTCTTAGAAGGAAGGAATTGATTATGGAGAAACTTTTGCACCTATAGCTAGGATTGAAGCTATAAGATTATTTCTTGCCTATGTTGCTTATAAAAACTACAAGGTTTATCAGATGGATGTTAAATGTGAATTTTTGAATGGGGATCTTGATGAGGAAGTTTATATTGAGCAACCTCATGGTTTTTCACTATCAGATGATACAAATATGGTTTGCAAGTTAAGGAAAGCTTTACATGGATTGAAACAAGCACCTAGAGCTTGGTATGCAAGGTTGGATAAATATCTTTTGAAGTTTGGTTTTACTAAGGGAAGTGCTAACAGTAATTTATATTATAAGATCACTGATGATGATATACTGATTATTGAAGTATTTGTTGATGACATTATTTTTGGAGGTGAAGACAAGCTATGTATTGGTGTTGAGAAAATACAACACCACAGGAGCCCAAATGATCTCTGCAAGCTGAAAAACCTATTACAAGGAGAAGCAATGAAGCAAATCACAGAAGGAACAAATACACAAAAAATATTCTCAAAAAGATAGAGCTCAATATTCACCAAAAGTGTAATGTAATAATAATCCTTCTTACAATGAAAAGAAAGAAGTCAGCCTTTAATAGTCAAGAAACCCTAAAAAGGAAAACCTAGGTTTGCATATAATAATTAATAAAATAATTAATTATTATGCACCTAAAGTTAGCTTAAGTGTAAAAGAGGTAAAGGGAACTTAAATAATTAAACAAATATTGTTTAATTAATCAAGTAAATACCTGAATACTCTAACACCCCCCCCTTAAGATAGACTTAGGGAGAAGCTAAAACCTAGAACAACTACTAAAAGCAAGAAAGATGGGTTCTGACAACAAGGCCTGATCAGATACCCAAATACAACCAAATCTCTATGAAATGGAGAAATAGAGAAAAACACATGGGAAAAAAACTCTACTCCAAAAAGAGATGGAAAAGAACACCACTGAAGCATGAAGAACCTGCAAACTCTATCGAAGAATAACTGCTGATCTGAAGAACCTCCACTGAAATAGAACATGACCAGGTAGAGAAGACTATAATTTGTATGAGTTCCCTCAAATGACACCACTCAAATTAGAAGGAAAACAAGGCAAACAACTGCAATTGAAGATATAGATGGCATGAAAAACCAAAGCCTGAAGAGCTGATCAATCGAACCAAGGAAGCATTAGAACCAACAGGACAAACCTCCCCATAATGCTAAAGAGGGAGAGGGACAGGTACACTGAAAAGAATGGCCAACAAGAACTGCACGATGAAGAACCAGGAACATCGAAGGTGCTGAGAAAGTACATAGTGTCGTGGAAGGAACACTCACTGGACAACGATAGATGTAAAACAAGGCAAACATCAACCCCCCCATTTCACTTTATAAAGAGTGCATGTACAATAAGGCACATGATGTGCAAGATCCCAAGTAAACAATGCATGATGGCACTTTATCTCAGTGCATTTGCATAAATTCAATGCTACAATGATAAGAAGACTGGAAATAGAAATGAGATCCAAAATAGAGACATCCTACCTAGAGAAGAGATCCCAGGACCTGAAACAACCAAGATATCCACCAGAGTGCTGAAAAGAAAAAAACTGAATAAAATATCCATGGAGCATAATCTGGAAATAAAACTCATATGGATGGAAAGTACACAGCACACACTTTCCAAAAATATAAACTTTTCAAAAAATGGAGGTCAAATGCTCATTCTATGGATCCCGAAGTGCAAAAACAAGACCTCACTTTGACTAGAAAAAAACATAGTCAATCAGCAAAATTGGAAAAAAATACCAATAAGACAAGCTTTGGCTCGAAACCAGCTTTCCGACGCCTATTCATTTTCAAAAAAATGACTTCGTATGCCTAAGATATGACCAAAAAAACCAAAACCCCCCTTCAAAACAAGAGGAAGGGGTAGTTTGGTGGTTGTTCAGGTGGAGGTGGCCAGTGAGTGGCACATTGGTGGCGGGATGGTGGTGCCTTGGCAGTGGGGCTATTGTTGTTTCCAGCGACGGAGGCCGAGGTGCTGGCGGTGTGGCTGAGGTGCTGGTGGGGAGTAGCAGGGAGGCCGACGGGAGCAAGGTGGCAGGGCCCGGGGAGAAGTGACGACTGACAAGAGATGCGGCGGCGAGGCCCAAGGAGATGTGGCGGCCAACAGGTTCGGGAAGCCGCAGGGAGGCGGAGGCCGGGGAGTAGAGGACTCGAGTCACTGGTAGGTGGGGCCACCAGAAGGCACCCGACGAGGCCCACTTTGTCAGCGGTGTAGACCTGCATGGTGGCAAGGGGCCCCACGGTACCCTGTGTACCATGGGAAACCCCCCCCCCCCCAAAAAAAAAAAAAAAAAAAATTTTGCCCAATCAAAAAAAAAAAATTCTTTGCCCTATTTTGAATTTTTTTGTTTTTTAAATCAAAATCCGACCTGCATGCCGGAAAAAGGCAAAAATATATTTTTTTTGAAATTTTTTTCTCGAACTGCGTGCCAGGGTCGTACGGCCTGGATCTAGAGAAAAAATACTCCTAGAGGCTCAGGAACCAAAAAAGGTCAAATTTTATATGACCATAAGGGTTTTCAGGCCTTCTAAGCATGATGGTGAGGTCTATTTAGGCCCAAAGTGCTTAGAAAAAGGGCTATACCTAGGTGCATAAAAAAACCTTCCGAAACCCTAAATCTGCTTCCAATGTAAAAATTCTCAAAACAAGAACAGCTAGCTACAGATTTGAAGCTCTAATACCATATTGGTGTTGAGAAAATACAACACCACAAGAGCCCAAATGATCTCTACAAGCTGAAAAACCTGTTACAAGGAGAAGAAATGAAGCAAATCACAAAAGGAACAAATACACAGAAAATATGCTCAAAAAGAGAGAGCTCAATATTCACCAAAAGTGTAATGTAATAATAATCCTTCTTACAATGAAAAGAAAGAAGTCAACCTTTAATAGGTCAAGAAACCCTAAAAAGGAAAACCTAGGTTTGCACATAATAATTAATAAAAGAATTAATTATTATGCACCTAAAGTTAGCTTAAGTGTAAAAGAGGTAAAGGGAACTTAAATAATTAAACAAATATTGTTTAATTAATCAAGTAAATACCCGAATACTCTAACACTATGCATATAATTTTATAAGAATATGGAGAAATAATTTGAGATGTCTATGATTGGTGAGATGAAATTTTTCTTAGGTTTGCAGATTACTCAGACTGACAAAGGTATTTTCGTCTGTCAAACTAAATATGCTAAGGAATTATTGTAGAAATTCGGTATGGGATTTTCTAAACCGGTAAGTACTCCTATGGTTACAAGTGGAAAATTGACAAGAAAAGATGTTTTTGCATCGATAAATCCTACAAGATACAAATCTATGATTCGAGGTCTGCTTTATTTGACTCAGACTAGGCCTGACATTATGACTGTTGTTTGTATTGTTTCAAGATTTTAGAGTGCTCCTAGAGAAAATCATGAGATGGTGGTGAAAAGGAATTTTAGATACTTACAAGGTACATCAGAATATGGCTTGTGGTATCCTAAGGATGATAACTTTACTTTATGTGCATATACAGATGCTGATTGGGTTGGAGATGTTGATGACCAAAAAAGTACTTCCGGTGGAGTTTTCTTTCTTGGAAAGAAGTTGGTTTCATGGATCAACAAGAAATAGTCATGTACTTCTTTATCTACTACTGAAGTTGAGTATGTTGTTGCTGCTACTAACTGTACACAAGTTCTATGGATAAAGCAAATGTCAAAGGAGGTAAAGGTGGATTGTGATGCACCAGTAGTTCTTTACTATGATAACTCTGTTGTTATTGATATATCAAAGAATTTGGTATTTCATTCTAAAACAAAGCACATATCTATCAAGTATAACTTTTTGAAGGATAAGGTGGAAGCAAATGAAGGTAGATTGGTTTATGTGAACACTAAAGAGCATATTGCAGATATTTTCACTAAACCTTTGTCCAAGGAATCATTTGAGTACCTGAGAGACAGATTGGGAGTTTCTTCCCCTCCGGTAGAGACTTGATTGATGTGGTTTGACATCAGTATGGCATGCACTATCAGAGATACTATCGATTATGTCACTGATGTGGGATTCTAGTGCTCAGGGGGGGTAGTCAGCTTTGTGATTCAGAGGCTTATGTTTTTTCTTTGATATTTCTATTAGATTTCTGGCATTGATGTCAAAGAGGGAGTGATATTTATGCAAAAAAGAAAAATAAAATGAATAAGAAAAAGAAAGGGGGAGAGATATTGATAAGGAAGAGAAATTCAGAGCTTTAGAGAGATATTATTCACAGGGGGAGATATAGATATTCAAAGCTATATGTGGGAGCTTGTTGGTTGTCTTCCACAGGGGGAGACTTGTTTGGCATTTCTTGGTACTTAGATGTTTTTCACATCTAGTGTTGCCATCAATGCCAAAGGGGGATATTTTTTGCCATTTGGTGGAATTGATTATGTGTTACATTGATGCCAACACTAGTTGTTTTAATGCTTTACCGACACAAATCTGGTCCTGGTAGGTTGAGTGGTTTTTGGTTAACTTGGATTCAGTAGGCTCCGATATAGTCTAGTGATGGAATCAGCTTGTTCATGGTACTTATACTCATATTTGGTCAGTTTGTTTTGTTCTGGAGATCGGATGCTATCCTTCTTGCTCAGAAGATTCATTTCTGGTTCTAGCGAGGGTTTCATCGCCTGAGATTTTGGTGGAGATCTTTGATGAATTGCATAAATGGTGTTGATGTAGCTTCTGATGGAGTTTCAGGATGCTATTGGTGATCATGTTTGAGACTTGGTGGTTGGAGATCATTACTATGGCATGTGGACCTATACTTGGTCCCGGTTGATCTAGATTATCGACCGACTTTAATGTAAAGTATGGATAGGACCTATTAATGTATTTTTGGTATGTCTTATGTGTTGATATTATTTGTTTGGTCTAAGGCCAACATGGATTGTAATTATGTAATCGATTTATTGTCTAGTGGCTGACCTAATTGTTTATGGTTGAGGGTTTTGTATAAATAGATATAAGATCTCATTGTAGATCATCATGGTTAATGTTAGAGGTCATGGTCAAGGAATGTAATGTGTGAATAATGTAATATCATCCAGCCAGAGGATTTGGTCGATCATTAGAGATCAAATTGGGTTTATGTAAGAGGATTTAGTCCTCCGGTATTGAGCTTAACTGGAACTGTACTCAAGCATAGGAGATGTTATCTTTTGCAGTTCAACACTTCTTCGGATTGTAGTCTGGATTTATATATAGTTAGTGAGGCTCCTTTTGTGATGAGTAGTGCGCTCTAGGCTATTGACCTTCCTCCAAGTGTAGGCCCCTTCATTGCAATTCACATACTTACTGCAGAAGTATTCTCTGACTGTGGGTAGGCTTCCCACTATGGTTTTTCCCTTTATGGGGTTTTCAACGTACAAATCTTGGTGCGGTGTGGATGGTATTTATTTTGTGATTATTGTTTATGCTTAATTGGTTTATCTTCTATTCTGGTATTAATGTTTTGGGTTCCGATATTAAAGTTTAAATTGATAATGGCTCCGGTAATCTGTGACAACTGATTCAGCCCCCCCCCTCTCCTCTTAGTTGTCGTCTAGTTATTTGAACTGTCTAACAGTCATTGGATAATTGGTTTTTGATTCGAGATTTGATTAAATGGAATTTGATCAAAGTAAGTTTGATTTGTGATTTGGTTGAAATTTATATTTTTTGCTTGAAATTGTTTCATCGTCTCTATTTGAGAGAAGAGAGTTAGGATGTCTGATCGTTCGATAAGATATTTTACATCAATGGGCTCAATATTTAGATTTGGACCTTGAAATTTTTGAATTTTTTTGGATGTTTGGGACCTAATCTTTTCATGGTTTATCACTTTTTGTTCCAAGATCTCTTTTTTCTCAAGCTAGTTTTTCCTCGAGTTGTTGTATTTGGACACTTGTTTCATCATAAAAAGTTTGATCAATGTTTCTTTGTTGTTGGGTTGGATAGAATTGTGATTTCTTTGTATCAAACCTTGATTACATTGTGTTATTCATTGGACCAATGTTCAGTTGATATGTCAAACTTTCTTGCATCATAGGAGCTTGGAATCTTGTTTCAATAGACATGTCACTATGCAATGTTTTTGGGATTTTTGAATTTAGGAATGATTTATGCAACTAATGCAACCTAGGTGATTGACAATGAAACTAAATGTTTTTGTACCTTTTGAATTTTTGGAGTGATGATGGTATGCCATTAAAAGTCATCTTAGGAAATGATCATGCAATCTAGGACAAGAACGCAATCTATATTTTTTTGTTGTTTTTGAGGTTTGGACAAACTCTTAGAATGTAAACCTAAAGATGCGACCCTTAGGAAATTGAAATGAAGTCAAGACCTTAAGAGGACAAAGGACAAAATGACAATAGGACAAATTGACAATGTCTCACCTATACGATTGGATACTAAGCTAGGTTTGACAAAATGATAATGACAAAAGGACAAATGTTGGACAAGGTGAAGACTCCCTAACAACAACTTAGGGTTTAATCTAAAGTTTTGATTTTGCAAGTTTGGAAAACCTAATTTTGAGACTAAATGCAAGAGGACAATGATAATGAAAATGACCTAAGGATATGATATGATTATGATATGAACCAAGGATATGAATGGAAATGTTTGACAATATCAACCTAAGAAAAGACCTAGGGTTTGGACTATGCAATGACAAAGCTAATGTGATAGGGATATGTGAGGACCAATGACTTTGGAAATGCAAATTGCAACCTAAGCCAGGACCTATTTTGGGATGATGATAATGCAATGAAGACTTAGGAAAATGATTTTAAACCTAAGTGCAAAATGAGGACACTACAAATTAAATGGACTAAAATGAAGAGTAATGACAATATGTTATCCTAAGACCTAAGTTTGGACTATGCAAAGTCTAACCCTAAGTGACATGTATTTTGAGATAAGGATTTCCAATGTTTTGACAAGCCATGTTTGAATGTTGGATGAATACTTGGACAAGATTTTGGACCTTTGTCTGAACCTTGTTTTGAATTTGGTTTGGATAATGTTTGGACTTGTTTGAAAAATGATACATAGGACTCAACTTTTGATAAGCATAGAAGATAAAGTGTTTGGAATTGGACTCAAAAAAATAATGCTCATTCACAACATATCCTATGGCTAGCCAGGATAATATATGTTGAATCCTCTTTCTCAATACAACATTTAGTTGGATAGATAGATGCTTGGTATCATGGGCTACCCCTTACAATGCACTTACTTCTCAGTCATACCAAGCTTCAAATTCAAGGGTCATTACTTCCCAAGAATTTTGTATCTCTAACTGAAGAGTACATGAGAGGTATCTTCAACATGCATGTATCACAATGCCTAAGCCAACATATAGAAGGATATTGGCATCTAAAAACAAGAGGTTCTAGTAAGGGCATCTGTTCAAGTGGGTGTAGATCCAAAGAATTTAATCATTGCTACACCATTCCAACACCCGTTGTCTACAACTTTTATTGCATCCACAATTATTTAGAGTGGTTTGGAAGAGCTTGGCTTTAGCCTGTTACCACTTTGGGTTGTTCCCTCTCACCCGACCTTATAGGCTACTTGGGAGGTAGACCCTCTAAAGGTAAACACATGCAAATCATATAAGAAAACATAGAAAACACTTGTTCATTAACCTTAAGAAATTAAAGTGTGAGTTATCCTAGAAATCACAAACATTCAATTTTTTTATAGAACTCTTTGACCGCATCCTGCATCAGATTGCATTAGTTGTTTATGTTTGGTCTTCTCCCAATGAATGCCAAGATGCTACACAAATAATCAGTAATACACAAAACCTCTAAGTTGAGTAGAAAAAGAAACATGCAAAAAAGAAGCATGCAAGCAAAAAGAAAAATAGAAACATGAAAATAAAAAAAGCAACATGCAAGAGAAGAAAATAAACATGCAATGAAAAAGCTACATGCAAATCAAAAAAAGAAACATGCAAGAGAAAAAAAGCAACATGCAATGAAAAAACTATATGCAAATAAAAAAAGAAAAATACAAGAGAAGAAAAGTGACAAGCAATGGAAAATAAAAAACTACATGCAAATCTAAAAAAGCAACATGCAAGAGAAGAAAAGCAACATGCAATGAAAAAAAACTACATGCAAATATAAAGAAAGCAACATGAAAATCAAAAAGTTGCTTTATGAATGTTAGGATTCCCAAAGATACTAAGGGGGGGGGGGGTGAATCAGTATCTTTCCGGTTAATAGATTTTATTGACTTATTAAATAAACTGCATTCCAAAATAGTGTACCGGTAAACTAGAATTAGTGCAGTAAATAAGAACAATAAAGACAACATAGAAAGTACACCATAACACAAGATGTTTAATGAGGAAACCCGGTGTGGGAAAAACCTCGGTGGGATTTGTGACCTACAATATTCACTCACTGGCCAATGAATGGATATTACTTACAAAAGGGGCCTGCACATGCAGGAAGGCCAACTGCCTAAAGCTCACTGCTTAATTACAAAAGGAAGTCTCACTGACTTATAAAATGGATTAAGATAATCCAATATGATGTACTGCTATAAAACAACATCTTCTATGCCAGGTTCAGTACCGGTTTAAGCTCATGCAATAACCATAAAACCTTACTCCAAAATCTACCTTAATATTTGCATATTACTTCTACAAATAATCTTGGCATCTACCATCCATCATAAATCCGCATTCTAAATGATCTACAGGATCTCATACTTATATATGAGTCTTATTACAATTCGCCTTGTCGGCTCACAAAAAGATATTACAATTAAATACAAAATGCAATAAACAAAATCCTGTCGGCTGGGGTGTCGGTAATCATCTTTGCCGCTGTCGGTAAACTATCTGTCGGTGCCAGTGCCTGAAGGTTTTCAGAGGGTTGCCGGTAAGTTGCCATCAATGACAACACCTTTATTTCTCTCTAGAGTGTAGAATGCCAACAATGAATTAATCACCTAATTAGACTATGTGCAATTTGTCAATTAAAATGAAAATTAACTGCCTAATTAGATTTATGTGCAATTTATAACATAAAATCAAAGATTAATTAATCCAGGCCTAATTAGGAACTAGGTGTAATTTATAGAAGAATTGAAAGATTAATCCAATCTTAATTAGGAACTAAATGACAGTTGTTTCATGAAATTGAAAGATTAATCCAATCTTAATTAGGAACTAAGTGTTATTTGTAGTAGAAAGGAAAGACTAATCTAATCCTAATTAGAAACTAAGTGAAATTTGTTTGTTCAATTTTAAGCCTTTGATTGATTAAGCCCTGCAACAAGCACATTATCTCTTCTAAAATCTGCACAAAAATAGTGACAAGAATGGAAACCAAGAAATTTGGTCTTCTGGAACCTATATCTGATAAAAAATCTCACAAAAAATATTAAATTAGATGTGCTTCATGTCGGGTTCACCAAAAAATGTAACTAGGAAATTCAGAATACATCAAAACATTAGATTATGCAACCACAAAACATAAAATGCTATGAAAATGAAATTCTAATAGAATCAATGAAAGCATGAAGAAAAGATTCTAAAAAGAAAATGCAAACCAAAGTGTAGAATCTCCTCCATGTGATTCCATTGTTCTTATTTCTCCTTCAAATTATTGTTGATCTCACCTACAAATCAAGTGTGATGTAAACAAGATGAATTGAAATTGACAGCATAAGAATACTTGAAAATGTGGTTCAAATTATGGAAAAGATTGATGAATTTATAGAAGATTGAAGAATCAAGATGGATTAAAAAAGATGATATAAAGTGGCTTTTGATTGGGCATATCTCCTTTCTCTAATTTTAAATTGAGATTAAAGAGATATTTTCCAAGAAATAAACCAACAAAATCAGAAGCTAACTGCTTGCTTCCATTTTCAATTTTTAGGAAGATATGATAATGATTTTTTAAAATCATATAAAGCAGATGATGACATAATTTCCATTTTCGAAAATTGAGAGAATATGAGAAAATAATTTATTTAAATTGGATAATGATTTATTTTAATTTTTTAAATCATTTTCATGATTTATTGCCATTTTTGAATTTGGATGAAGATGATTAGAAATTAAATTAAAAACAAATAAAGATTTATTTCCATTCTTGATTTTTGGAAGAAGATAATTAAGATTTTATTAAATAAATAAAAAATTATTTAATTATGATGAAATCATTAGCTAATTAAATAATTTAAAGAAATTATTCAATTATGAGAAAAATGAAATTGAATTTAATTAAATAATAAAGATTATTTAATCAAAGTAGGATTGAACTAATAAAATAATAAAGATTATTCAATTAATGTTAAGAAATGAATGATTAATGATGAAATGATTTGAATGATTAGGAAAATAGAAAATTTGAATTAGAAGAATGACACTTGATCAATTAAATGATTAGGAAATAAATATTAGTAAGTTAGTGTGTGCAAGCATGGTGCAATTTTTGGGTGTCTATACATATACATACATACATACATACATACATACATATATACACACACATATACATATACATATACATATACATATACATATACATATATACACACACATATATGTATCTATGTACATATACATACATACATGTATATTATATATATGTGCATATACACACATATATGTATGTATGAACATATATATACTGTTAGATTCAATGACAATCCCAAAGACACTAAGAGGGGGGGGGGTGAATCAGTGTCCAACCGGTTAGCAGAATATTTAAACTTATTTATAACTTTGCAACCCAAAATAGTGTATTGGTAAATAAGAATTAATACAGTAAACAAAAATAATAGAGACAACATAGAAACACACCATAGCACAAGATATTTAACAAGGAAACCTGGTGTGGGAAAAATCTCAGAGGGATTTGTGACCCATAATATTTACTCACTGGCCAATGAATACATACTACTTACAATGAGGGGCCTGCACATGTAGGGAGGCCAACAGCCTAGAGCTCACTGCTCAATAAAGAGTCACACTGACTACAAAATGGATTATCAAATCCAATACAATGTACTGCTCAAAACAACATCTCTAATGCCAGGTTCATTACCAGTTTAAGCTCAATCTATTATCAAAACCTTTGTTGTCAACTATATCACCTTATACAAAATTATCTCATCACACATTATACCTCTCTCTCATCTACATCTCATAAAATGACCTATAAGATCTCATACATATATGAGTCATTTACAATATACCATGTCAGATTACAAAAGATAATTACATTACAAAACAATTCATATAAACAAAACTTTATCCCATGTCGGCTAGAGTGTTGGTATGCATTGTTGCCGATGTGATTTGAATGCCGGTGAAGTGCTTGTTGGTGCCGGTGTATGAAATTTGTGTTGTCGGGAATGTAGAAACCAATTGTCAGTGAGTTGCTAGTTGGTTGCCATCAATGACAACATCAACTATTCTCATAATAGTGTAGAATGCCAACAATCTCCCCCTTTGGCATTGATGGCAACACTCATGAGAAAAATCCGAAACAGTTATCCAAAAAGATGTGCTCCCCCTGAGCAAGTGATCTTTTCTATACATGCATTTTTCTCTCCACTACTCCCCCTTTGACATCAATGAAAAAGGATGTCATAAATAATCAAAAGAGTACAAAAATGCTACCTCAAGGTTTGTAACTAGTTGGTTACAATCTGAAAGATGTCCGCCAAAATCATATTCAGACTCTGCATAAATTTGTTGTTGTCATCTAAAGTTGCCTCAGTCTGCTGGATCATACCGGTGAGATAGTGAATTTGTTGCTCCGATGATCGTTCTCCTTGTACTGTTGCCTTAGATAATTCAACTCTATGAGTAATTAGATTATCTAGCCTCAAACCAAGTTTATCCTTTAGTTCTCGGGCATTAGACCTTATTCTTGCTGTCTCTTTCTCAAGTTTTTCTAATTTCTCCTCAAAACCTGCCATTTCTTGCTCAAAAACTAATATAAGTTTGGATGAACCTATATTATTATCCACAATTTCATCAATTTATTTATGTGCCTTCTTGATCTCCTTATCAATATCCTCAATCAAACAGTGAGGTTTACATGCTTCCCTATATAGCTCCTTATACTCCAAAATTATAGAATTGAGTACCGGTAAAAGTGTTTCCACATGATTGGTACATTTCTTTATGGTTTTTTCAAAGAATGTGTTTTTCTCTTTTTCAACTCTCTCCTTTATGATATCCTCATTCACCTTGTCTATAGTTAAAATATTATCAGAAATGAATTTGGACAATGTGTCCAATTTACCTAAAGAATCCTTAATGTGATCTATTTGACATGTAGGTGCAATCATTTTTAGAATAGGTAAAGTGTTATCAATTGCCTTAAAAGCCAATGTATTCCAAAGAATTTCTCAGAGGGCTCTCTTGGTGCATCAAGTAGAGCTTTAGCATAAGTTTCCAAAACAGATAGGTCTACCTCATATCCCATATGCATAACCCAAATAGTTCTAGGACTTGCTGCTTCCATCCAAGTTTCATCTCTCTTAATCACAAAATAGATTTCCTTGTCATATTTATCAACTATACTCTGTGGTAGTCTCTCCCTTGCTCTCATCTTAGATTAGAATGTCTTGAAATAGTCTGTAATGTTCTTAATACTGTCAGTGCCAATACCGGTGAAAGCATCTTGTATCTGTCTTCCTACCGGAATGTCATAACCAAAATCCTTGTGACCTATGCCAGGTATCTCCTTGGTAAAGTTCAACATTAGGCATACTAGAAGGTTTCCAAAATGGAAAGTACCTTTCTTGTCTCCCTTAATCTTTTTCAAATTGTCAATTAATTCATCCTTAAGCCATTCACACACATAAATATTAACATTATTGTTTACCGTCACATATGCACTGTGAATACATAGGCTACAAACAAAATTTAATCTATTTGCATGAGTAGCTTTGTAGCCTAGTACCATACTCACATATCTCACATTGATATCCTTAACATCATTTACTCTAAGTGACCTGTTATCAAATGTTTCTCCGGTTAAATCCATAACTCCTCTGTTAGGTATCTTCTTGGTTTTATTAGGCCTACTACCGATTGAAGGTAAACCGATAACTTCCTTAATTGCATCCTTGGTTATTTTGCAAACTGACTCTAACCACATGAATTCTCCATGGACTCTGCTCAATACAAGTCTAACAACTTCCTTTAGAAATTTGGGAATGTTCAGAATCTCTACAAAACCTAAATTTTCCACAACCTTGTGTTCGGGTTTGATTACTCCATTTGCATCAGAAATGACCTCATTAAACATTTTATTCAACTCCTAAATTCCTAGGTTTTCTATGTTGCAATGTATGTAAATTCTAGGGTCTTTTGCAAATGCTACACCCTTAGGAATTTTCAAAAAATCTCCTACAGAGTCACCTTGTTTCGCAATCTCGGGGATAATCTTGAATATGGGTCTAGGGCATTTAACATTTTCCACAATGGTAGGGTTTGATATTAACTCTAGAACAGAAGATGAGGAAGCCATTTCAAAGAAAAATACCTCTAAACCGAAATTCTGAATGCTTGAAAATCACTTCGCAGCTTTGCCTTAGAATGCCTTCGCTCAATTTCACGCTCTCTGATCGTTTGAATGCTCGGTGAGTTCAAAATGAGGGTTTCCTAGTGCTTTGTAGCCAAAATTTTTTCTTTAAACTGCATTAAATGCTTGCTGGTTAAGTGAAAACTTAACACATCCGTCGATAAAGAAGAAATATATCTTCTCACCATCAACCGAGAGTAGAATGCATTATTTTCAACTTGCTACAATACCCCCTAAGGATTATTCCTTAGTTAGATGAATAATCTCATGTCAGTGGAGAATTACTCTGTTCTACCAGTGTAGAGATAGTTTCATTAGTTCTCTAATCACTCTTCTTAATCCATTGTTTTGAAAATTCTTGCTTAACTTCATCTACCTTTTCTTTGCCCTTCAAACTAGATCCTTTGTTGTTTGTCGGTGCATTCTTGCTTCTACAAAATTTAGTAATATGTCCAATCTTGTTACATGCATAACAAGTTACATTATTCCTCTGAATAGCCTTTCCATATCCTTGACCGGTTTGTGATCTGCATTGATTAGATAAATACCCAAATCTTCCACAAACATAGCATTTCACATTCATTCTACAATTATCTGAATTATGACCAACTTTGTTGCATTTGGAACATTGACCAGTGGGTGAGTTCATATTCTAATTATTTCTAAATCTACACTGATTTTCTTTGTGACCATATTTGTTGCAATTAAAATATTTGCCATTAAATTTATAAGCATTAGGTTGTCTTACCGGTGTGTTTTGATCTTGATTGTTTGCAATACTAAAACTTTCTCCATATTCAAATCCAAGTCCATTAGTATCTCCATCAGGTTTCTATCTTTTAAGCATGTCATCAAGTTCTTCTAAACTTTTCTTGAATTTGTCTTTGTGTTTATTTGTAGTAAACAACTCATTTTCCAAAATTCCAACTTGTCTTACAAGCTCAGCTTTATCACGTTGCATGTGAATCAGATATGTCTTTAGCATATTATTTTCATGACCAAGTCTCAGATTTTCATTTCTAGCATCATTAAGTCTCCTAGCCAAGTCTTCTTCATTCTTCTTCCTGTCTTCAATATCCTTACATAACCTCATAGTCATATCTTGCATTACTATTTTCTTGTCTCAACTTATTTGCAATGTCTCTAAGAGTTTCCTTTTCATCATCATCATTATGAATCTTCTCATGAAGTTCTTTTCTTTTATTTTGTGCTATAACAAAGTTCTCTTGAAGTCCTTTAATGAATTCCTATGCAATCCTCAGATCATCTTCACATTTGATATTCTTCAATTTTTCTGCATCAAAATCTTCAAGTGCTCCTTCCAACTATTTTCTTAAGTTCTCCATCTATACCGGTGTCAAAATCTCCCTCAAGCTGTTAAGCTTTTGAAAATAGAGGACCAGGCTCTGATACCAATTGTTAGATTCAATGACAATCCCAAAGACACTGAGAGGGGGGGGTTGAATCAATGTCTAACCGGTTAGCAGAATATTTAAACTTATTTATAACTTTGCAACCCAAAATAGTGTACCGGTAAATAAGAATTAATAAAGTAAATAGAAATAATAGAGACACCATAGAAACACACCATAACACAAGATATTTAACAAGGAAACCCGGTGTGGGAAAAACCTCGGTGGGATTTGTGACCCACAATATTTACTCACTAGCTAATGAGTAAATACTACTTACAATGAGGGGCTTGCACATGTAGGGAGGCCAACAGCCTAGAGTTCACTACTCAATAAAGAGTCACACTGACTACAAAATGGATTATCAAATCCAATACAATGTACTACTCAAAACAACATCTCTAATGCCAGGTTCAGTACCAGTTTAAGCTTAGTCTATTACTAAAACCTTCACTATCAACTATATCACCTTATACAAAATTATCTCATCACACATTATACCTCTCTCTCATCTGCATCTCATAAAATGACCTATAAGATCTCATACATATATGAGTCTTTTACAATATACCATGTCAACTTACAAAAGATAATTACATTACAAAACAACTCATATAAACAAAACTTTATCCCATGTCGGCTAGAGTGCCAATATGCATTGTTGCCCATGTGATTTGAATGTCAGTGAAGTTCCTGTCGGTGCCAATGTTTGCCAGTGTATGAAGTTTGTGATGTCGGGCATGTAGAAACCAATTGCCGGTGAGTTACCAATTGGATGCCATCAATGACAACATCAACTATTCTCATAAGAGTGTAGAATGCCAACATATACACACACATACATACATACATGTCTGTGTGTGTGCATATATATATGTATATATACACATATATGTTAGGTCCTGGAGACAACTGAGAGGGGGTGTGATTCAGTTGTCAAATAAGTTTAAACCAAAAACAACCTATCCAAAAATGCTTAATATCGGTAAACCAAACTTTATGTCGGTAGATAGTTATCGATTAATTGCAGTACCGATAAAGATTAATGTGTGAAACAGAAAGACAATAACATCCACAACACATAACACCAATGTTTGTACGTAGAAACCCTGTAAGGGGAAAAACCACGATGGGAAACCTTACCCACAATCAAATGATACTACTGCAGATAGTATGTGTATAAAAGTGGGGTCTGCACATGCAAAAAGGCCAAGCGCCTAGAGCTTACTGCTCAAACACAAATGGGAGTCACACTGACTACAATTGGATGGTTAAATCCAATAATTATGTACTGCTCAAAATAACATCTTCATATGCTGGATTCAGTACCGGTGTCATCCTGCTTGTCTTCACATAAACCTTCCTTCAACCTTCAAATGATGTCTGCGTGTATAGCTCTGCTTATTTTCACATATACCTTCACACAATTCCTTTTCGCATTCCACATCCGATCTTACAAATAAGATCTTACATATATACCATAACCTAAGACCTATTTTAGTAGGTCGGCTCTAAAAGATATTACAATAAAAGAAATTTACAAATAAATCAATAATCGATGCAATATCCAATTCAACATGTCAGCTTAATGCATTTACAATAATAATAAATCATCTCCAAGCGTGTCGTGCTGATCTGGAATAGATAAGCCTGTCGGTGCTTATATTGGACCTATTTGCCGGTAACAACAAATATTCAAACTCGAATATGCCAACGAACAAATCTCCAAGATAAAGTGTCCAAATGATGTCTTTGACATAACCAGGTGATCTTCATGTCACTCCAAGTGCCTGTGAACAATATATCTTGCTGGTGTACCATATATCGGTGACTATGCATAAGTCACTTGCTTGCCGATAAACATTGCCAGAGTTGATAAGTGATAGGTGTTGACATCAATGACAAAACCATACCACAATACCAAAAATATACACACACATATATATATGCACACACACACACACACACACACACACACACATATATATATGTATGTACACACACACACACACATATATGTATGTATATATGTATATGTATATGTATATGTATATGTATATATATATGTATATATATATGTGTGTGTATATGTATATATGTGTGTGTGTATATATGTATATATATGTATATGTATATATATGTATATGTATATATATGTCTGTGTGTGTGTATGTATAAATGTATGTGTATATATACACATACATTTATAAATACACACACACACACATATATATGCATATACATATATGTATATATGTGTGTGTGTGTACATATATATATATATATATATATATATATACATATACATACATACATACATACAAACATACATACATACATATATACATACATATTTGTGTGTATACATATATATATGTATGTGTACACTCAAATATATACATACACATATACATACATACATACACGTGTATACAAATATATTTAATACACACACACACACACATATATATCATTATATATTAGTTGGGATCTTCGATGTCATTATTTTGAACCCATAGCTTATGAATAGATTAATACCCACACACCTATATTGAAACCATACATGTGTGGATATTAATATATCCATCTTTGTGATATGCTTATTATATGGTACACACTACTTAATGTATCATGCTACATGTTTAGACCACTGATAGGATTTGTAGGACACCATCTTCGTGGCTGGGTTTTCTTATAATTGTAGAATGTTTTGTTAAAGATGTCAGTGCTTGGCTAGCGCTTGATAGGAGGTTATTTTTTATTAATATAGAATTTGATGATGTCGTGGGGGTTTGTTGTTTCGATCTTCAGAAGTATTGTGTTTTCTTTGAATTGAAGCTTTGTGCATTCTACTTTGTAATATTATCTATTGGGAGACTTTGTGGTGATCGTATTGCTCTTGGTGAAATTGATATTTTCATTTCTCTTAAATGTAGTGTTTGGGTAGATCTTTGTGTGCTATTGTTTGGTACTTCATGGGGAGTTTTTTGTTTGTGAAAGGAGATGAGTAGGATATATTGAGTTGTGGAGGACTTCAGATATTTTCTCCTCTATCACCTCTCAAGTAAGAGAGGTTTTCTTTGCTTTATTTTAAAATTATTTTGTTATACATGTCTTTATCACTTGATGTTTCTCTATTTTGAAAAGAAATATGCTTGAATATGCAAAGTCGAGGTTTATGTTGTTGTTCAATATGATTGTTATGAATTGTAAATTGTATAAACAGTGAAAGAAGGCTTAGATTTCAATTTCCTTTTGGCATACTAAAATATAGTATGGTTTAAAGGAACTCTGTAAATTCTATTCCAGCCATGATTAAGCCGAATGTGTTTATCATTATGGGTAAGCAGAATGTAACTTGTAGAGTTTGAACCCTTTGTTTTAAAATCATAACTTTGTACTAGTAGTCTATGTTGGCATTATGGATCAATTGATTATGTGTTGCATTGATGTTTTGTCATTGATGTCAACACTAGCTATTATGGTTTTGGTTATCGGAAGATAGGTTCTGGTTACTGGTAGAAGATCTTGTGTTACTGGCAGAAATGACTATCTGTTGGACACTTCTGGCATGTTTGGGTCAATGGAGTATGTTTGACTTTATGTGTTACATGCTTCTGGAGCATAATTTGGTTAGCTGGTATTGACTTGGTAATCGGATGCTATCACACACTCTTGTAAACCCTTACCGACATGGGTTTAAGGCTTAACCGATAGAGCTTTCACTCAGAAATCTTGACAGAATGCATAAGTGGTGTTGGTGCAGCTTCTAGATGGATTTCAAGATGCTCAAGATGTTCTTTGATCATGCCTTAATTGATTGAAGACATTGCTTTGGTGTGGTGGACCCAGATTAGGTCTAGTGCCTATCTAGGTTATGGACCGATATCATGTTAATGTGTTCTCTACATGTTACTGGGATGATTTATGGATTGGCTATTGTTGTTTTGGTTTTAAGCTGACATGACATATCATTGTAATATGGATGTATGTAATGATCTTATTATAATATCTTTTAGGTGGCCGACCTAATTAGTTTAGGCCTTAGGGTTGGTATAAATTGATGTAAGATCTCATTGTAGATAATGGAATGGTAAGGTATGGTATGTGAATGGAAATGTAATATCATATGTGAAGGAGATTTGGTCGATCATAGGTGATCGAATTGGGATTAAGGAAGAGGTCAAAGGCCTCCGGTATTGAGCTTAATTGAGACTATAATTAGGCATAGTAGATGCTATCTCTGGCAGTTCATTATTCTGGATTGTTGTCCATTTATCTTGAGATGGTTATAACCTCTCTGTAGTTAGTGAGACTCTTTTGTAATGAGCAGTATGCTCTAGGAAGTGTACCTTCATGCATGTGCAGGCGCCTCATTGTATCACATACTTTCTACAAAAGTATCATCTAACTGTGGGTAGGCTTCCTATAGTCACACTATTTTGGAACTTGGAGAGGAGAGGAACAAGGGAGAAGAAACTAGGAGTATGTTAGGAGGTATTTGGAGATGCCTCATCATGTTTGCTTTGATAGTTAAATATGCTTGCATGCTTGTAGTCTCTCTTTTGGTATGCCTTTTTAGATTAGTTTTCGATTGATTAACACTAATGTTTTGTGTGTTTTTGTGTTCTTTGATCTTAGACTAACCTTGTGCCATTTAGGAGGGCATCATTTGGTGAACCCGACGTGAATCGAACACGCAACCTTCTGATATTTTTTTTTTGACAACTAACATTTTTGCTTGTTGAAACTGCCACACAGGTTGTGCTTCGACGCTATTGAACATGTTCTAGCGCTATCGAAACATTTTCTTTTAGCGCTATTGTCCCTAAAATAGCGCTATTGAAAAAGTTTTAGCGCTATTGAGAACATTCTGGCGCTTTTGTCACAATTCTAGCGCTATTAAAACTCTTCTGGCGCTTTTGACCTTTCGGATTTTTCTATTCTTTAAGCGCTACGGTGTAAATTAGCGCTTCTACGAGCACAAACTAGCGCTATTGTATAAATTAGCACTTCTGTCTAAAAAGCAGAATAGCGCTATTGCGACAGAGTGTTGTCCAAGTCGCTTTGTAACCAAAAAATTGAATATCTTAGGCTTGTGGAAGCCCCACTTGAACATTGGTTTTTACTAACTTGTTTTTTTGTTCATGCAGGTTAACAACCCAACATAAAAATCACAAAATTTTCATTTAGTGCTTAAAAAGAACTTAAAAACACAACCAAAAAATAAAAAAATAAAAAATTTCATTGTTTTCTAGTTAGGACTCATTTTCTTTTGGTGCTTAAAAATTAACAACACAAGTTTGATTTCATTGCATCAATTGGGACCTAAAATTTACAATCCACACTTCAAAAATTTGGTGCAAATAAAATACACAATCCATTTGTTTTGATCTTTTTGCAAACAAATTTTACTTCAAGCAAAACGTGTTTTTCATTAAGTTGACCAGGATTTCCAAATTTTTAGATTACAACACATTTTGCCATTGAAGTTAAAACAAACACCATGACTGTTGGAGCAACATCTCCAAATAGTTAAATCATCTTTGCAAATGCTGGATTAAAAAGAACAAGTGTTTTACATATTTGGCACGCTTGTGCAAAAAAGTCAGTCGAGTGGACCTACTTCTAACACACACTATCCTCTCCCTTGGCTCTCGTAGTCCTAGGTGCAAGAGAAAAGTGTTAGTAACACTCAAATTTTATCTTTTTAAGAGAGGCCTACCAAGGGATCGATACTCTTGGGAATGACCTCAAGCGGTAAATCCTTCAAGCCGCTATAGAAATCAGGTGAGAGCGAAAGCTGTAGCCTTGGGTATAGCTGTTCCTATAGTGTAACTGGCTGAAAGGACAAATGGGCCCCACCACCAGTTATAAAGCTCTTAAGTGAGTCACTGCAGAATGAACTTATGTCCAAAGCCATCGAACATGACTAAACACCTTTAAGTAGTAACCCACCCATTCTATTGATTGAGGATATTTGAGGTATAATTTAGTGCAAGAGCATAGAAGGTTTTGCTCCCAAGATACTCACCATACATATTTCCTTGAGTAGAAACATAGCTTTTTGAAAAGTCACTTGTCGCTTGATAAAAGTGGTGACTCCCCCATCATAGGGATCATCTATTTGTTATGCTCGTGCAAGACTTAGTATATCACATCCTTACCTGCCACGGCGGGATTCATAAGGTATGTAGTACCAAAGTCGAAGAAATATCAAGATGTGGGCTAAATTTATCACAACTGGCCATTTGACCTTAGGGATAAAAAGTGTTTGAAGTGTGTTCGTTTTACAGACCTAGTGCAAATTGAGCCGACTTCAGGCTTTGGAACTACACCTTAAAATAAATCTAAAGGAAGGGTCAAAAACAAGTCCAAAAATTGGGTTGATCTAGACCCATACTCATTTGTGCCTTTGAGGCAACATTCTTGTGTTTGTGTGCTTGCTTTGTTTTCTTGTCAAGGAAAAATCAGAAAATCAATCCCAAAAACAAAGTATTCATCCAACATTTCTCAAAACAACCAAAAATACCAAAAACAAAGTGCAAACAACAAAGAGACAAATTTTATGACCATTCTTCACATCTTGCGAAAGAAGAAGTGTCATCAAAATATCAACTTGAAAAGGAGACCATTAAGCTCAAAGGCTTTGATCAAAAGGAGGAAATTCTTCTATCTCAATAGACAAATCTTTGTCTCACACAGAGTCTTCCTACATCGCATGTGTCTATACCTTCAAGGAAAAACAAACGAGTTTGATTCAGAATCATTGAACCGCAGAGCTTTTATGCAATATAGGGCTCTGAGTTATCACAAAAATCGAGGAAAGATTAATCCCAACTTCTTCCCAAACGTCTGTATCACCTACAACACAGCTCGAGAAGTGCAACCAACACCTAAAAGGGAAGAGATAGAGTTTTTTCCATTTGTAACACAAAGTTTTTATTGAAGTTGAAAAACAAAACATCCATCATCTTACTCATACATCATCACTCCATCATCCATTCATCCCAACTCTCAAAACATTAAGAGGTTCTTGTCCCAAGATTTCTTTTTAGATATTGCTTGAAATCAAACACATCACATCACTTTTAGATTGTTTCTACATCTAGGATAAGCTCATCCTAAGAGACACATCTACGTAGGTTAAAACTAGTTCATGAGTGAATCCTCTCATTGCTAGGTAGTCAAAATCTGTAACACATCTCAGATTTCTCTACACCTTATCACATCCAAAATCCTCAAAACAAAACAAGCAATTCAAAGAAGGAATTTCGGTTACATCTACCTTAACGTGCTAGAGATCCTCATACAACACAAATCACCAACCATCAATCCATCTTTCATGAAAAAACTCATCATCATCTTCAATCAACTTCAACACAAACTTGCAAACAAAACGGCTCAAACCCGATCGCGATCAAGGCAATGAGAAATAGAAATTGAGGAAGAAGAGGACAACCTCAATGAATTTCAAGAAGCACTTGGAGGAAATGTAAATGATGACAACCCAAGTACTCCCACTCCTTCAACAATCGAAAGGGTTCAGCATAACCCTCATTTTAACAGATTGTTTGATGAAATAATTAGGAGCAATGCGGATGCTCACTTCTTAAAACTCGCTCAAGAAGGAGCCAAACTCCCCTCTGACTTTGATCTTGCCCAATTAAGACAAGCATCAGAAAGACAAAGTCTCCATGAGGAGGAAAGGGGTAGAAATCACATCAGATATAACATTCCTCGAGGTAACCCACCACCTCCTCCTCCAAATGAAATGGAGATATTGCGGCAACAAGTCGAGAATCTCGCCCAACAACTTCATAGTTGTGTTAAGACCAATCAATTCTCACTTAACGAAATCTGTCCCTATCCGTTTGATAGGAATCTTTATATGCCACCCTTTCCACGCGGATTCGAAACACCCAAATTCAAAAAATATAGAGGAAAGGGGGATCCCCGTGATTATGTCCGAGAATTTCATTCTGCTTGTCTTGAAGTGGCTTATGAGGACACATACCTAATGCGCCTTTTTCCCCAAAGCTTGGGAGGAACAACCACATCATGGTTTTCCCGACTTCCAGGTGGCATTAGAAAATTTGAGGAACTCATCCAGAAGTTCCTATCTCATTACTCTTATAACATTGAACGCGACATCACCATGGCTGATCTGTGCAATACCAAACAAAAACCAGGTGAACTATTCTTAGTATTCCTGCAACGATGGCGCCAAATGTCTAGCAAACATTCTCTTCAGTTACCTAAACGAGAACTAGTGGAAATTTTCATTTCCAACTTAAATGAAGAAATGGAATTTCACCTGGATGTCAAAGACACAGACTCTTTTAACGATATGATCACCAAAGGTATAAAATGTGAAAGGGCACTCATCAAGAAAGGACTCATCAAAATCTTTAATGAACCAAAAGATGGTCCTCGCCTGCGCTTCAATAGTGATAAACCAAACTTCTGGAACAAGAATAAAAATATCGTCAACGATGGGGTTGTGGATGCTCGAACTATCCAAAATGCACAACCTGTGGTTCGATTTGTAGGACAAAATCCTCCACCTCAAAACAACACAAATGTTCCTTCTAATCAAGGTCACATCACATCTCAGGATGAACCAAGACCTCATCCACAAAAACAAAACCGCACATACACTCCCTTAGGGGAACCCATTGAAACGGTGATGCGACAACTCATTTCTCAGAATTTGATCACTCTACCTAAACTATCCAACTATGAGCCTCAGGTCAAACCAGCATGGTGGAGAGATACTGAACACTGTGAGTTCCATCAAGGAAGAGGACACAAGACAAGTAATTGTCACCGATTGAAAGATCTCATTCAAGATCTTATTGATCGAGGAGAAATTGAGATTGAAGGACATGATCCAAAAATGACAAATAATGATCATCAGATGTTCAAGAATCCACTTCCATCACAAGATCAAAGGGGTCCTTCCACTTCCCGGTGAGGCACTGATACCACTGACTATACGCAGGCTGCGTATAACTACACTGTAAATCACCTATATGATGCCAGTGAAAAAATTGCAACTATAACCTTCAAAAATCCCACCTCAAATTGCAATGTTGTTACGCGTCGCGGCAAAGTCACCATCAAGGCAGCTCCACAGGGCACCACCTCCACCCCAAAGCAATATAATCTTGTGGAACAATTAGATAAAATGCCTGCGCTCATATCCATTTTAGAACTATTGCGCCTATCGCCATCTCATAAAACAATCTTGGATCAAGCACTCCAAGAGGCGTCAGTCCCTGCAAACCTTAATACGGACCAGTTTCAAGCTATGGTTGGAAATCTAAAGTCATCACCTTGTCTCACTTTTTCCGAAAGTGACAACTCTTCTTTCCAACAACCTCATAATGCTTCGCTACACATTGAAGGCTTTATCAACCAACACAGGATCAAGCGAGTCTTGATAGATAATGGAGCAGGCCTAAACATTTGTACGCTGCAATTGGTCACAGCATTGGGATATGCAATAGAATTATTGGATCCTCGCAAGAAGATCACCATCAAAGCCTATGATGATGCAGAGCATTCATCCAAAGGAGCTGTGGTACTACCAATCCGGGTTGGCCCTGTGGTAAAGCACATAATTTGTTAGGTTCTGGACCTTCCTCTGCCATATAATCTATTATTAGGGAGACCTTGGATACATGCCATGCAAGCCGTTCCATCTACCTACCATCAATGTATCAAGTTCCCACATAATGGTACAGAGATCACAATCTTGGGTGATGCAAATCCCTTTGCATTTTGCCATAATATCAGCCATCAACCAGAGATTACTGTTCCTAATAATAGGGAAGCCATTTCCTCCACATCATATGTAAGTCTCGCCTCTCTTGCCAGTTCGAACACCCCTATACCCAAGCAAGAAAAGCTTAAGATGAAAGTCACAGAGGAAGGTCCCGGGGAATATAACTTGAGTCAGCTCTTTTGTGTGGGACAAATGCCCACTTCTCCTAGAACACATGGTAAACCACAGCAGTTACTCCAAAAACCCATAGTCACGCCCGCATGTGCTTTGATGCCTTTCATCCTTGGAAAGAGTCAAGAGGAAGAAACACAAGATGAGGACCTAGCGGACTGGATCTATAAGGATCCCATCACCACTGATAAACCGCAAGTTACACTTCCTATGGAACAGTATGGCAAAGGCCTCCTCATTATGCAAAGAATGGGATATGATGGTCAAAGTGCTTTGAGATACTGCAAACAAGGACGACATGAACCTCTGCTGCCAGAATTCAAGCCCAAAGGTAATACAAGCCTTGGCTTTGAAAAAGAGATCCTTCCTAAACTCAGGTTCAAAGGAAAACCCAGCAAACCATTTTGCCCACCTACTACAAAAAAGACACCTTTCATAATCAAAGCACCATCAAGCACTATCCCCACTACCCCATCGAGGCTCACAACCCCACCGCAACCATCATCAATATCATTCATCCCACCAAACGAACCAGTAAACCCATCTGCAACACCATTCGTAGTAACAACTATATCAGAACCCGCAGCAGCATCTATGACACTAGCCATTCTAACAGAAGCCACTAAATCAACACTGACGATACTTCCAGTGACAAATCCTTTTATCCCCATCACAATTCCTGCAGCACCAATTACTACAAAGATACATAAACCAATCACACCTGTCGTGTTTAACTCCAAAGACATCCCAGTATGGTATAGCAATCGGATGCTGGAAAGTGATTCAGAGACTGACTCACATGAGTGGGAGTTTGATTCTGTACAGCTTAACACTTCAGATGAGGAAGACACATCACCACCTCCGCCACGCAAAGACATTCTTGTTTACGGAGAAGCATAGATAAGACCACTTGGGTACCTGAGCTGGAAACATCTTCCACAGACCCTACGTCTCATCCTATTCCTGATTCTGACAGGGAGAGTACCATCAACGACCTTCACCACACTGTCTTAACCCTCACTGATACATCTAACAAGCTTAACCTAATCGATGAAGTAATGCCCATTATCCACCCTGAACTCATCGAATGGAACCAACCAAATCCCCCATGTCTTGACCTCTTCCAAAACGATGAGGCTATCATTGACTTTTTGGAATTAAGGGATAATCTACCAAGCGGGGATCACAAAGCTGGATTCGCCATTGAACTTAATAGCGCAGCATACTTCAGGGCAGATGCCAAACCCTTCAGCTGCAAAAATATAACATTAAAACATGGATCTTTTAGTGAAAACCACACTGTGGCATTGTTTGATCCGACAAAAGTAAAAAGAAAGAGCGTATCCAATGGTGAAAACCTCTCTGAGGCGCCTGAGGATGAAGGGTTTGACATTCTCCCTGCTAGTACACAATAGGAATGATCAACGATTCTTATCAAGGAAACCAATGAATACAATGTGGGGACTCCTAAAAATCCTCATATTATACATCTGGCATCTCTTCTCACTCCAGAGGAACAGCCTACATTTATAGAGTTCTTCCAGCAGCGTCAGATCAACTTTGCATGGTCATATGCAGACATGCCTGGACTTGATCCTGATTTAGTCATGCATCACCTCGCCGTAGTAGAAGGAGCCAAACCTATCAAGCAGAAGCTTCGTAAGATGCATCCCCAGATTGCAGTGCTAGTCAAAATAGAACTCAAGAAACTCCTGGATGTTGGTTTCATTAGACCAATTGATTATGCAGAATGGATCTCCAACATCGTGCCAGTTGGCAAACCAAAAGGGGGCATCCGCATTTGTACCGACTTCAGAGATCTAAATAAGGCTTGTCCTAAGGATGACTTCCCTCTACCAAATATCGACATCATAGTAGATTTGACAGCAGGACATGCCATGCTTTCACTCATGGATGGCTTTTCAGGATACAATCAAATAAAGATCGCACCAGAGGACCAACATAAGATAGCCTTCACATGTCCATGGGGCACATACTACTGGAATGTAATGCCTTTTGGTCTAAAGAATGCAGGAGCGACCTATCAATGAGCAATGACCACCATCTTCCATGACATGATGCATACTATGATGGAAGATTATGTGGATGATTTACTAGCAAAATCACTTACTAGAGAAGGACATCTTCACATCTTAGATAAAATCTTTGATAGACTGGAACAATACCATGTTCGACTCAACCCAAAGAAATGTGTCTTTGGAGTGACCTCCGGGAAACTTCTAGGATACATTGTCTCAAGCAAAGGCATTGAGGTTGATCCAGCAAAGGTTAAGGCAATCATGGACATGCCACCACCAAAGAATATCAGTCAGCTAAGAACACTACAAGGACGGCTTCAATCCATCCGTAGATTCATTGCACAATTGGCTGATAAGTGTCACCCATTCACACACCTGCTACACAAGAACATCTGCTTTTAGTGGGATGACAAATGCCAACAAGCATTTCAGGCACTTAAAGACTATCTCATGAATCCACCATTGCTGATGCCACCAGATTCAAGTAGACCGTTGTTACTTTATATCTTAGTAACAAGTACAGCATTGGGTGTACTACTGGCACAACATAATGCAGAAGGCAAAGAGTGTGCTGTATACTACATCTCTCGCACACTAGTTGGCTATGAACTCAATTACACACCTATTGAGCGAGCTTGCCTAGTAGTAATCTTAGCAACCACTAAACTAAGGCACTATCTATTAACACACAAGGTACAACTCATCGCAAAGATTGATCCACTCAAGTATTTACTCAGCAAAGCAGCATTGACAGACCGCTTGGCCAAATGGGTGATGATTCTAAGTGAATTTAACATCGAGTATGTGGATCGTAAGGCTATCAAAGGGCAAGTTATTGCAGATCAGTTGGCCGATGCACCACTCATAGGCGATCATCCCCTCATTTCCAATTTTCCAGATGAAGAGATATTCATGATCACAGAAGTACAACCATGGAAACTATATTTTGATGGCTCGTACACTAGGCATGGCTCGGGGGCAGACATTCTGTTTATCACACCTCAAGGTGATAGCATCCCGAAGTCTTACAGGCTCACATTTCCATGCACAAACAACATAGCAGAATATGAGGCTTTGATCACAGGACTCAGGCTAGCCGTACAATGGAAATTACAAGAACTACAAGTATATGGCAACTCACAACTGGTCATTCGACAAGCAACAGATGAATATCAGACCAAGGATGACAAACTCATGCCATACAAGCAAATGATGGACAATCTAAAGACATCATTTATTACTATCACCTTTGAGCAGATACCAAGAGATCAGAATTGAGCTGCTGATGATATGGCTACTATCGCATCTCTACTAGATCTTCCACAGAATTCAACACACTACGAGTTCTTGGTAGAACAGCTTTGGATTCCCGCTTATGATATCCCCGAATCCGAAATGATATGTCACCTTGTCGGTTCTGAATCCCCATGGTACAGTGAGTTCTACACCTATCTTCGCGATCACACCCTTCCTCCCGACCAATCGAATAACCAACATAAAACCTTCATTCGCCAAACTGCTCGATATACCATTATTGCCGAAACCCTATACCGACGCGATCTTGATGGTACTCTCCTTCGATGTCTAGAACAAGATGAGATAACAAAGGCTTTGGAAGAGGTACATGAAGGAATTTGTGGGACTCATGCAAGCGGTCCATCACTAGCCAAAAAGATCATGTGAGCTGGATACTATTGGCCATCTATGGAAAAAGACTCCTACTAATTTGTTAGAAAGTGCAAAAAATGTCAAATTCACGGCGACCTGATACATGCACCAGCACAGGAACTGCAACTAATCACAACACCATGGCCTTTTTGTCAATGGGGCCTTGACCTTGTAGGTAAGATTCATCCATCTTCATCCAACGGCCATAAATTCATTATCACCGCCACCGAATATTTCACCAAGTGGATTGAAGCTGTTCCACTTACCCAAGTCACTGGCAAGCAGATCGCCTCATTCATCCTCAACTACATCATCTGCCGGTATGGTGTGCCCATGTCCATTGTCACAGATAACGGTCTTCCTTTCAAAAATCAGGATGTCTGCGAGCTTTGTGAGAAATTTCATATCCAACACCGCTTTTCCACTCCCTATTACCCACAAGGCAATGGTCAAGCTGAAGCATCCAATAAAAACATATTGAGAATCCTAAAGAAGACAGTCAATGATGCTAGTCGTGATTGGCATGTTCAACTAAATCCAACACTATGGGCATATCGAACTAGCATTCGAACCCCTACAGGTGCAACTCCTTATTCATTGGTCTATGGTGCAGAAGCTATTTTACCTATTGAGGTCGAGATACCATCACTACGGGTTTCATTGCACAATCTCATCGATGATGAAGCCTATAGAGTATCACGTCTGCAGGACTTGGAGTTACTAGATGAGAAGCGACAAGCTGCATACAATCACCTCAAAGCCTATCAGCAGCGCATGAGTAGAAGCTACAATCACCGAGTTTGATCTCGTACATTTGAGGTAGGTGATCTTGTTCTTCGAGAGAATCCTCGCAACCAACCAAACCGAGAACATCAGTACAAGTTTGAATCAAACTAGCTGGGCCCATATGTTGTCACTACTGTATTCGGGTCCGGGGCATATCAGTTGGCTACTTCAGAAGGAGAACCGCTTGCAGATCCAATCAATAGCATGCACCTCAAAAGGTTTTATACCTAAGGTGTACAGAGCATCAGGCTCCCCTGCATATTAGAAAAATACCAAAAACATTCAGAAAATGTCCTAAAGAAAATACAAAAACATTCAAAAAAGTAAAGAAAAATCATGCATCCAAACGGTGAACAACCACTCCAGTGGCACCTTGGGTAAGTGCGATGGTGAAAACCTAGCAAAAAGGCACCACTCATAAGGGCTATGGCTCCATTGTCTTTTTCAGACTTGTTGCGATCACATTTACTTCATACATACATCCATCCATCCAAAGCCATGGCTTGTTATTCCTCTGTCATTAAGAAAGTACTCCATGCATCTAGCATCCCACCTTTTCATAGTCAGGTCTACAAACTGGGGGCAATACCCTTAACCTATTGATGGAAGTGGATTCTACATTGTCTTATATATCATTACGCTCTTCATTCAGACAATCATCAAAAAATATCAAAAACATTCAAAAATGACTCTCAAAATACCAAAAACATTCAAAAATGACTCTCAAAATACCAAAAACATTCAAAATTGTTTCACAAAATCCAAAAAACATCGGAAAACCCATCAAAAATCACACAAAAACATGGCAACACCTTGTACATAGTCATCCGATCAGATACAAAATAAACATTGACACAAACACTCACAAGATGACCATTTATCAATCAAAACAATCGACATCAACAATCCAAAACTGTCTTAAACAAGGATGCATCCTTCCTTATCAAAACAAAGACAAGATGATGTTTTCTTTGACAAGAAAATTATGTTAAGCTATCAAATACTTGGTTGATTTATGAGTACAATCATTTGTTTATCTGTATCGGGATCTTTCAGCATTATTTTGTATCGTTTGCGCATTACTTCCGATGAAGTTTTGGGGCATGTACTAATGGTGTCTATGTGGGAAGTTCACTAAGCTACGTGATCTTATGCAAAAAAATGTAGTCATAGATCACTACGGCTTGCTGACTATAGCGTATACCTCGACCATATGGACATGAACCATTACCAAGGATCCTTATTCTTTATTCTTTATGTATATATACTGTTTGGTTATAGGTACAATGCTCATTCTTTGGTTCCTCTTCCTCCAAATTGGATAAAGGTTTTATTTCTTAGTATGGTATGCACTTGTCTCAGGATCTGATCAGCCTAAGATCAAGGAGGACGATCCAAGTCATGCATGAACGGAGATAATCCTTGTCTATTCCGCAAGCAATACTCAGGTCAACTTGATCCATTATATCAAGTTGCTTGTATTAACTTGCTATATCAAATCCATGTAAGAAATACTCTGGTCATCTTGAATCATTATGTCAAGATGCTTGTATTCTCTTCCAACATTTTAAAGCTCAATGATGAAAATAGAGCACTATGGATCGGCATTTCACCTCATCTGTTTATATCTTGCATTCCGTTGCATATCACCCATCCATTCATTCATTCATATGTAGGATTTACATGCAAAAATGACCAATAAAAACTAGTCTTGGATACAATCACGACCGAGTACTCTGATACATCATCAATGCATCACGCAAAGTCTGACAAACATTGCATTCCTCATAATCATATCATACTCACATTTAGTTGCATCTTGCATTAAACATTTAGTTGCATCTTGCATTAAACATTTAGTTGCATCTTACATTAAATTTTTCAAAGTTACATCTTACATTAAACAGTCATGTCATTTTTAAAACTATCGTTCATTTTTTTTGACATTAAGTTTTCATTAATCATTTTGCATCATCATAAATAGGTCGCTTTATTCATAGGATTAAAATGGTCTTTGATTATATTTAGTCCTTTACTAAACATTCATATAGTGTCAATTATTCATCATCATTTATCATTACATACATTCATAATTAAAACATTACATTCATTCATCCAGTTATTAAAGTATTTTATTATGCTCATTTTAGGATTCATTTCATATCGCATTCATTATCCTCTTTTTAATTGCATTAAGGTGCAGTTATTACAAATATTAGTTATAGTATCATCACACTTTCATATTTAAAGCATTTAGATGCATAAGTCCATTTGTTTAATAAATCATTGGTTCATACCATTGTGCCATATCCATTTTACATATGCATTTTATTTAGGCATCATCATATAAACATTCGTACTTTACATTTTGTTTATCCATATTACATTCATTTAAAAACATCTCAATGCATACTCATACATAAATGTCATTCATTCAGACCATTGCATTAACATTATCTCATCATTATATCACAATAGGAAACACCAAAAATCCTGTTCATACATCACGCATCAGTATATATCATCATCATGGCATTACATACATAAAGCATTACATCAAAAATCAAATACATATATAAACTTCCATTCATATGTCAGTATCTCATATCATAACTCATCATAAAAACATGCATAAAAGAAACATCTCATCAAATGCATACATGTACACATATACATCTAAGCAATAAATCATCATCATGCATAAACATCTATACATAATCACATGCGTATCATCACAATACGGGATCTCCTCATATATATCATCTCATATATCAGAGTACAATGAAGTCTACAAAAATCGGCTACCAAGAGCCATCCAAGATACAGTCCATAAATAGACAATGATACAATACATAATATGCCAAAATGCTCTCTCAAATACCACTCTGGCCAGATGCTGTACCACCCCCACCCCTACTTGCTCCACCACTGGTACCTGCACCACCTGATCCATCTCTCCTGGAGGCCTCATCGAACCCCCACTCCCTCCTGCATCCCCTGATCTCTCCTGCCGAAGAGGACCCATCACACCCCCACTGCTCTGCATCCTCTGTGATCGCTCGAATCTAGCCTGTCGCATCTATGAATAGCTGAGAGCTCGTTGGCTAACTAGTACCACCTGCTCATATAACCCCCGCCAGTACTCTATCTCCACCTGAGCTCACCGCATCTCCCTCATAATCTCCCCTGAAGGCCCCTGTGCTCCAATCCGCACTCTCTCCTGCAGCTCTGCCAATCTCTCCACCGTAGTATCTCTCTCTCGCAGCACCACTATTAGCTCTGCCTCACGTGCAAATAGCTGCACATCCCTAGCTGCTACCTCCTCCTCTAATCTCTCTACCCGGGTCTGCAAATAACCTATCATATGCTCCCGCAGATCTCCAGTAGCTCCCTCTCCCATGTCCATGGCTGCCGCACCTGTATCACCCCCTCCAGTAGGTCCCTCCCCTCCTCCACCCTCTCCTGCACCTGTATCCATCGGGATCTCTCTCTCCATCCCCCTCCCACTCAGCTGCACTCCTCCATGCATCAAAGGTCCCTGTGATATCTGAAGAGGTAGTCCACCTCTCCCTCTCCACTGCCTCGACATCCCTAAACCTCCTCCTCCCCCTCCACCTCCACCTCCTCCACCTCCACCTCCTCCTCCATCTCCTCCTCCTCCATCTCCTCCTCCTCCACCACCTCCTCCTCGCCCTCCTGCTCTCTGTCCTCGTCCCCGTCCTCTCTCATCCTCAAAAGATGGGATTGGCTCTGCCGGGTCTGATATCCTTCGGATCGGGTGTGCCGCTCGATACTGTGTATACTCATCTATCACCCCTGCGTCAACGACCCTCGGTTGCAGGTCCCATGGCCTTGCCTGCAGTGTCCGAAACTCTGCCAGTGCCTGATCATACGGTAGCATTGGACCCCATGCATACCGCTCTCGGATCACTCGTGCATACTCCCCTTATCTGCTAGGCAGTCCCTGCTACCATCCAAACTGCCTCATCACTCGTCCTGGCACCTGTCTCTCTACATGATAAGAGGTCCTCCCAATGAGGAATCGGGTCATGAAGACATAAGGTAGTGCCTCCGCATCATCCTCCCATGGCTCACACTCCAAGTATGGCTGCCAGATCACTGCATCCAAGTCATCCAATGCTCGCCGCCACCACTCTAACTTCCCCAAGTGGGGCTAACTCATCATGCCACTGTACATAAACATGTATGGCTGGTCCATGGCTCAGAATCTGAGACTCACTAGTCGAGTCACTGGTAGGTGCTCCCATGCCCACACATGTAGCAGCGTCATGCCCACTGCAAGAGAACCCCTCCCTCGGTACACTACCTCGTGTAGCTCCTGATACATGTGCGCTAACACGCACGGCCCCCAGGCAAATCGGGTCCCCTCAGTCATCATCATCTCTATAACCTGTCCCCATCCCACCGCCAATCCATGTGACCGCCTGTCTGGACACAGCAGTCCTCCCACAATCCCTGACAACACTGCTGGAAGGGGCTCATATAGTGCCGCTATATCCTCCCATGCGATCGAGCCATCGTCAATGTATACATCCTCATTAAATATCCTCTGACATGACACCGTCCCCCAGGATCTATCGTATGTCACCAGCTCCCCTTGAATTAGAATCCGAAGGATATGCAACACGTCCTCCAAAGTCACCATCATCTCTCCCTGGGCTAGATGAAACGTGCACATCTCACTGTGCCATCGCTCTGCCAAGGTTGTAATCAGGTCGTGATTCATCCGAATCATGGGCATGTGCATCACCTCGTACAACCCAATCGCTACTATACAATCAATCTCTATCTGCGTCAACCGGTCCCGCAACCCCTGTGTCGTAGGATGGCGCTCGCATAACTGCAACACGCGCAGATCCTCCTGCACATAGACATTCATCAATCACCATCAGTTGTTTTGTTTTCAAACTTTCTTAAAGTTTAAACCTAGACTATCATCAAATACTTTGATCAAGTATCTTCGGGTCTCAACAGGTAATCGATCATGGTAATCCTAGACTACATCAGGCATTTATCATAATGGCCTAGTCTCAATGGGGCTGCCATGATTCCCCACAACCATCCATCACCCGCACACACTATCAATTGATCAACCAATCAAACACAATCCAACAGACAATTACATCAATTGTCTAAGTCTCAACGAGTATTTTTGCTTCATATACCTTGACTTCATCGGGCAATTGCATCAATTGCCTAAGTCTCATCAGGTCACTTTGATTCACTTACTCAGACTTTATCTTGTCCAAGCAAACAACTGGCATCAACTGTCATGTTTTGACTTGACCAGGGCAATTCAACTGATTGCACCAGATTGTTCAACCAATTTTGATCAATTGTATAGCATCACTTGAAAGAACAACCACCACATTTTCACTGTATCTCCTGCATGACCTAAGGGTACTCACTGGCTTGACGTTTCTCCATTTTATCTCTGATTTCTTCTATTTTTCACCAGTATATCTAACTTCTTCTCTTCTACCACCCTGCCAATTTTCATTCTTTTTCGAGAGATTGCCCGATTTTTCAAAAAAATTCGGCCCATCTCTCGAGGGGGCATACCACCCATTAAATTTACATTTTATGGGGCATTTCTTCACACCAGTTTTTCTTTCTTTGAAACGACGCGATAAACCGCACTGTCTCAAAGAGGGGCAAATGTAGTCACACAAATCTGTCCATTTTAATTAAATGAATATTTGCTATTTATTTGATTAAAAATCCACTAGCCATCAATTAATTAAATTAATATTTAATTAATTCATCCCCAAACATTCTTCAATTAATTAAATAAATTATTCAATTTATTTTAATTAATTCATTAAATCCAATTCCAATCAATTAAATAAATAAAATCTATTTATTTAATTAAAATCCCCCTTTTCCTCTTTTAAATAAATTAAATAAAACATTTATTTAAATCATTATCCCCACCCCACTTGCATTTTCCTAAAAATGCAACTTGCACACATTTATTGAAATAAATGAATTTTTATTTTAAATAAAATCCTATTTTCCCTCACCCACCAAATCCACTTGCAAAATCTAATCCCCTTCTAGATTCTTCTAACCCCTTCCTAATTAGCCTAATCCATCCCCTAAATATTGTCACATTCCTAAGCAAAATGGAGTCACTTCTCAAAGTCTAAAAGTCTTTGATAACCATTAAAGGCTTTCAACCTTCAACCACTTAATTCCTCAAAGTCTTTGATAACCATTGAAGGTTTCCAACTTTCAACCACTTAATCCCCAAAGTCTCCAAAAACCATTAATGGTTAACCCAAACCCTTCCACATGGTTAAAACATTTGTTTTGACTCAACCTCTACCCAACCCAAGGGTCTCATCAAGCTTTTAATGCTTTGACCATGATTATCTCTTAAACATTTGCACAAAGGTTTATCCTTGGATTAACTCTTAATCCAGTGGGTAATCTTAACTTAGACTTGACCCTTAACCTTTAGATAACCATGAGGTCTTCTCAGGCCTTTAATGCCTCCAACCTCTTCTTTCAACCCAACCCTATGTTGACATTTGTCACCATTTCATTGGTGTCAATTGAGCACATGGATCCCCAACTTTCAAGCTTGACCCTTGATTAAACCTTTCAATCCTGGCCATCCATTACTCCATTTTTCCTATAAATAGAGCCCATTCCTTCATAATCCAGATCTTGAAAAAACTTGTATGCATCTAAGCTATAGACGTTTTAGAGAGCATTTTAGCATAAGTAATCTAACATCTTGTCTTTTTGGTTAAAATACATCATTTTAGCATAAAATTAGCTTTTCATTTCATATTTGGAGCTAAACTACAAATCTCAATCCTCCATAAGCATCCATAGTGCAAAAAGCTGCTGAGAGCTACACTATTTTGGAACTTGGAGAGGAGAGGAACAAGGGAGAAGAAACTAGGAGTATGTTAGGAGGTATTTGGAGATGCCTCATCATGTTTTCTTTGATAGTTAAATATGCTTGCATGCTTGTAGTCTCTCTTTTGGTATGCCTTTTTAGTTTAGTTTTCGATTGATTAACACTAATGTTTTGTGTGTTTTTGTGTTCTTTGATCTTAGACTAACCTTGTGCCATTTAGGAGGGCATCACTTCCCATCGTGGTTTTTCCCTTTCCGGGTTTTCCATGTACAAATCATGGTATTATGTGGTATGGTTGCATTGTGTTGATTATCTGTTTTATTGTTAAGTTTTATTGCTTACCGATATCTATTTTTTCTATTCCGATACTTAATGTTTATGTGATCTGGTTAAAGGTTATTAAGTGGTTTGGTTGATATAATTTGTTAACAACGGATTCAAAGTCCCCCCCTCTAAGTTGTTCACCAATTATCCTAACAATTGGTATTAGAGCTTTGGTCCTCTTTTGCAAAATCTTAACCACTTGAGGTAGATCCTATGGCAGCAAACACTTTAAATCCACTGACAACTATTTTCAGAAGAGAAATCCCTAAGCTTGATGGAACAAATTATGGGATATGGAAAATTTGAATGGAGACTCATCTTAGATGTCTTGGCAAGGATATTTGGGAGATCATTGAGAAAGGGTATACTCCTTATGATCTGACATCTGGCATACCTTCTCTTGCAAACCTAGACAAGAATATTGAAAATGATTGCACAGATAGAGAAGCCCTCCTGTGTGCACTTACTGATCAACAAATCATGGGATTGACTAATAAATAATCGCCAAAGGTTATGTGGGATAAATTGCAAACTCTGAATGAAGGTGATCCTACTATCAAAATTGCTAAACTTGATGGTTACTGGGTAAGGTATGAAAACTTGAAGATGGAAGATAATGAACAAAGTGTTGTGTTTATGGAAAGAGTAAATGAGATTGTTATTGGAATTCAATGTTGTGGAGGATCTCTGAGTGAAGATGAAATAGTTTCCAAATTCTTGAGAGCCCTTCCATCGACTTACAAGATGAAGGCAACTGTAATTAATGAGTTGAGAACAATGACAAACACTTCAGTTAATAGAGACATTCTGATTGAGAAATAATCTTCTTTTGAGCTTAAAGAATTTGGACCTTTTGGAGCTGCAAAGTCTGAACCTGCTTTTCATGCATCATCATCTATCGACAAAAGTGATTGGAAAGCCTTATATGCGAAACAATTGGAAGATATGAGGAAAGAAGATGAATAATTTGAGCAAATTGAAGCCTTATTTTCTAGAAGAGTACATAAAGGACCGAGAGGAAGTAAGTATGAAGGAAAAGCACCTTTTAAATGTTTTGCATGTAACAAGATTGGTCATTTTGCATCTAGATTTCCTTAAAGGAATGCAAGTTTTGAAGAGAGAGTTAAGAAAACATTTAAGCCTAATCAGAACATATATAGATTCAATAAAAGTAAACAATGCTACATAGTAGATGAGGGAAGAGTAAGTGATGACTCTAAGGATGAAACAACAACAGACTCTGCTAGTGGATCTGGCAATGGAAAGGAATGGGTATTCTATGCTTTAAGGAAGATGAACCAGAACCAGCTATCATGAATGAAGAAAAGGCCCTGGCAGCAAAAGTTGAAGACAAGGATGAATGGGTAAGTGATAGTGGATGCTCACATCATATGACTGGAGATAAAAGAAAATTTATGTCCTTGCAAGAATACAATGGCGGTCAAGTCAAATTTGGAGATGACAAAGCATGTATGTTCAAAGGTAGAGGTATTATTTCTCTGGATGGGAAACATAATAATGATAATGTCTATTATATAGAAGGTTTAAAGCATAATCTTTTGAGTGTTGGTCAATTGGTGGACAAGGGTTTCCAACTTCAGTTTAAAGATAGAAAATTCAAAATCATTAACAAAACTAGTTTGGAGATTGCAACCGGTATTCAGACTGGAGGTAATATCTTTCACTTGAATACTAGTAATAAGACATGTTTGATTGCTCATATTGATGAGAGTTGGTTATGGCATAAGAGGTTGTGTCATGTTAATTTTGATTATATTGTTAAGATAAGTTCAACTAAGGCAGTTAGAGATATACCTAATATTATGAAGCCTCATAATTCGGTATGTAAGGAATATTGATTGGGAAAGTAAGTTAGAACTTCTTTTAAGAGCATATATGATAAATCTAATGATGTGCTTGATTTGATTCACATTGACTTATGTGGTCCAGCAAGGACTAGAAGCTTTCAAGATGATAGGTATTTCATGCTGATAATTGATGACTATTCTAGAATGATGTGGGTGACTTTTCTTAGGGAGAAGTCTAAAGCCTTTGAGAAGTTCAAGATCTTTAAAGCAAAGGTTGAAACAAAAATTGGATCAAAAATCAAATGTCTAAGATCATATCAAGGTGGTGACTTCACTTCTCATGAATTTAACAATTATTGTGAGACAAATGGAATTAGGAGACAGTTATCTGCACCTCAGACTCCTCAACAGAATGGAGTAGTGGAAAGGAAGGATAGAACCATTTTGGTTGCAAAAAGATCTGTGATGATGGAAGCCAAATTGCCTCACATATACTAGAGAGAAGCAATGAGTACAACAGTCTACACATTTAATAGAGTTCACATCAAAGGTGAAACCAGTAAGACCTCTTATGAATTATGGTTTGGACATACACCTATTGTTAAATATTTTAAAAATTTTGGAAGTAAATGTTATATCAAAAGGGATGATTCAATTGGGAATTTTGATCCTAGATGTGATGAAGGGATATTTCTTGGTTATTCAATTCAAATCAAAGCATATAGATGTTATAACCAAAGATTGCAGAAAATTGTGGAGAGTGCTAATGTGAAAGTGGATGAGCAATACATAAATCAATCTATATCATATGACATGGAACTGACAGTGGAAATTATCATAACTCAATCGACAATGCCTCAACCGGTACAGGAAACTGAGATAGTTATACCAGTACAATCAGAAAATTCAACTATGACTGATGATCAAAGCAGTGAACCTGAAGTTCAGAAGACACGAAGGTATGTAAGATTAAATGATTCTGAAGATCAAATCATTGGAGATAGGAACAAGGGAGTTATGACAAGAAGAAGACTGGAAAATAAAGAGATATGTCTTATTTCTCAAATTAATCCGACATCTGTTATTGAAGCTTGTAAAGATAAACATTGGTTAAAGGCTATGGAAGATGAATTAGATCAGATAGAGAAGAATAAGACTTGGACTTTAGTTCCCCAGCCTAAAAATAAGAATGTTATTGGAACTAAATGGGTTTTTAGGAATAAATTGAATGAGGATTGTCAAGTTGTAAGAAACAAGGATAGATTGGTTTCTAAAGGATATTCTCAAATGGAAGGAATTGATTATGGTGAGACATTTGCACCTATAGCTAGAATTGAAGCTATTAGACTATTTCTTGCTTATGCAGCTTATAAGAACTATAAGGTCTATCAAATGGATGTTAAATGTTCATTTTTGAATGGTGAACTTGAGGAAGATGTATTGACAGATGATAAAGATATGGTTTATAGATTGAGGAAAACTTTATATGGATTGAAACAAGCTCCTAGAGCTTGGTATGCAAGGTTGGATAAATATCTTTTGAAGCTTGGTTTTACTAAAGGCAGTGTTGATAGTAATTTATATTATAATATCACTGATGATGATATTTTGATTATTGAAGTATTTGTTGATCATATCATTTTTGGAGGAGAAGATAAATTGTGCATAGAATTTTCTAATAATATGAAGAATCAATTTGAAATGTCCATGATTGGTGAGATGAGTCAAACTGACAAAGGCATTTTTATTTGTCAAACTAAGTATCTAAGGGAATTATTGAAGAAGTTTGGTATGGATAATTCCAAACCGGTAAGTACCCCTATGGTGACAAGTGAGAAATTATCTATCAAAGATACATCTACACCAGTAAATTCAACAAGGTATAAGTCTATGTGTAGTCACACAAATCTGTCCAGCTTAATTAAATAAATATTCGCTATTTATTTGATTAAAAATCCACTAGCTATCAGTTAATTAAATTAATATTTAATTAATTCATCTCCAAACATTCTCCTATTAATTAAATAAATTATTCAATTTATTTTAATTCATTCATTAAATCAAATTCCAATCAATTAAATGAATAAAATCTATTTATTTAATTAAATCTCCCTATTCCTCTTTTAAATAAATTAAATAAAAACATTTATTTAAATCATTATCCCCCCCCCACTTGCATTTTCCTACAAATGCAACTTGCACACATTTATTGAAATAAATGAATTTTTATTTTAATAAAATCCTATTTTTCCTCACCCACCAAATCCACTTGCAAAATCTTATCCCCTTCTAGATTCTTCTAACCCCTTCCTAATTAGCCTAATCCATCCCCTAATTATTGTCACATTCTTAAGCAAAATGGAGTCACTTCTCAAAGACTCCAAAGTCTTTGAAAAGCATTTAATGCTTTGTGTGTTCAACAAATTAACCCCCAAAGTCTTCCAAGACCACTAATGGCTCTTACATGACCATTTATGGCTCTTACATAACCATTTATGGTTATTTCAAACTTGTCTCTCCAAACATTTATTGTTTTGACCATATTCATCCATTTCACATTTGCACAAGAGTTTATCCATTGGATAAAAGCTTTATTCTTTGAATAAAGAGTTTATTCATTCAACCAACCTTGACTTTAAACTCCCAAGGTCATGTCAAGCATTAAATGCTTATTCCCTCTCCTCTCAACCTATCTCACATTGACACTTGTCATCCTAGGATTGGGTTGAAAGCCCTCACATGGATTTGAAGTCATTCAATCCTGACCCTTGTTGAGATTGCTCAATCTCAACCATCCATTGCTCCATTTTTCCTATAAATAGAGCTCATTTCTTCATAATCCAGATCTTGAAAACTTGTATGCATTTAAGCTATAGGCATTTTAAGAGAGAATTTTAGCATAATCAACTAATATCTTGTCATTTTGGGTTAAAATCAATCATTTTAATATCATCTAGTATTTTAGCTTTTTATTTTACATTTAGAGCAATACTACAATCTCAATCCTCCATAAGCATCCCTAGTGCAAAAAGCTACTGAGAGCTACACTATTTTGGAACTTGGAGAGGAGAGGAACAAGGGAGAAGGAGCTAAGAGCATGTTAGGAGGTATTTGGAGATGCCTCATCATATTTGCTTCTTTAGTTAAATATGCTTTCATGTTTTTAGTGTCTCTCTTGATATGTCTGTTTAGATTAGTTTTTGATTGACCAACACTAATGATTTTCTTGTGTCTTTTGTGTTATTTATCTTAGACTAACCTTGTCCATTTAGCAGGGCATCATTTGGTGAACTTGACGTGAATCAAACACCAAAAAGATCATCATTTTTAACCACTAACATGTTTGAATGTTTAAAATTTCACACAGGTTGTGCTTTGGCACTATGAAACTCGTTCTAGTGCTATCGACACTTATTGTTTTAGCGCTATTTTCCAAAGTTCAGTGCTTTTGGAACTGTTTTGGCACGTTTGACATTGTTTTGGTGCTATTAAACCTGTTTCAGCGCTTTTGCCTCTTTGTCTTTCCCTTTCTTTTAGCGCGTTTGTGTTAAATAGCGCCTTTGTTCAAACACAGACTAGCGCTATTGTAACAGAACGTTGTAAAAAAAGGACCTTGTAACTGGAAAGTGAAAAATTTTAGGCTTGTGGAAGCCCCCCTTGGATATGGATTTTACTGACTAATTGTTGTTTGTGCAGGTTTAAAACTCACCATTAAAAATCACAAATTTTCCTTTGGTGCTTTAAAACTTGAAACAAAGAAAATTTTCGTGCTTTCTAGTTAGGGTCACTTGTCTTTAGGTGCTTAAAACTGAACAAAAACTAAACATTTGCTTCCATTGCAAGTTAGGACTCATCTTCTTTTGGGGCTTAAAATCAACAATTTATTTTCTTGCATCAACTTAAAGAAATTTACAATCAACACTTTGTTTTTGGGCAATCTAAAAAGAACAAGCCATTTTTCCTTCAAGCTCAAAAAAACAATTTTACTTCAAGCAAAACGTGTTTTCAATTCAGTTGACCCGGATTTCATTTTCCTAGTTACAAAACAAATTGCCTTTGAAAGTTAAAAAGAACACCATGGCTGTTGGAGCAACATCTCCAAATAGTTAGATCACATTACGATGATGGATTAAAAAGAACAAGTGTTTTTCGTGCTTGGCACACTTGTGCACAAAAGTCGGTCGAGTGGTCCCACTTCTAACACACACTATCCTCTCCCTTGTCTTTTGTGGTCCTAGGTGCAAGAGAAAAGTGTTAGTAACACTCAAAAATTTTATCTTTTTAAGAGAGGCCTACCAAGAGACACATCACTCTTGGGAACGACCTCGCGCAGTAAATCCTTCGAGCTGCTATAGAAATCAGGTGAGAGTGAAAGTTGTAGCCTTGGGTATAGCTATTCCTACAGTGTAACTGGCCGAAAGGACAAATGGGCCCCACCACCAGTTACAAGGCTCTTAAGTGAGTCACTGCAGAATGAACTTATGTCCAAAAACATCGAACATGACTAAACACCTTTAAGTAGTAGCCCACCCGTTCTATTGATTGAGGATATTTGCGATATAATTTAGTGCAAGAGCATAGATGGTTTTGCTCCCAAGATACTCACCATACATATTTCCTTGAGTAGAAACATAGCTTTTTGAAAAGTCACTTGTGGCTTGATAAAAGTGGTGACTCCCCCATCATAGGGATCATATATTTGTTATGCTTGTGCAAGACTTAGTATATCACATCCTTACCTGCCAAGGCGGGATTCATAAGGTATTTAGTACCAAAGTCAAAGAAATATCAAGATGTGGGATAAATTTATCACAACTGGCCATTTGACCTTAGGGATAAAAAGTGTTTGAAGTGTGTTCATTTTAAAGACCAAGTACAAATTGAGCCGCCTTCAGGCTTTGGAAATACACCTTAAAAATATATCTAAAGGAAGGGTCATATACAAGTCCAAGGATTGGGTTGATCTAGACCCATACTCATTTGTGCCTTTGGGGGCAACATTCTTGTGTTTGTGTGCTTGCTTTGTTTTCTTGTAAAAAAAAATCAGAAAATCACTTCCAAAAACAAAGTATTCATCCAACCAAACATCTTTCAAAACAACCAAAAATACCAAAACCAAAGTGCAAACAACAAAGAGTCAAATTTTATGACCATTCTTCACATCTTGCGAAAGAAGAAGCATCATCAGAATATCAACTTGAAAAGAAGACCATTAAGCTCCAAGGCTTTGATCAAAAGGAGGAAATTCTTCTATATAAATAGACAAATCTTTGTCTCACATAGAGTCTTTCTGCATCACATGCGCCTCTACCTTCAAGGCAAAACCAACGAATTTGATTTAGAGACTTTGAACCACAGAGCTTTTATGCAATATAGAGCTCTGAGTTATCACAAAAACCAAGGAGGTAAGATTAATCCCAACTTTTTCCCAAATGTCTGTATCACATACAACACAGCTCGAGAAATACCACCAACACCCGAAAGGGAAGAGGTAGAGTTTGTCCCATTTGTAACACAAAGTTTTTATTGAAGTTGAAAACATTTCATCCATCATCTTCTTCATACATCATCACTTCATCATCAATCCGTTCCAACTCTCAAAACATTAAGAGGTTCTTGTCCTAAAATTCTCTTTTTAGATATTGCTTGAATCAAACGCATCACATCACTTTTTTAGATTATTTATACATCTAGGATAAGCTCATCCTAAGAGACACATCTACGCAGGTTAAAACTAGTTCATGAGTGAATCCTCTCATTACTAGGTAGTTCAATCTATAAAACATCTCAGATTGCTCTACACCTTATCACATCAAAACTTATCAAAACAAGCAAGCAATTCAAAGAAGGAATTTCGGTTACATCTACTTTAAAAAGTGCTAGAGATCCACATGCAACACAAATCACCAACCATCAATCTTTCATTTCATCAACAAATCATCATCATTTTCACTCAACTTCAACAAAAGACTCATAAGCAAAATGGCTCAAACCCAATCACAGTCGAGGCAATGAGAAATAGAAATGGAAGAAGAAGAGGAAAATCTCAATGAATTTCAAGAAGCAATTGGAGGAAATGCGAATGACAAAAACCCAAGTACTCCTACTCCTGCAATAATAGAAAGGGCCCAGCATAACCCTCTCTTTAACAGACTGTTTGACAAAATACTCAGGAGCAATGCGGATGCTCACTTCTTAAGACTCACTCAAGAAGGAGCAAAACTCCCCTCTGACTTTGATCTTGGCCAATTAAGACAAGCATCAGAAAGACAAAGTCACCATGAAGAGGAAAGAGGTAGGGATCCCATCCGATATAACATTCCTCGAGGTAACCCACCACCTCCTCCTCCAAATGAAATGGAGATGTTGTGGCAACAAGTCGAGAATCTCGCCCAACAACTTCATAGTGGTGTCAAGACTAACCAATTCTCACTCAATGACATTTGTCCCTATCCTTTTGATAGGAATCTTTATATGCCACCCTTTCCACGAGGATTCAAAACACCCAAATTCAAAAAATATAGAGGAAAGGGGGATCCCCACAATCATGTCAAAGAATTTCATTCCGCTTGTCTCGAAGTAGCATATGAAGACACATACCTAATGCGCCTTTTTTCCCAAAGCTTGGGAGGAACAACCACATCATGGTTTTCCCGACTACCAGGTGGCATTAGAACATTTGAGGAACTCATCCAGAAGTTCCTAGCTCATTACTCTCATAACATTGAATGTGACATCACCATGGCTGATCTGTGCAATACCAAACAAAAACTAGGTGAACTATTCTCAGTATTCCTGCAATGATGGTGCCAAATGTCTGGCAGATGTTCTCTTTAGTTACCTAAATGAGAACTAGTGGAAATATTCATTTCCAACTTAAACGAAGAAATGGAATTTCACCTAGATGTCAAAGACATAGACTCTTTTAATGATATGATCACCAAGGGTTTGAAATGTGAACGGGCACTTATCAAGAAAGGACTCATCAAAATCTTTAATGAACCAAAGGATGGTCCTCGCCCATGCTTCAATAGTGATAAACCAAGCTTCTGGAACAAAAACAAGAATATCGTCAACGATGGGGTTGTGGATGCTCGGACTATCCAAAATGGACAACCTGTGGTTCAGTTTGCAGGACAAAATCCTCCACCTCAGAATAAGACAAATGTTCCTTCCAATCAAGGTCGCATCATGTCTCACGATGAACCAAGACCTCGTCAGCAAAAATAGAAATGCACATACACTCCCTTAGGGGAACCCATTGAAACAGTATTGCAACAAATCATTTCTCAAAATTTGGTCACTCTACCTAAACTATCAAACTATGAGCCTCAGGTCAAACCAGCATGGTGGAGAGATACTAAACACTATGAATTCCATCAAGGGAGAGGACACAAGACAAGTAATTGTCATCGATTGAAAGATCTCATTCAGGATCTTATTGATCAAGGAGAAATTGAAATAGAAGGACATGACCCAAAAACAACAAATAATGATCATCTGATGTTCAAAAATCCACTTCCATCACAAGATCAAAGGGGTCCTTCCACTTCCAGGTGAGGCACTGATACCACTGATTATACACAGGTTGCGTATAATTACACTATAAATCACTTATATGATGCCAGTGAACAAGTTGCAACTATAACCTTCAAAAATCCCAACTCAAATTGCAATGTTGTTACACGTCGTGGCAAGGTCACCATAAAGGCAGCTCCACAAGGCACCACCTCCATCCCAAAGTAGTACAATCTTGTGGAACAATTAGATAAAACGCTTGCGCTTATATCTATTTTAGAGCTATTATGTCTATTGCCATCTCATAAAACTATCTTGGATCAAGCACTCCAAGAAGCGTCAGTCCCTGCAAACCTGAATACAGACCAATTTCAAGCCATGGTTGGAAGTCTAAAGTCATCACCTTGTCTCACTTTTTTCTGAAAGTGACAACTCTTCCTTCCAGCAACCTCATAACGCTTCACTACACATTGAAGGCTTTATCAACCAGCATAGGATCAAGCGAGTCTTGATCAATAATGGAGCAGGCTTGAATATTTGTACACTACAGTTGGTCATAACATTGGGATATGCGGTAGAATCAGTGGATCCTCATAAGAAGATCACAATCAAAGCCTATGATGATGCAGAGCGTTCATCCAAAGGAGCTGTGGTACTACCAATCCGAGTGGGCCCTGTGGTAAAACACATCATCTGTCAGGTTCTGGACCTTCCTCTACCATACAATCTATTGTTAGGGAGACCATGGATACATGCCATGCAAGCTGTTCCATCTACCTACCATCAATGTATAAAGTTCCCACATAATGGTGTAGAGATCACAATCCTAGGCGATGCAAATTGCTTTGCATTTTGCCATAATATCAGCCATCAACCAGAGATTACTGTTCCTAATAATAGAGAAGCCATTTCCTCCACATCATATATAAGTCCCACCTCTCTTGCCAGTTCGAACACCACTATACCAAAGCAAGAAAAGCTTAAAATAAAAATAGCAAAGGAAGGTCTCGGGGAATACAACTTGAGTCAACTCTTTTGTGTGGGACAGATGCCCACTTCTCCTAGAACACATGGTAAGCCACAGTAGTTACTCCAGCAACCACTGATCACACCAGCATGTGCTTTGACGCCTTTCATCCTTGGAAAGAGTCAAGAGGAAGAAACCCAAGATGAGGACTTAGCAGAATGAATCTATAAAGATCCCATCACCACTGATATCCCGGAAGTTAAACTTCCTATGGATCAGTATGGCAAAGGTCTCCTCATTATGCAATGAATGGGATATGATGGTCAGAGTGCTTTGGGATATTGCAAACAAGGACGACATGAACCTCTGCTACCAGAATTAAAGCCCAAAGATAATACAGGCCTAGGCTTTGAGAAAGAAATCTTTCCTAAACTCAGATTCAAAGGAAAACCCAGCAAACTATTATGTCAGCCTACTGCAAAAAGGACACCTTTCATTATCAAAGCAACCTCAAGTACCATCCCAATTGCCTCATCAAGGCTCACAACCCCAACGCAACCATCACTAATGCCATTCATTCCACCAAATGAACTCGTAATCCCATCAGCAACACCATTAGCAGCCGCAACTGTATCAGAACCCGCAGCAGTATCTATGGCACCAGCAGTTCCAGCAGAAACCATTGAGTCAATATTACCAATACTCCCCATGTCAGATCCTTCAATCCCCATTGACCTTCCTGCAACACCGATAACTACAAAGGTACATCAACCAATCACACCTACAGTATTTAACTCCAAAGACATCCCAGTATGGTATAGTAATCGAATGCTAGAAAGTGACTCAGAGACCGACTCACATGAATGGGAATTTGGTTCTGTAGAGCTTAACACTTCAGATGAGGAAGATACATCACCACCTTTGCCACACAAAGACATCCCTGTTTATGGAGAAGCACAGATAAAGACCACTTGGGTTCCTGAACTGGAAACATCTTCCACAGACCCTACGTCTCATCCTACGCCTGATTCTGACAGTGAGAGTACCATCAACAACCTTCACCATAACGTCTTAACCCTCACTGATACATCTAAAACACTTAACCTAATCGATGAAGTAATGCCCATTATTCACCCTGAACTCATCGAATGGAACCAACCAAATCCCCCATGTCTTGACTTCTTCCAAAACAATGAGGCTATCATTGACTTTTTGGAATTAAGGGATAATCTACCAAGCGGGGATCATAAAGCTGGATTCGCCATTGAACTTAATAGCGCAGCATACTTCAGGGCAGATGCCAAACCTTTCAGCTGCAAAAAAATAACAATAAAACATGGATCTTCCAGTGAAAACCACACTGTGGCAATGTTTGATCCCACAAAAGTAAAAAGAAAGAGCGTATCCAATGGTGAAAACCTCTCCGAGGCGCCTAAGGATGAAGGGTTTGACATTCTCCCTGCTAATGCACAATAGGAACGATCAACGATTCTCATCGAGGAAACCAAAGAATACAATGTGGGTACTCCTGAAAATCCTCATATCATACATCTAGCATCTCTTCTCACTCCAGAGGAACAACCTAAATTTTTAGAGTTCTTCTAGAAGCGTCAGATCAACTTTGCATGGTCATATGCAGACATCCTTGGGCTCGATCCTGATTTAGTCATGCATCACCTCACCATCGCAGAAGGAGCCAAAACTATCAAACAGAAGCTTCGTAAGATGCATCCTCAAATTGCAATGCTAGTCAAAGTAGAACTCAAGAAACTCCTAGATGTTGGTTTCATTAGACCAATTGATTATGCAGAATGGATCTCCAATATTGCGCCTATCAGCAAACCAAAAGGGGGCATCCGCATTTGTACTAACTTTAGAGATCTAAATAAAGCATGTCCTAAGGATGACTTCCCCGTACTAAATATCGACATCATAGTGGATCTGACAGCAGGGCATGCCATGCTTTCACTCATGGATGGCTTTTCAGGATACAATCAAATAAAGATCGCACCCGAAGATCAACATAAGGCAGCCTTCACATGTCCATGGGGCACATATTGTTGGAATGTAATGCCTTTTGGTCTAAAGAATGCAGGACCAACCTATCAATGAGCAATGACCACCATCTTCCATGACATGATGCATACTATAATGGAAGATTATGTGGATGACTTACTAGCAAAATCACTCACCAGAGAAGGGCATCTCCACGTCTTAGATAAAATCTTTGATAGACTAGAACAATACCATGTTTGACTCAACCCAAAGAAATGTGTCTTTGGAGTGACCTCCAGAAAGCTTCTAGGATACATTGTCTCAAGCAAAGGTATTGAGGTCGACCCAGCAAAGGTAAAAGCAATCATGGACATGCCACCTCCAAAGAATATCAGTTAGCTAAGGACATTACAAGGGCGGCTTCAATCCATCCGAAGATTCATTGCATAGTTGGCCGATAAATGTCACCCATTCACACACCTGCTACACAAGAACATTCGCTTTCAGTGGGATGCCAGATGCTAGCAAGCATTTCAGACGCTTAAAGACTATCTCATGAATCCACCATTGCTGATGCCACCAGATCCAAGTAGACCGTTGTTACTCTATATCTCAGCAACAAGTACAACATTGGGTGTACTACTGGCACAACATAATACAGAAGGAAAAGAGTGTGCTATTTACTATATTTCTTGTACACTGGTTGGCTATGAACTCAATTACACACCTATTGAGCGAGCTTTCCTAGCAGTAATCCTAGCAGCCACTAAACTAAGGCACTATTTGTTAACACACAAAGTACAACTCATTGCAAAGATTGATCCACTCAAGTATTTACTTAGCAAAGCAGCATTGACAGGTCGCTTGGCCAAATGGGTGATGATTCTAAGTGAATTTGACATCGAGTATGTAGACCGTAAAGCTATCAAAGGTCAAGTTATTGCGGATCAGTTGGCCGATGCACCCCTCACAGGCGATCATCCTCTCATTTCCAATTTTCCAGATGAAGAGATATTCATGATCACAACAACACAACCATGGAAACTATACTTTGATGGTTCATACACTAGGCAGGGCTCGGGGGCAGGCATTCTGTTTATCACACCTCAAGGTGACAGCATCCCGAAGTCTTACAGGCTCACATTTCCATGCACAAACAACATAGTAGAGTATGAGGCCTTGATCAAAGGACTCAGGCTAGCACTACAATGGAAATTACAAGAACTGCAAGTATATGGCGACTCACAACTGGTCATTCGACAAGCAACCAATGAGTATCAGACCAAGGATGATAAACTCATGCCATATAAGCAAATGGTGGACAATCTAAAAACATCATTTACTACTATCACTTTTGAGTAGATACCAGGAGATTAGAATCGAGCTACTGATGCTATGGCTACCATCGCATCTCTCCTAGATCTTCCACAGAATTCAGCACGCTATGAGTTCTTGGTAGAACAGCTTTGGATTCTCGCTTATGATATCCCAGATTCTGAGATGATATGTGGCCTTGTCGGTTCTGAATCCCCATGGTACGGTGATTTCTACACCTATTTTCGTGATCACACCCTTCCTCCCAACCAGTCAAATAACCAGCATAAAACCTTCATTCTCCAAACTGCTTGATATACCATTATTGCAAAAACCCTATACCGATGCAGTCTTGATGGTACTCTCCTTCGATGTCTAGAACAAGGTGAGATAACAAAGGCTTTGGAAGAGGTACATAAAGAAATTTGCAGGACTCACTCAAGTGGCTCGTCACTAGCTAAGAAACTCCTACGCAACAGATACTATTGGTCATCTATGGAAAAAGACTCATACTACTTTGTCAGAAAGTGCAAGAAATGTCAAGTTCATGGCAACCTGATACATGCACCAGCCCAGGAACTACAACCAATCACAACACCATGGCCTTTTTGTCAATGGGGCCTTGACCTTATGGGTAAGATTCATCCATCTTCATCTAATAGCCATAAATTCATTATTACCACCACCGAATATTTCACAAAGTGGATCGAAGCTGTTCCACTTACCCAAGTCACTGGCAAGCAGATCGCCTCATTCATCCTCAACTACATCATCTGTCGGTATGTTGTACCCATGTCCATCATCATAGATAACGGTTTTCCTTTCAAAAATCAGGATGTCCGTGAACTTTGTGAGAAATTTCATATCCAACACCGCTTTTCCACTCCCTATTACCCACAAGGAAATGGTCAGGCCGAAGCATCCAATAAAAACATATTAAGAATCCTCAAGAAGACAGTCAATGATGCTAGTCGTGATTGGCATGTTCAACTGAATCCAGTGCTATGGGCATATTGAACTAGCATTCAAACCCCTACAGGTGCAACTCCTTATTCATTGGTCTATGGTGCAAAAGCTATCTTGCCTATTGAGGTTGAGATACCATCATTATGGGTTTCCTTGCATAATCTAATAGATGATGAAGCCTACAGAGTATCCCATCTTTAGGTTTTAGAGTTACTTGATGAGAAGCAACAAGTTGCATATAATCACCTCAAAGCCTATCAGCAGCGCATGAGTAGAAGCTACAATCACCGAGTTAGATCTCGTACATTTGAGGTAGGTGATCTTGTTCTACGAGAGAATCCTCGCAACCAACCAAACAGAGAACATCACAGAAAGTTTGAATCAAACTGGCTGGGCCCGTATGTTGTTACTGCTGTATTCGGGTCCGGGGCATATTAGTTGGCTACATCAGAAGGAGAACCACTTGCAGATCCAATCAACAGCATGCACCTCAAACGGTTTTATACCTAAGCGGCATAGAGCATCAGGTTCCCCTGCATACCAGAAAATACCAAAAACATTCAGAAAAATGTCCTGAAGAAATACAAAAATATTCAAAAAGTAAAGAAAAATCATGCATCCAAATGGTGAACAACCACTCTGGTGGCACCTTGGGTAAGTGCGATGGTGAAAACCTGGCAAACAGGCACCACCCGTAAAGACAATGGCTCCAATATCTTTCAGGCTTGTTGCAATCACATTCATACATACACTCATCCATCCATCCAAACCATGGCTTGTTATTTGATCTGCAATAAAGAGATAGTACTTCATGTGTCTTGCATCCCACTCTATCATAGTCATGTCTACACTTGGGGGCAATACCCTTAAAATCTAGATGATGGAAGTGGATTCTACATTACTGGTGATTCATTGGCAAAAACATTCAAAAATGTCTCACAAAATCTAAAAACATTCAAAAATGTCTCACAAAATCCAAAAACATTCAAAACTGTTCCACAAAATCCAAAAACATCGAAAAACCATTGAAAATCAAACAAAAACATGACAACACCTTGTACATATTCATCCGAGCAGATACAAAACAAACATTGACACAATACTCACATGATGACCATTTATCAATCAAACCACACGACCAACATAAACAATGAAACTGTCTTCAACAAGGATGCATCCTTCCTTACCAAAACAAAGACAAAGTGACATTTTCTTTGACAAGAAAATTATGTTAAGCTATCAAATACTTGGTTGATTTGTAAGTACAATCGTTCATTTATCTGTATCAAGATCTTGCAGCATTGTTTGTGTATCTTCAGCACATTAATTCTGATGAAGTTCTGGGGCATGTACTAATGGTGTCTACGTGGGAAGTTCACTAAGCTATGTGATCTTATGCCAAATGCAATCATAGATCATTATGGCTTGCTAACTACAGCGTATACCTCAACCATATGAGCATGAACCATTACTAAGGATCCATATTCTTTATTCTTTATGTATATATTGTTTGTTTGTAGGTACAATGCTCATTCTTTGGTTCCTCCCCATCCAAATTGGATAAAGGTTTTATTTCTTAGTATAGTATGCACTTGTCTTAGGATATGATCAGCCTAAGATCAAGGAGGATGATCCAAGTCATGCATGAATGGAGATAATCCTTGTCTATTCTGCAAGCAATACCCTGGTCGACTTGACCTTTATATCAAGTCATTTGTATTAACTTGCTATATAAAATCCATGTAAGGAATACTCAGGTCATCTTGAATCATTATGTCAAGATGCTTGTATTATCTTCCAACATTTTAAAGCTCAATGATGAAAATCAAGCACCATGGATCATCATTTCATCTCATCTGTTTATATCTTGCATTCCGTTGCATATCACCCATCCATTCATTCATTCATATATAGGCTTTATATGCAAAAGTGACCATAAAAGCTCGTCTTGGATACAATCACGATCGAGTACTCTGATTCATCATCAATGCATCATGCAAAGTCTTAAAAACCTTGCATTCCTCATAATCATATCATCATCGCATTTAGGTGCATCTTGCATTAAGTCCATTCATGTCATATTTTTAACTTAATATTGCTTATAGTTCATTTTTTGGCATTAGTTTTCATTAATCATTTGCATCATTGCATCAATCATAAATAATTAGATTAATTCGTGGGTGATGCCCTCCTAAATGGCACAAGGTTAGTCAATGATAAAATAACACAAAAGACACAAATCCGTTAGTGTTAGTCAATCAAAAACTAATCTACAAAGGCATACCAAGAGAGACACTAAAAACATGCAAGTATATTTAACTATCAAAGCAAACATGATTAGACATCTCCAAATACCTCCTAACATGCTCTTAGTTTCTTCTCCCTTGTTCCTCTCCTCTCCAAGTTCCAAAATAATGTAGCTCTTAGCAGCTTTTTGCACTATGGATACTTATGGAAGATTGAGATTGTAGTATTATGCTTCAAATGTGAAATGAAAAGCTAATACTATGCTATTGATACTAAAATGATTTATTTTAACCAAAATGACAATACATGAGTTTTCTATGCTAAATGCTCTCTTAAAATGCCTATAGCTTAAATGCATACAAGTTTTCAGGATCTGGATTATGAAGAAATGGGCTCTATTTATAGGAAAAATGGAGCAATGGATGGTTGAGATTGAGCAATCTCAACAAAGGTCAGGATTGAATGATTTCAAATCCATGTGAGGGCTTTCAACCCAAACCCAGGATGACAAGTGTCAATGTGAGATAGGTTGAGAGGGGAGGGAATAAGCATTAAATGCCTGATATGACACTGAGATTTAGAGTCAAGGTTGGTTGAATGAATAAACCCTTTATTCAAAGAATAAAGCTTTTATCTAATGGATAAACTCTTGTGCAAATGTGAAATGGATGAATATGGTCAAAACAATAAATGTTTGGGGAGACAAGTTTGAAATAACCATAAATGGTTATGTAAGAGCCATAAATGGTCATGTAAGAGCCATTAGTGGTCTTGGAAGACTTTGGGGGTTAATTTGTTGAAAACACAAAGCATTAAATGCTTTTCAAAGACTTTGGAGTCTTTGAGAAGTGACTCCATTTTGCTTAGGAATGTGACAATAATTAGGGGATGGATTAAGCTAATTAGGAAGGGGTTTAGAAGAATCTAGAAGGGGATTAGATTTGCAAGTGGATTTGGTGGGTGAGGGAAAATAGGATTTTATTAAAATAAAAATTCATTTATTTCAATAAATGTGTGCAAGTTGCATTTGTAAGAAAATGCAAGTGGGGGGATAATGATTTAAATAAATGTTTGATTTAATTTATTTAAAAGAGGAAAAGGGAATTTAATTAAATAAATTGATTTTATTTATTTAATTGATTGGAATTTGATTTTAATGAATTAATTAAAATAAATTGAATAATTTATTTAATTAATAGAAGAATGTTTGGCGATGAATTAATTAAATATTAATTTAATTAATTGATGGGTAGTGGATTTTTAATCAAATAAATAGTGAATATTTATTTAATTAAGCTGGACAGATTTGTGTGACTACATTTGCCCCTCTTTGAGACAGTGCGGTTTATCGCGTCGTTTCAAAGAAAGAAAAATTGGTGTGAAGAAATGCCCCATAAAATGTAAATTTAATGGGTAGTATGCCCCCTCGAGAGATGGGGCGAAAAATTTTGAAAAATCGGACGAGCTCTCGAAAAAGAATGAAAATTGGCAGGGTGGTAGAAGAGAAGGAGTTAGGTATACTAGTGAAAAATAGAAGAAATCAGGGGAAACATGGAGAAATGGGGGGCTCGGGAAGTTCACGAGGACCATGACGATGAGCAGGGGGGAAGTTACGGTGACGGCGAAAGGTATAAATGGGGTGAAAGGGGGGAAACAGGATCATTTGTGACCACGACCAGTTGAAAATGAGAGCTCAGATAGTAACGTTTGGAGGAGCGAGCAGCAGCTACAATGCTGATTCTGATCACCGAGCATAGATTCAAGTGAGTCTGACGGTTCCAGTGCCCAGATGACTACAGACCAGTGGTACGCAAATTCAAAAACTTAATTTTTGTGCATTTTTTATAGGTTTTTAGCTGAGTCCAAGTCAAGTCGGAGCAAGAGCACTGGAACTTTGGTTTTGGTACTTTTGCTCCAAGAATGAGCGCTTTTGTGCCGCAATGGCACTATTGTGCTCTTGTTTGAGCACTTTTGATTTGCATTAGCACTATTGTGTGCAAGTTTTAGCGCTATTGATTAAGTAGCGCTATTGCTAGGTTAATTGAGCACTATTGGTTAAAGTAGCGCGGTGGTATAGTTCGTTTAGCGCTTTTGTAGTTGTAGCGCTTTTGTATAGCTGATTGAGTGTTTTTGTCAGGGTTGTAGCGCTATTGTTTAAAACTAGCGCTTTTGTTGATGAAATAGCGCTTTTGCTTTAAGATAAAGAAATGCTCCAGTTTGGACGAAGAAAATCATCCGATGCCAATGATTGATGGATGGCGAGGTGAAGTGGGAGTTGTTTTGAACCATAGCAGTCTGATGAGACTTAGGTAATTTGTTAGGATAAATCCCTATTAGAGTCTAGGTGGCCATGATTGCTTACCTGTTGAGACCCGAAGATACTTGATCAAAGTATCTTATGATAGTCTAGGTTTAAATTTAAGAAAGTTTGAAAACAAAACAACTGATGGTGATTGATGAATGTCCATGTGCAGAAGGATCTGCACGTGTTGCAGTTATGCAAGTGTCATCTTGTGACACAGGGGTTGCGAGACCGATTGACGCAGACGGAGATTGATTGTATTGCAGCGACTGGTCTCTACGAGGTGATGCACATGCCTGTGATTCGGATGAATCACGGCCCGATCACAGCACTGGCAGAGCGGTGGCATAGTGAGACGTGCACCTTTCATTTGGCACAGGGGGAGATGACCGTGACTTTTGGGGACATGTGGTGCATTCTTCGGATTCCGATTCGAGGGGAGCTGGTCACATATGACAGATCCTGGGGGACTATGGTAGTGCAGAGGATATTTGATGAGGACGTGTGCATTGATGATGGCTCGATTGCGTGGGAGGATATAGCGGCACTGTATGAGCCACTTCCAGCAGTTTTGTCAGGGATCGTGGGAGGACTGTTGTGTCCAGACAGGCAGTCACATGGTTTGGCGGTGGGATGGGGGTAGGTTATCGAGATGATGATGACCGAGGGGACTTGATTTGCGTGGGGGTCGTGCATGCTGGTGCACATGTATCAAGAGCTCCATGAGGTAGTGTACCAGGGGAGGGGTTCCTTAGTAGTGGGCATGACGCTGCTACATATTTGGGCTTGGGAGCATCTACCAGTGACTCGACCGGCGAGTCTTAGATTCTGGGTAGTGGACTAGCCGTACATGTTCATGTACAATGGTATGATGAGTCAGCCCCACTTGGGGAAGTTAGAGTGGTGGCGGCGGGCATTGGATGACATGGATGCAGTGATATGGTGGCCATACTTGGAGTGTGAGCCATGGGATGATGATGCAGGGGTGAATTCACAAAGCTGGTTCCCACTTTTGCCAATGAAGGAATTTGGCGAAAGTGGGAATTTCGGATTTGCCAGTGTTCGAGCGAACTACAAATGTTCGCTCGGACTACCCCTGGGAGTCCGAGAGAACCAAACTGTTCAGTTGGGTTCGCTCGAACATCGAGTGTGTTCGCTCGAACATCAAACATGCCAAAATGAGCTCACTTGTTCGAGCGAATGGGGGTTCGCTCGAACCCCTTTTGGTTCGAGCGAACCCAATCCGATCGAACATGTGTTCGATCGAAACCCCAAAATTGGAAGTTTCTCCCAAAAAATTTCAGAGTTCTGAAGAATTAATGACTTCAGAGCTCTGGTTCAGTACACGAATGAAATAATCTTCATAACCCAAAAATATTAGATGGTAGTACTCGAAACAAGCTTTCCAACGGATATAATTTTGTTATATTTTGAATTTATTATGTTCTTGGTTTTTTAATTTTATTAAAAGTTGGTTTTTAACCGAACATGAACTTCTCTGTTCAACGCATTGGGAAAAATAAGAAACTAATTCAAAAAATTTTTGAAAAATATCTATGCCCTTGGTATTGATGTCTTCTTTCTAACAAAAAAAAAAAAATTGAATTTCGATTTATATAGAACAAGTTATGTGTTCAAACGTAAACCTATGTTTGAATTATGACTAGTCGGACTTCAAAACTTTATAAAATGAAAAATATTGAACATATCACTATAAAACCAAATGCATGCCCTGGATATTGATGTTACAAACCAAAATTCGAAAGAATTGAGTTTTTATCATTTATAGAAAAAAAGTTATGCGTTACGGAAGGCACATCACTCTTAAAAAATGTAGTTTGTTGTAAAAAACTACTTTTCGAGGGAGATGGAAAATTTTTTAAAAAATCTTTCAAAAAAAATTGAAAAAAATGTATATAGAATCTACAAACAAAATGCTAGAAATCACTAATTTACATCATCTTCAAATTTTTAATAGTTTAAAAGTTATAGTTCTCGGAAGTTGAAGATTATTTTAAAAATGTACATCTCAGTGTCAAAAGTGGCAAAAAAGTGGGAACCATTATTGTGAGTTCACCCACAGATGCACTGCCTTATGTGTTTATGACACAATTCCTCATTGGGAGGACTGCATGTGATGTGGAGAGATAGGTGCCTGGACGAGTGATGAGGCAGTTCGGACGGCAGCAGGGACTGCCTAGCGGATCAGGGGAGTATGCACGGGTGATTCGGGAGAGGTATGCATGGGGTCCAGTGCTACCTTATGATCAGGCACTGGTAGAGTTTCGGACACTGCAGGCGAGGCCATGGGATCTATGACTGAGGGTCGTTGATGCAGGGGTGATAGATGAGTACACACAGTACCGAGCCGCGCACCCGATCCCATGGATATCAGATCTAGCAGAGCCGATCCCAACGTTTGAGGATGAGAGGGGACGGGGCCGGAGGAGAGCAGGAGGTCGAGGAGTAGGAGGGAGAGGAGGAGGAGATGGAGGAGGAGATGGAGGAGGTGGAGGAGGAGGTGGAGGTGGAGGAGGAGGTGGGTTGGGGTTGCAGAGGCAGCAGAGAGGGAGAGGTGGACTACCTTTACAGATATCACAGGGACTATTGATACAGAGGGGAGTTCAGTTGAACGAGAGAGGGATGGAGAGAGAGATCTCGATGGATAGAGGAGAGGGGATTACTAGAGAGGGTGGTGCAGGGGAGGGACCTACTGGAGAGGGTGATATAGGTGAGGCAGTGATGGACACCGGGGAGGGAGCTACTGGAGATCTGCGGGATCATATGATAGTTCATTTGCAGACTCGGATAGAGGGTTTAGAAGAGGAGGTAGCAGCTAGGGATGTGCAGCTATTTGCATGAGAGACAGAGCTGGCAGTGGTCCTGCGAGAGAGGGATAGTGCAGTGGAGAGATTATCCGAGCTGCAGGAGAGGGTCCGGGTTGGAGTAGGAGCACAGGGGCCTACATGAGAGGTGATGAGGGAGATGCGGCAAGCACAGGCGGAGATAGACTACTGGCGGGGTTTATATGAGCAGGTTGTGCCAGTTAGCCAGCGAGCTCTTAGCTATTCACAGATGCGGTAGGCTAGATCAGAGCGATCGCAAAGGGCACAGAGCAGTGGGGGTGTGATGGGTCCTTTGAGGCAGGAGAGATCAGGAGATGCCGTAGGGAGTGGGGGTTCGATGAGGCCTCCACAGAGGCATGGCTCAGGTGGTGCAGGCACCAGTGGTGGAGCAGGTAGAGGTGTTGGGACAGCATCTGGCCAGAGCAGCATTTGAGAGAGCATTCATGCATTCATGTATTTATATCATTGTTTATTTTTTAGACTGTATCTTGGATGGCTCTTGGTAGCCGATTTTGTAGACTTCATTGTACTCTGATATATGAGATGAGATATATGAGGAGATCCCATATTTTGATGATATGCATGTGATTTATATGGATGTTGATGCAGGATGATGAGTTTATTGTTTAGATAGATATGTGTATATGTATGCATTTGATGAGATGTTTCTTTGTATGCATGTGTTTATGATGATTTATGATGTGGGATACTGACATATGAATGCAGGTTTATGTATGATTTGTTTTGATTTTTGATGTAATGCTTTATGTATGTAATTCCATGATGATGATGTATGCTTATGATGATTTATGAACAGGATTGTGGTGTTTTCCATTGCAATGATATAATGATGAGATGATTTATGCGATGATGTGAATGTAATGGTTTGAATGATTGATTTTATGTATGGGTATGCATCTAGATGTGTTTAGATGAATGTAATATGGATAAACAAAACGTAAAGTACAAATCGTTATATGATAATGCCTAAATGAATGTGTATGTAAAATGGGTATATGTAATGGTATGGAACAAATGTTTTGAAAAACAAATGGATTTAAGATTCTAAATGTTTTAAATATGATTTAAGTACAAATGATAATATGATGATATTATAACTTATGGGTTTAATAACTGCACCTTAATGCAATTAAGAAGATGATAATAAATGCAATGTGAAATGAATCCTAAAATGAGCATAATAAGATACTTTAATAAATGGATGAATGAATGCTCTTTTTAATTATAAATGAATGTATGCAATGATAAATGATAATGAAATGATGATGGATAATTGACACTAAATGAATGTTTAGTAAATGATTTAAACAATCAAAGACAATTTAATCCCACGAATGAATCTACTTATTTATGATTGATGCAATGATACAAATGATTTAATGAAAACTAAATGTCAAGAAAATGAACTATATGCAATGTTAAGTTAAAAATGACATGAATGTTTCTTAATGCAAGATGCAACTAAAATGTAATGATGATATGACCATGAGGAATGCAATGTTTTGGAGACTTTGCATGATGCATTGATGATGTATCAGAGTACTCGGTCATGATTGTATCCAAGACCAACTTAATTTTCACATTTTGCATATAAATCCTATATATGAGTGAATGGATGGGTGATATGCAACGGAATGCAATATATATAAATAGATGAGATGAAATGACGATCCATAGTGCTCTATTTTCATCATTGAGCTTTAAAATGTTGGAAAAGAATACAAGCATCTTGACATAATGATTCAAGATGACCTGAGTATTTCTTACATGGATTTGATATAGCAAGTTAATACAAACGACTTGATATAAGGGTCAAGTCGACCAGAGTATTGCTTGCAGAACAGACAAGGATTATCTTCTTTCATGCATGACTTGGATCATCCTCCTTGATCTTAGGCTGATCATATCCTGAGACAAGTGCATACCGTACTAAAAAAATAAAACCTTTATCCAATTTGGATGGGGAGGAACCAAAGAATGAGCATTGTACCTGCAAACAAACAGTATATACATAAAGAATAAAGAATAAGGATCCTTGGTAATGGTTCATGCTCATATGGTCGAGGTATACACTGTAGTCAGCAAGCCGTAATGATCTATGACTGTATTTGGCATAAGATCACGTAGCTTGGTGAACTTCCCACGTAGACACCATTAGTACATGCCCCAGAACTTCATTGGAAATAATGTGCAAACGATACAAAACAATGCTGAAAGATCCCGATGCAGATAAACAAAGGTTTGTACTCACAAATCAACCAAGTATTTGATAGCTTAACATAATTTTCTTTGTCAAAGAAAACGTCACTTTGTCTTTGTTTTGATAAGGAAGGATGCATCCTTGTTGAAGATAGTTTGATTGTTGATGTTGATTGTGTGGTTTAATTGATAAATGGTCATCATGTGAGTATTGTGTTAATGTTTGTTTCGCATCTGCTCAGATGAATATGTACAAGGTGTTGTCATGTTTTTGATTGATTTTCGATGGTTTTTCATTGTTTTTGGCTTTTGTGAATCATTTTTGAATGTTTTTGGTATTTTGCGAGACCCTTTTCCAATGTTTTTGGTATTTTGATGATAGCTTGAATGAAGAACTTAATGAGACATAAGATAATGTAGAATCCACTTCCATCAATAGGTTAAGGGCATTGCCCCCAGTTTTAGACCTGACTATGAAAAGGCGAGGTGCTAGATGCATGAAGTACTATCATAATTGCAGATGAATAACAAGCCATGGTTGGATGGATGGATGGATGTGTGTATGAATGTGATCGCAACAAGCCTGAAAGATACTGGAGCCATTGCCTTTACGAGTGGCACCTGTTTGCCAAGTTTTCACCATCGTACTTACCCAAGGTGCCACCGGAGTGGTTGTTCACCGTTTGGATGCATTATTTTTCTTTACTTTTTTGAATGTTTTTGGTATTTTCTGGTATGCAGGGGAGCCTAATGCTCTGTTCAGCTTAGGTATAAAACCGTTTGAGGTGCATGTTGTTGATTGGATCTGCAAGCGGTTCTCCTTCTGATGTAGCCAACTGATATGCCCCAGACCCGAATACAGCAATGACAACATATGGGCCTAGCTAGTTTGATTCAAACTTGCCCTGATGTTCTCTATTTGGTTGGTTGCGAGGATTCTCTCGTAGAACAAGATCACCTACCTCAAATGTACAAGATCTAACGCGGTGATTGTAGCTTCTGCTCATGCACTGCTGATAGGCTTTGAGATGATTGTATGCAGCTTGTCGCTTCTCATCGAGTAACTCTAAGTCCTGAAGACGGGATACTCTGTATGCTTCATCATTAATGAGCTTGTGCAAGGAAACCCATAGTGATGGTATCTCGACCTCAATAGGTAAGATAGCTTCTGCACCATAGACCAATGAATAAGGAGTTGCACCTGTAGGGGTTCGAATTCTAGTTCGATATGCCCATAGCGCTGGATTCAATTGAACATGCCAATCACGGCTGGCATCATTGACTGTCTTCTTGAGGATTCTTAATATGTTTTTATTGGATGCTTCGGCCTGACCATTGCCTTGTGGGTAATAGGGGGTGGAAAAGCGATGTTGGATATGAAATTTCTCATAAAGTTCACGGACATCCTGATTTTTGAAAGGAAGACCGTTATCTGTGATGATGGACATGGGCACACCATACCGGCAGATGATATAGTTGAGTATGAATGAGGCAATCTGCTTGCCGGTGACTTGGGTAAGCGGAACAACTTCGATCCACTTTGTGAAATATTCGGTGGCGGTAATGATAAATTTATGGTTGTTTGATGAAGATGGATGAATCTTACCCACAAGGTCAAGGCCCCATTGACAAAAAGGCCATGGTGTTGTGATTGGTTGCAGTTCTTGTGCTGGTGCATGTATCAGGTCGTCGTGAACTTGACATTTCTTGCATTTTCTGACAAAGTAGTAGGAATCCTTTTCCATAGATGGCCAATAGTATCCAGTTCGCATGAGTTTCTTGGCTAAGGAAGGACCACTTGCATGAGTTTCACATATTCCTTCATGTACCTCTTCCAAGGCCTTTGTTATCTCATCTTGTTCCAGACATCGAAGGAGAGTACCATCAAGACTGCATCGGTATAGGGTTTCGGCAATAATGGTATATCGAGCAGTTTGGCGAATGAAGGTTTTACGTTGGTTATTCGATTGATTGGGAGGAAGGGTGTGATCATGGAGATAGGTGTAGAACTCACCATACCATGGGGATTCAGAACCGACAAGGTGACATATCATCTCAGATTCGAGGATATTATAAGCGGGGATCCAAAACTGTTCTACGAAGAACTCATAGCGTGTTGAATTCTGTGGAAGATCTAGGAGAGATGCAATGGTAGCCATAGCGTCAGCAGCTCGATTCTGATCTCTTGGTGCTCAAAAGTGATAGTAGTAAATGATGTCTTTAGAGTGTCCACCATTTGTTTATATGGCATGAGTTTATCATCCTTGGTCTGATATTCATCTGTTGCTTGTCGAATGACTAGCTGGGAATCACCATATACTTGTAGTTCTTGTAATTTCCATTGTACGGCTAACTTGAGTCCTATGATCAAGGCCTCATACTCTGCTATGTTGTTTGTGCATGGAAATGTGAGCTTGTAAGACTTCGGGATGCTATCACCCTGAGGTGTGATAAACAGAATGCCTGCCCCCGAGCCGTGCCTAGTGTATGAACCATCAAAGTATAATTTCCATGGTTGTGTTGTTGTGATCATGAATATCTCTTCATCTGGAAAATTGGAAATGAGAGGATGATCGCCTATGAGTGGTGCATCGGCCAACTGATCTGCAATAACTTGACCTTTGATAGCTTTACGGTCCACGTATTCAATGTCAAATTCACTTAGAATCATCACCCATTTGGCCAAGTGACCTATCAATGCTGCTTTGCTAAGTAAATACTTGAGTGGATCAATTTTTGAAATGAGTTGTACCTTGTGTGTTAATAGATAGTGTCTCAATTTAGTGGCTACTAAGATTACTGCTAGGCAAGCTCACTCAATAGGCGTGTAATTGAGTTCATAGCCCACCAGTGTGCGAGAGATGTAGTAAATAGCACACTCTTTTCCTTCTATATTATGTTGTGCCAGTAGTACACCCAATGTTGTACTTGTCGTTGAGATATAAAGTAACAACGGTCTACTTGGATCTGGTGGCATCAACAATGGTGGATTCATGAGATAGTCTTTGAGTGTCTAAAATGCTTGCTGGCATTTGGCATCCCACTGAAAGCGGATGTTCTTGTGTAGTACGTGTGTGAATGGGTGGCATTTATCAGCCAATTGTGCAATGAATCTTCGGATGGATTGAAGCCGTCCTTGTAAGGTCCTTAGCTGACTGATATTCTTTGGAGGTGGCATGTCCATGATGGCTTTTACCTTTGCTGGGTCAACCTCAATGCCTTTGCTTGAGACAATGTATCCTAGAAGCTTCCCGGAAGTTACTCCAAAGACACATTTCTTTGGGTTGAGTCGAACCTGGTATTGTTCCAGTCTATCAAAGATTTTATCTAAGATGTGGAGATGCCCATCTCTGGTAAGTGATTTTGCTAGTAAGTCATCCACATAATCTTCCATCATAGTATGCATCATGTCATGGAAGATGGTGGCCATTGCTCTTTGATAGGTTGCCCCTGCATTCTTTAGACCGAAAGGCATTACATTCCAGCAATATGTGCCCCAGGGACATGTGAAGGCTATCTTATGTTGATCTTTTGGTGCGATGTTTATTTGATTGTATCCTGAAAAGCCATCCATGAGTGAAAGCATGGCATGTCCTGCTGTTAGGTCCACTATGATGTCGATATTTGGTAGGGGGAAATCATCCTTAGGACATGCCTTATTTAGATCTCTGAAGTCAGTACAAATGCGGATGCCCCCTTTTGGCTTGCCGACAGGCACAATGTTGGAGATCCATTCTGCATAATCAATTGGCCTAATGAAACCAACATCTAAGAGTTTCTTGAGTTCTTTTTTGACTAGCACTTCAATCTGAGGATGCATCTTACGAAGCTTCTGCTTGATAGGTTTGGCTCCTTCTGCTACGGTGAGGTGATGCATGACTAAATCAGGATCAAGCCCAGGCATGTCTGCATATGACCATGCAAAGTTAATCTGCCGCTTCTGGAAAAATTCTATAAATTTAGGCCGTTCCTTTGGAGTGAGAAGAGATGCCAGATGTATGATATGAGGATTTTCAGGAGTCCCCACATTGTATTCTTTGGTCTCCTCGATGAGAATTGTTGATCATTCCTGTTGTACATTAGTAGGGAGAATGTCAAACCCTTCATCCTCAGGCACCTCAGAGAGGTTTTCACCGTTGGATACGCTCTTTCTTTTTACTTTTGTTGGATCAAACAATGCCACGGTGTGGTTTTCACTGGAAGATCCATGTTTTACTGTTATATTTTTGCAGCTAAAAGGTTTAGCATCCGCCCCGAAGTATGCTGCACTATTAAATTCAATGGCGAATCCAGCTTTGTGATCCCCGCTTGGTAGATTATCCCTTAATTCCAAAAAGTCAATGATAGCCTCATCATTTTGGAAGAGGTCAAGACATGTAGGATTTGATTGGTTCCATTCGATGAGTTCAGGGTGGATAATGGGCATTACTTCATCGATTAGGTTAAGTTCGTTAGATGTATCCATGAGGGGTAAGACAGTGTGGTGAAGGTCATTGATGGTATTCTCCTTGTCAAAATCAGGCGTAGGATGAGACGTAGGGTCTGTGGAAGATGTTTCCGGATCAAGAACCCAAGTGGTCTTTATCTGTGCTTCTCCGTAAATAGGGATGTCTTTGCGTGGCGGAGGTGGTGATGTGTCTTCCTCATCTGAAGTATTAAGCTATACAGAATCAAATTCCCACTCATGTGAGTCGGTCTCTGAGTCACTTTCCAGCATCTGATTACTATACCATACTAGGATGTCCTTGGAGTTAAACACTGCAGGCGTGATTGGTTGATGTACCTTTGTAATGATTGGTGCTGCAGGAAGGTTGATGGGGATTAAAGAATCTAGTATAGGGAGTATCAGTAGTGTTGACTTAGTTGCTTCTGCTGGTACTGCTGGTGCCATAGATACTGCTGCGGGTTCTGATATAGTTGCTGCTGCTATTGGTGTTATTGATGTGATGGCTGCTGTGGATGGGATTATTGGTTCGATTGGTGGGATGTTTGGTATTGTAGATGGTTGCATTGGGGTTGTGAGCCTTGATGGGGTAGTGGGGATAGTGCTTGATGCTGCTTTGATAATAAAAGGTGTCCTCTTTGCCGTAGGCTGGCATAATGGTTTGCTGGGTTGTCCTTTGAATTTGAGTTTAGGAAATATTTCTTTCTCAAAGCCTAGGCTTGTATTATCTTTGGGCTTGAATTCCAGCAACAGAGGTTCATTTCGTCCTTGTTAGCAATATCCCAAAGCACTCTGACCATCATACCCCATTCTTTGCATAATGAGGAGGCCTTTACCATACTGATCCGTAAGAAGTGTAACTCAGGGTATATCAGTGGTGATGGGATCTTTATAGATCCATTCCATGAGGTCTTCATCTTGTGTCTCTTCCTCTTGACTCTTTCCAAGGATGAAAGGCATCAAAGCACATGCTGGCATGATCAATGGTTGCTGGAGTAACTGCTATGGTTTACCATGTGTTCTAGGAGAAATGGGCATTTGTCCTACACAAAAGAGTTGACTCAAGTTGTATTCTCTAGGACCTTCTTCTGCGACTTTCATCTTAAGCTTTTCTTGCTTGGGTATAGTGGTGTTTGAACTGGTAAGAGAGGCTGGACTTATATATGATGTGGAGGAAATGGCTTCTCTATTATTAGGGACAGTAATCTCTGGTTGATGGTTGATATTATGGCAATACGCAAAAGGATTTGCATCACCCAGGATTGTGATCTTTGCACCGTTATGTGGGAACTTGATACATTGATGGTAGGTAGATGGAACAGCTTGCATGGCATGTATCCAAGGTCTTCCTAACAATAGATTGTATGGCAGAGGAAGGTCCAGAACTTGACAAATGATGTGCTTTACCACAGGGCCTACTCGGATTGGTAGTACCACAGCTCCTTTGGATGAACGCTCTACATCATCATAGGCTTTGATTGTGATCTTCTTGCAAGGATCCACTGATTCTACTGCATAGCCCAATGCTATGACCAACTGTAGTGTACAAATGTTCAAGCCTGCTCCATTATCAATCAAGACTCACTTGATCCTATGCTGGTTGATAAATCCTTCAATGTGGAGTGAGGCATTATGTGGTTGCTGGAAGGAAGAGTTGTCGCTTTCAGAAAAAGTGAGACAAGGTGATGACTTGAGACTTCCAACCATGGCTTGAAATTGGTTTGTATTCAGATTTGCAGGAACTGACGCCTCTTGGAGTGCTTGATCCAAGATAGTTTTATGAGAGGGCGATAGGCGCAATAACTCTAAAATGGATATAAGTGCAGGCATTTTGTCTAATTGTTCCACAAGATTGTACTGCTTTGGGATGGAGGTGGTACCTTGTGGAGTTGCCTTAATGGTGACCTTGCCGCGACGCATAACAACATTGCAATTGGAGGTGGGGTTTTTGAAGGTTATAGTTGCAACTTGTTCACTGGCATCATACAGGTGATTTACAGTGTAGTTATACGCAGCTTGTGTATAATCTGTGGTATCAGTGCCTCTCCTGGAAGTGGAAGGACCCCTTTGATCCTGTGATGGAAGTGGATTTTTGAACATCAGATGATCATTATTGGTTGTTTTTGGGTCATGTCCTTCAATTTCAATTTCTCCTCGGTCAATAAGATCTTGAATGAGATCTTTCAATTGGTGACAATTACTTGTCTTGTGTCCTCTTCCTTGATGGAATTCATAGTGTTCAGTATCTCACCACCATGCCGGTTTGACCTGAGGCTCATAGTTGGATAGTTTAGGTAGAGTGACCAAATTTTGAGAAATGAGTTGTTGCAAGACAGTTTCAATGGGTTCCCCTAAGGGAGTGTATGTGCGTTTCTGTTTTTGCTGACGAGGTCTTGGTTCATCGTGAGATGTGATGCGACCTTGATTTGAAGGAGCATTTGTGTTATTCTGAGGTGGAGGATTTTGTCCGACAAACCGAACCACAGGTTGTGCATTTTGGATAGTCCGGGCATCCACAAGTCCATCATTGACGATATTCTTGTTTTTATTCCAGAAGCTTGGTTTATCACTATTGAAGCGCGAGCAAGGACCATCCTTTGGTTCATTAAAGATTTTGATGAGTCCTTTCTTGATGAGTGCCCTTTCACATTTCAAACCCTTGGTGATCATATCATTAAAAGAGTCCGTGTCTTTGACATCCGGGTGAAATTCCATTTCTTCGTTTAAGTTGGAAATGAATATTTCCACTAGTTCTCATTTAGGTAACTAAAGAGAACGTCTGCTAGACATTTGGCACCATCATTGCAGGAATACTGAGAATAGTTCACTTGGTTTTTGTTTTGTGTTGTACAGATCAGCCATGGTGATGTCGTGTTCAATGTTATGAGAGTAATGAGCTAGGAACTTTTGGATGAGTTCCTCAAATGTTCTTATGCCACCTGATAGTCGAGAAAACCATGATGTGGTTGCTCCTCCCAAACTTTGGGGAAAAAGGCACATGACGTATGTGTCTTCATATGCCACTTTGAGGCAAGCGAAATGAAATTCTCGGACATGATCACGAGGATCTCCCTTTCCTGTATATTTTTTGAATTTTGGTGTTTTGAACCCACGTGGAAAGGGTGGCATATAAAGATTCCTATCAAAAGGATAGGGACAGATGTCGTTGAGTGAGAATTGGTTGGTCTTAACACCACTATGAAGTTGTTGGGCGAGATTCTCGACTTGTTGCCGCAACATCTCCATTTCATTTGGAGGAGGAGGTGGTGGGTTACCTCGAGGAATGTTATATCTGATGGGATCTCTACCTCTTTCTTCTTCATGGCGACTTTGTCTTTCTGATGCTTGTCTTAATTGGGCAAGATCAAAGTCAGAGGGGAGTTTGGCTCCCTCTTGAGCGAGCTTTAAAAAGTGAGCATCCGCATTGCTCCTAAGTATTTCGTCAAACAATCTGTTAAAGAGAGGGTTATGCTGAGCCCTTTCTATTGTTGCAGGAGTAGGAGTACTTGGGTTTTCATCATTTGCATTTCCTCCAAGTGCTTCTTGAAATTCATTGATATTTTCCTCTTCTTCTTCTTCTATTTCTATTTCTCGTTGCCTTGATTGGGATCAGGTTTGAGCCATTTTGTTTATGAGTCTTTGTTGAAATTGCATGAAAATGATGATGAGTTTTGGATGAAATGAGAGATTTTGATGATTGGTGAATTGTGTGGTATATAGATCTCTAGCACTTTTAAGGTAGATGTAACCGAAATTCCTTCTTTGAATTTCTTGTTTGTTTGATAAGTTTTGATGTGATAAGGTGTAGAGAAATCTGAGATGTGTTACAGATTGGACTACCTAGCAATGAGAGGATGCACTCATGAACTAGTTTTAAACCTGCGTAGATGTGTCTCTTAGGATGAGCTTATCCTAGATGTAGAAACAATCTAAAAAGTGATGTGATGTTTTTTGATTTCAAGCAATATTGAAAAGAGAACTTGGGACAAGAACCTCTTAATGTTTTGAGAGTTTGGGAATGGAATTGATGATGAAGTGATGATGGATGAGTAAGATGATGGATGAAATGCTTGCAACTTTAATAAAAGCTTTGTGTTACAAATGGTACAAACTCTATCTCTTCCCTTTCGGGTGTTGGCGGTATTTCTCGAGCTATGTTGTAAGTGATACAGACGTTGGGGAAGAAGTTGGGATTAATCTTTCCTCCTTGGTTTTTGTGATAACTCAGAGCTCTATATTGCACAAAAGCTCTGCGGTTCAATGATTCAGAATCAAATTCGTTTGTTTTGCCTTGAAGGTAAAGATGCATGCGATGTAGAAAGACTCTATGTGAGACAAAGATTTGTCTATTTATATAGAAGAATTTCCTCTTTTTGATCAAAGCCTTTGAGCTTAATGGTCTTCTTTTCAAGTTGATATTCTGATGACGCTTCTTCTTTCGCAAGATGTGAAGAATGGCCATAAATTTTGACTCTTTTGTTGTTTGTACTTTGTTTTTGATGTGTTTGGTTGTTTTGAGAAATGTTGGATGAATACTTTGTTTTTGGGATTGATTTTTAAATTTGATGTTTCTTTGACAAGAAAACAAAGCAAGCACACAAACACAAGAATGTTGCCTAAAAGGCACAAATGAGTATGGGTCTAGCTCAACCCAATCCTTGGACTTGTATATGACCCTTCCTTTAGATGTATTTTAAGGTGTATTTCCAAAGCCTGAAGTCGGCTCAATTTGCACTTGGTCTTTAAAACGAACACACTTCAAACACTTTTTATCCCTAAGGTCAAATGGCCAGTTGTGATAAATTTAGCTCACATCTTGATATTTCTTCGAATTTGGTACTACATACCTTATGAGTTCTGCCATGGCAGGTAAGGATGTGATATACTAAGTCTTGCACGAGCATAACAAATAGATGATCCCTATGATGGGGGAGTCACCACTTTTATCAAGCCACAAGTGACTTTTCAAAAAGCTATGTTTCTACTCAAGGAAATATGTATGGTGAGTATCTTGGGAGAAAAACCATCTATGCTCTTGCACTAAATTATATCTCAAATATCCTGAATCAATAGAATGGGTGGGCTACTACTTAAAGGTGTTTAGTCATGTTCGATGTTTTTGGACATAAGTTCATTCTGCAGTGACTCACTTAAGAGCCTTGTAACTGGTGGTGGGGCCCATTTGTCCTTTCGGCCAGTTACATTGTAGGAACAGCTATACCCAAGGCTACAGCTTTCGCTCTCACCTGATTTCTATAGTGGCTCGAAGGATTTACCGCTCGAGGTCGTTCCCAAGAGTATCGATCCCTTGGCAGGCCTCTCTTAAAAAGATAAAATTTGAGTGTTACTAACACTTTTCTCTTGCACCTAGGACCACGAGAGCCAAGGGAGAGGATAGTGTGTGTTAGAGGTAGGACCACTCGACTGACCTTTGTGCACAAGCATGCCAAACACGTAAAACACTTATTCATTTTAATCCATCATTTCAAAATGTGATCTAACTATTTGGAGATGTTGCTCCAACAGGCATTGGTGTTCTTTTTAACTTCAAAAAGCAATGTGTTTTTGTAATCTAGAATTCAAAAATCCTGGTCAACTTAATGAAAAACACGTTTTGTTGCTTGAAGTAAAATTTGTTTGCAAAAAATAAAAAACAAGTGGTTTGTTCTTTTTACTTGCCCAAAATTGAAGTGTGGCTTGTGATTTTTAAGTTTGATGCAAGGAAATAAACTTTGTGTGTTGATTTTAAGCACAAAAATAAAGATGAAGCCTAACTAGAAAGCAATACAATTTTTGTGTTTTGTCAAGTTTTTAAGCACCAAAAGACAAGTTTGTGATTTTTAGGGGTTAGTTTTTAACTTGCAACAACCACAATTCATTAGTAAAATCTATGTCCAAGGGGGGGCTTCCACAAGCCTAAGATGTTCAATTTTTTGGTTACAAGGCGATTTGGACGACACTCTGTCGCAATAGCGCTAGTCTATGTTTTAAACAGAAGCGCTACTTTACACAGAAGTGCTGAAAGAAGGGGAGAGACAGAGAGGCAAAAGCGCTAGAAGTTTTCCAATAGCGCTAGAAGAACTGCCAAAGCGCTAAAACAGTTTCAAAAGCACTGAAACTTTTACAATAGTGCTATTGTAAGAACAATAGCGCTAAAAGAAAAAGTGTTGGTAGCACTAAAACGGGTTCAATAGCGCTAAAGCGCAACCTGTGTGGCATTTTTCAACAAGCAAACATGTTAGGTAAAAAAAAAGGATATGTTTTTGGTGCTTGGATTTCACGTCGGGTTCACCAAATGATGCCCTCCTAAATGGCACAAGGTTAGTCAATGATAAAATAACACAAATCCGTTAGTGTTAGTCAATCAAAAACTAATCTACAAAGGCATACCAAGAGAGACACTAAAAACATGCAAGCATATTTAACTATCAAAGCAAACATGATGAGGCATCTCCAAATAGCTCCTAACATGCTCTTAGTTTCTTCTCCCTTGTTCCTCTCCTCTCCAAGTTCCAAAATAGTGTAGCTCTCAGCAACTTTTTGCACTATGGATGCTTATGGAGGATTGAGATTGTAGTATTATGCTTCAAATGTGAAATGAAAAGCTAATACTATGCTATTGATACTAAAATGATTTATTTTAACCAAAATGACAATACATGAGTTTTCTATGCTAAATGCTCTCTTAAAATGCCTATAGCTTAAATGCATACAAGTTTTCAGGATCTGGATTATGAAGAAATGGGCTCTATTTATAGGAAAAATGGAGCAATGGATGGTTGAGATTGAGCAATCTCAACAAGGGTCAGGATCGAATGATTTCAAATCCATGTGAGGGCTTTCAACCCAATCCCAGGATGACAAGTGTCAATGTGAGATAGGTTGAGAGGGGAGCGAATAAGCATTAAATGTCTGATATGACACTGAGATTTAGAGTCAAGGTTGGTTGAATGAATAAACCCTTTATTCAAAGAATAAAGCTTTTATCCAATGGATAAACTCTTGTGCAAATGTGAAATGGATGAATATGGTCAAAACAATAAATGTTTGGGGAGACAAGTTTGAAATAACCATAAATGGTTATGTAAGAGCCATAAATGGTCATGTAAGAGCCATTAGTGGTCTTGGAAGACTTTGGGGGTTAATTTGTTGAACACACAAAGCATTAAATGCTTTTCAAAGACTTTGGAGTCTTTGAGAAGTGACTCCATTTTTCTTAGGAATGTGACAATAATTAGGGGATGGATTAAGCTAATTAGGAAGGGGTTTAGAAGAATCTAGAAGGGGATTAGATTTGCAAGTGGATTTGGTGGGTGAGGGAAAATAGGATTTTATTAAAATAAAAATTCATTTATTTCAATAAATGTGTGCAAGTTGCATTTGTAAGAAAATGCAAGTGGGGGGGATAATGATTTAAATAAATATTTGATTTAATTTATTTAAAAGAGGAAAAGGGAATTTAATTAAATAAATTGATTTTATTTATTTAATTGATTGGAATTTGATTTTAATGAATTAATTAAAATAAATTGAATAATTTATTTAATTAATAGAAGAATGTTTGGCGATGAATTAATTAAATATTAATTTAATTAATTGATGGCTAGTGGATTTTTAATCAAATAAATAGTGAATATTTATTTAATTAAGCTGGACAGATTTGTGTGACTACAGTGGGATCAAATTGTCTTTGATTATTTTAAATCATTTACTATGCATTCATTTAGTGTCAAAATTATCTATCATCATTTCATTATCCTTTATCATTTATCATTGCATACATTCATTTATAATTAAAAAGTGCATTCATTCATCCAGTTATTAAAGTATCTTATTAGGCTCATTTTAGGATTCATTTCACATTACATTCATTTATCCGTTTTTACTTGCATTAAGGTACAGTTATTAAAACCATAAAGTTATAGTATCATCACATTATCATTTTTACTTAAAACATATTTAAGTATTTAGAATCATCAACCCATTTGTTTCCAAACATTGACTCATCCCATCATATATATCCATTATACATCTGCATTCATTTAGGCATTATCATATAAACATTTGTACTTTACATTTTGTTTATCCATATTACATTCATCTAAAAAACATCTAGATGCATATCCATACATAACATCATTCATTCAACGATTACATTAACATCATCGCATAAATTATCTCATCATTATCATTGCATAGGAAACACCAAAATCTTGTTCATAAATCATCATAAGCATATATCATCATCATGGCATTACATACATCTAGCATTACAACAAATCAAAAATCAAATCATACATATATAAACCTGCATTCATATGTCAGTATCCCACATCATAAATCATCATAAAAACATGCATATACGAAACATCTCATTAAATGCATACATGTACACATATCCATCTAAGCAATAACTCATCCTCCTACATAAACACCCATAAAAATCAAATGCATATCATCCAAATATGGGATCTCCTCATATATATCATCTCATATATCAGAATACAATGAAGTCTACAAAATCGGCTACCAAGAGCCATCCAAGATACAGTCCAACAAATAAACAATGATACAATAAATATATGCAAAATGCTCTCTCAAATGCCACTCTGGCTAGATGTTGTACCACCACCACCATCACCACCTGCTCTCCCATTGGTGCCTACAACACTTGATCCATCTCTCCATGGAGGCCTCATCGAACCCCCACTCACTCCTGCATCCCCTGATCTCTCCCTCCTCAGAGGACCCATCACACCCCCACTGCTCTGCGCCCTCTGCGATTGCTCTAATCTAGCCTACTACATCTGAGAATAGCTGAGAGCTCTCTGACTAACTGGCACAACCTGTTCATATAAACCCCGCCAGTAGTCTATCTCTGCTTGTGCTCGTTGCATCTCCCTCATCACCTCCCCTGTAGGACCCTGTGCTCCTACTCCGACCCAGACTCTCTCCTGCAGCTCGGCCAATCTCTCCACTGCATTATCACTCTCCCGCAGCACCACTGCCAACTCTGCCTCCCGTGCAAATAGCTACACATCCCTAGCTGCCACCTCCTCCTCCAAATACTCTATCCGAGTCTGCAAGTGTGCTATCATATGATCTCGTAGATCTCCAGTGGCTCCCTCCCCGGTATCCATCACCGCCTCACCTATACCACCCTCTCCAGTAGTCCCCTCCCCTTTGTCCATAGGGATCTCTCTCTCCATCCCCCTCCCACTCAGTTGAACTCCTCCTGGTATCAATGGTCCCTATGATATCTATAGAGGCAGTCCACCTCTCCCTCTCCACTGACTTCGCATCCCCAACCCACCACCTCCTCCTCCACCTCCTCCTCCTCCTCCACCTACCCTAGGTCCTCGACCTCCTGCTCTCCTCTGTCTTTGTCCCCTCTCATCCTCAAAATTTGGGATCGGCTCGACTGGATCCGATATCCGTAGGATCGGGTGCACTGCCCGGTACTGCATGTACTCATCTGTAACACCTGCATCCACGACCCTCGGTCGTATGTCCCACGGTCTCACCTGCAGTGTCTGGGACTCTGTCAGTGCTTGATCATATGGTAGAACTGGACCTCATGCGTACGTCTCCCTAATAACCAGAGCATACTCTCCTGATCCGCTGGGCAGTCCCTGCTGCCGTCCAAACTGTCTCAGCACTCTCCCAGGCACCTGTCTCTCCACATGGTATGAGGTCCTCCCAATGAGGAATTGAGTCATAAAAACATATGACAGTACCTCTGCGTCATCATCCCATGGCTCACACTCCAAGTATGGCCGCCATATCACTACATCCAAATCATCCAACACATGCTGCCACCACTCTAACTTCCCTAGGTGGGTCTGACTCATCATGCCGCTATACATGAACATATACGGCTGGTCTACTGCACGGAATCTCAGACTCACCAGTCGAGTCACTAGTAGGTGCTCCCAGGCCCAAATATGTAGCAAAGTCATGCCCACTACTAAGGAACCCCTCTCCCGATAAACCACCTCATGGAGCTCCTGGTATAAGTGCGCTAACATGCACGACCCCCACGCAAAATGGGTCCCCTTAGTAACCATCATCTCGATCACCTATCCCCACCCCACGGCCAACCCATGTGATCGTCTGTCTAGACAAAGCAGTCCTCCCACGATACCTGATAAGACTGCTGGAAGAGGCTCATATAAAGCGGCTATCTCCTCTCACGCAATGGAGCCATCATCAATAAACACGTCCTCATCAAAAATCCTCTGCACTGCAAGAGTCCCCCAGGATCTATCATATGTGACCAGCTCCCCCCAAATCAGAATCCGCAAGATGTGCCACACATCCTCTAGGGTCACTGTCATCTCCCCCAGTGCCAAATGGAAGGTGCATGTCTCACTGTGCCACCGCTCTGCTAATGCTGTGATCAATCCGTGATTCATATGAATCACGGACATGTGCATCACCTCATATAGTCCCATCGAGGCAATGCAATCAATCTCTGCCTCTGTCAATCGATCCCACAACCCCTATGTCGTAGAATGGCGCTCATGTAACTGCAACATGCCTAGCTCCTCCTACACATGGACATTCATCAATCACCATCAGTTGTTTTATTTTCAAACTTTCTTAAGTTTAAACCTAGACTATCAATAGATACTTTGATCAAGTATCTTCGGGTCTCAACAGGTAAGCAATCATGGCCACCTAGACTTCAATGGGCATTTATCCTAACAAATGACCTAAGTCTCATCAGACTGCTATGGTTCAAAACAACTCTGACTTCACCTCGCCATCCACCCATCATTGGCATCAGGAGATTCTCTTCATCCAAACTGAGGCATATCTTTATCCTAAAGCAAAAGCACTATTTTACCAGCAAAAGCGCTAGTTTCCAACAAAAGTGCTCAATCAGCTATCCTATACCGTTCAAACTACAAATGCGCTAGAAAAACTACACAGTAGCACTAATCAAGCTCAATAGCGCTCAAATAAGCCCTTAATAGTGCTTATTAATCAATATCACTTAAACTTTTATACAATAGCGCTAAAGAAAATCAACATCGCTCAAACAAAGGGGCAATAGCACCATTGCGGCATAATAGTGCTAGTTCATCGAGCACAAGCGCCAAAACCGTAGTTCCAGCACTCTTGCTCCGACCCGACTTGGACTCGGCTAAAAACGTATCAAAAATGCCTAAAAATTAAAAATTCAAATTTGCATACTGCTGGTCCGTAGTCGTCTAGGCGCTGGAATCGTCGGACTCGCTCAAATTTGTGCTCTGCAATTGATATCGGCATCCTAACTGCTGCTCGCTCCTTCAAATGTCTCTATCAGAGCTCTGGTTTCACACTGGTCACAGTCACAAATGATCCTATTTTCATCCCTTTCACCCCATTTATACCATTCGCCGTCACCGTAACTTCCCCCCGTGAACTTCTCGAGCCCCCCCATTTCTCCATTTTTCCCCCATTTTCTTCTATTTTTCACCCGTATGGCTAACTTCTTCTCTTCTAACACCCTGCCAATTTTCATTTTTTTTCGAGAGATCGCCCGATTTTTTGAAATTTTTCGGCCCATCTCTCGAGGGGGCATACCACCCATTAAATTTATATTTTATGGGGCATTTTCTCGCACCAGTTTTTCTTTCTTTGAAATGACGCAATAAACCGCACCGTCTCAAAGAGGGGCAAATGTAGTCACACAAATCTGTCCAGCTTAATTAAATAAGTATTCGCTATTTATTTGATTAAAAATCCACTAGCTATTAGTTAATTAAATTAATATTTAATTAATTCATCTCCAAACATTCTCCTATTAATTAAATAAATTATTCAATTTATTTTAATTAATTCATTAAATCAAATTCCAATCAATTAAATGAATAAAATTTATTTATTTAATTAAATCCCCCTATTCCTCTTTTAAATAAATTAAATAAAAATATTTATTTAAATCATTATCCCCCCCACTTGCATTTTCCTACAAATGCAACTTGCACACATTTATTGAAATAAATGAATTTTTATTTTAATAAAATCCTATTTTTTCTCACCCATGAAATCCACTTGCAAAATCTAATCCCCTTCTAGATTCTTCTAACCCCTTCCTAATTAGCCTAATCCATCCCCTAATTATTGTCACATTCCTAAGCAAAATGGAGTCACTTCTCAAAGACTCCAAAGTCTTTGAAAAGCATTTAATGCTTTGTGTGTTTAACAAATTAACCCCCAAAGTCTTCTAAGACCACTAATGGCTCTTACATGACTATTTATGGCTCTTACAGAACCATTTATGGTTATTTCAAACTTGTCTCCCTAAACATTTATTGTTTTGACCATATTCATCCATTTCACATTTGCACAAGAGTTTATCCATTGGATAAAAGCTTTATTCTTTGAATAAAGAGTTTATTCATTCAACCAACCTTGACTTTAAACTCCCAAGGTCATGTCAAGCATTAAATGCTTATTCCCTCTCCTCTCAACCTATCTCACATTGACACTTGTCATCCTAGGATTGGGTTGAAAGCCCTCACATGGATTTGAAGTCATTCAATCCCGACCCTTGTTGAGATTGCTCAATCTCAACCATCCATTGCTCAATTTTTCCTATAAATAGAGCTCATTTCTTCATAATCCAGATCCTGAAAACTTGTATGCATTTAAGCTATAGGCATTTTAAGAGAGCATTTTAGCATAATCAACTAATATCTTGTCATTTTGGGTTAAAATCAATCATTTTAATATCATCTAGTATTTTAGCTTTTTATTTTACATTTAGAGCAATACTACAATCTCAATCCTCCATAAGCATCCCTAGTGCAAAAAGCTGCTGAGAGCTACACTATTTTGAAACTTGGAGAGGAGAGGAACAAGGAAGAAGGAGCTAAGAGCATGTTAGGAGGTATTTGGAGATGTCTCATCATATTTGCTTCTTTAGTTAAATATGCTTTCATGTTTTTAGTGTCTCTCTTGATATGCCTGTTTAGATTGGTTTTTGATTGACTAACACTAACGATTTTCTTGTGTCTTTTGTGTTATTTATCTTAGACTAACCTTGTCCATTTAGCAGGGCATCACTACGATTAGTGGCTTGTTATATCTAACTCAGACTAGACTAGATATTATGAATGCAGTCAGTATTGTTTCAAGATATCAAAGTAATCCTAAACAAAATTATGAATGTGCAGTAAAGAGGATATTCCAGTATTTGCAAGGAACAATAGAATATGGCTTATGGTATTTTAGAGATAATGACTTCACTTTATGTGCATATACTGATTCAGATTGGGCAGGAGACACTGATGATAGGAAGAGAACTTCTGGTGGAGATTTCTTTCTTAGAAAGAAACTGGTTTCATGGATAAAAAAAAAATAGTCATGCATTTCTTTATCTACCGCAGAAGCTGAGTATGTTGCAGCAGCAACTAATTGCACTCAAGTCTTGTGGATGAAGCAAATGTTGAAGGATATCAAGATAAATTGTAGTGAACCGGTAGTTATCTACTATGATAACTTTGCAGCTATTGGCATGTCTAAGAATCCGGTATTTCACTCTAAGACTAAGCATATATCAATAAAGTATAACTTTCTGAAGGACAAGGTAGAATAAAAGGAAGTCAAATTGGTTTATGTGAGCACTAAAAAGAAGATTGTAGATATATTCACTAAACCGTTGTCTAAGGAATCATTTGAGTATTTGAGAGACAGGTTAGGGGTTCTACCCCTCCGACAAAGACTTGATTGATGCGATTTGTCATCAGTCTAACATGTATTATCAGAGATATTATTCATTCCAACACTAATGAGTGGTGCTACTACTCAGGGGGAGTAGTCAGCTTTGAGATTCAGAGGTTTATATTCTTGCTTTGATATTTTTGTCAAATTTCTAGCTTGATGTCAAAGGGGGAGAGATAGTGATGTGAAAAATAAATTCAGAACTTTATAGAGATATTATTCACAGGGGAAGAGTTATTGATATTCAGGAGATTGTTGGTTGTTTTCCATAGGGAGAGACTTGTTTGGCATTTTTTTGTACTTATGTCGTGCCCAAACTTTAGGGCACAAAAACGGAACAACAAATTTTTTTTTGACGTCATGAACTCGCTATAAATCCTAATATTAAAGTTTTGTCTTATCTATGATGTAACTATATTTACTTCCAAGGTTGGAGAAATTAACCAACTCGAACGAGCGACTTGTTGGGAGGGGATTAATTAGCCTCAAGGATTTAGTCAGCTAGCTCAATTACCTAAGACAAGCTGTCGCTAATTAAATCAAGGGATATTTGATTATCTTAAGGTATTATATCGTTCACAATCCATATAAGGATAATGCTATTATTTAATTGATGCACATGCGAAATTATTATATACATCCAACTGATGAGGGTTCGAATTTCTACAATGTCATTTGCCCACTAAAAATCCGACAATAAACTAGGGCCAATTCTAATCTTCCCTAAATCCCCTGATTTTGTCAATTAATTTTCAATCCGACCAAAAAGTCGGTCTCAAGGGCTTAAGGTTCATAAATTTACAAATTCCTCCTTTCTAAATTTTCCTGACGTCCAATTACATGGGGGGGGTAAGTCCATTGATTAATTAAATATATTGCTGGATTAAACGTATAGTTTATCCAACTATAATAGTCCTTTATTATTAACCCCCTTGAATTAATTGAAATTTAAATTTCTAAGGAATTGGGAACTTATAATCATTCAATTATTAAATTAACCCCATATTTATATATATTAAAATCAAAAGTCTAAAATCCCATAATAATTCAATTATTAAAATCAGGGTTTAAATTTCCATGATATTTCAATTATAAACTTAACCCCAAATTATATACTAAAATCTAACTTTAAAATTTCAATTTAAATTCCTTATATATATATATATATATATATATATATATATATATATATATATAAAATCATAGTATAAATTCTTATATACTAACCCTCATTGTGAAATTAAAAATCAAATTATAATACACCAATCTAAATCTCCCATATATATATATATATATATATTATTAAAATGCTAACCCTAACCTGAAATTGGGTTAGGGTTGCATTTTTATATATATTACTCTTATTTTATTTTATTCATCATTTCATACCCTAACCCGAAATGGGTTAGGGTTTATTAAACCCCTTTATTTTATTGTTTGTCCCCCTTTTTTTTTTGTTTGGAGATCGCAGGTACGGCGAAGCTAGGGCACGGCAGAGGGTTTCGCAGAGAGGGGAATGAGGGGAGGAGGCGGCGCGGGGCTCTCCTGGTCGCCACTGTGTTTATACACAGTGATGGCAGTGCCGTCCACTGTGTATAAGCACAGTGGCGGCCGCGGACCGTCCACTGTGCTTACACACAGTGGCGGCACCCTCCGTGCCGTCCACTGTGGGTAAGCACAGTGGCGCGGCCCGAGCACCGCCCACTGTGTTTACACACAGTGGCTCGGCTTTGCCGTGCCGTCCACTGTGGGTAAACACAGTGGCGCGGCCCGAGAGCCGTCCACTGTGTTTACACACAGTGGTTCGGCCAACATTGTTATTACAAGATTTTTTTTTTGTTATTCATTTAAATATTTTGTGGGTTGATAAAAAAAATGTTATAAGATGTGGTTTTCTTGAATATATCAAATATATATATTTTATATATATATATATATATATATATATTTTATATATATATATATATATATATATGCACAATATCATTTATGAATGTGAAAATATTTTCTTCTACAGGCATTCATAGGGTATATTTTTTTGATGCAGAATATATATATATATATAATATGCACAGTATCATTTATGAATGTGAAAATATTTTCTTCTACAGGCATTCATAGGGTATATTTTTTTGATGCAGAATATATATATATATATATATATATATATATATTAAGAAGTCTATTCTGCCATTCTTTTATATGTTTGTAACAGAGATGCACAGGATTCAGAATATGTCTTTTATTTCGTTGTGACAGGGGTATGCACATTACAGGAAGCTTATATATATATATATATATATATATATATATATATATATATATATATATATCTTATATCTATATAGGTATATATTTTCAATATATATACTTATATACATATAGAGATATATATGACTAAATGTTGAAGTAATAGGGTTAAAACCCTTATATTGATTTGGGATTTTCAACTATTTACATTCTGTTCTTAGTCTTCTTTCAGCATTTAGAATAGGTCTGTTTTCTTCTCCCGTTTATTTAACTATCTATAGAAATAAAACAATTCTGGTTCTCCTCTGTTTTTTTTTTTTTTAAATAGTCATAAAATTTACAGAATTTAAACTATGCAAGTAAATAATAACCCTACTGCATTTCTTTTTCTTTCTATAACATTTGCAGTAAATAAACTAGTAAATAGTAAATAAGGAATCCTAATGCATTTTTCTTTTTTTTTTCTTTAATATTACTATAAATAAACATGTTACAGACCAGATTTAAATGTAGTCTACTAGAACACAATAGGCATCAAACCATAAAATTAAATTTACATTGTTTTTCTAGAATGATAATTACAATAGCCCATATATAAAAATGGGTAAATAATCCAAACAGTCATCTTTCTCTAATTTTTACACAGAAAATAAAGAGTACATTAATTTAAATAGAAACAGAATCATTTTAAGCCCTATATTTACATATGCACTTTCTCTTTTTTTTTTTTTTTTGCTACAATTCACAAGGTTACAATTTTTTTCTGCTTTTCTGCATTTAAATAAAAGTCAGGAATCTGAATAGAAGTCTGCAACACAAAATCTGCAACTCCTAGTCTTTTTTTCCCAAGCCACCTGCAAGTAAAACTTAGGACTGTGACCATGGGATGCTCACCTCCCAGCCTAGGCTTACCAGAAGCCACCCCCGAGCTAGGAGAATCAAGACCTAGAGGGGTTACAATCAGGCAATACAACACAACAATAGGGCAAACACACAACACATACACTTTCCCATCCCAAGCTACACTTTCACCACACTTGGGGTGATCAATCTACGGGTGGAAGTGGACCAAGTACCATTGGGGAGACTGCAGCCAAAAATATAACACAAGCCACCTCATGGCAACTCAAAATACTCAACAAAATTTATCCCACACACCTTATGCCCCCCAAAGGCTCAAAGCCATTTCTCTCCCCTTATGACCCCCAAATGCATACACAAGGCTATGCAGCAAGGGTCACAAAGGACACCCTTGAGATCACTCTCCTTAAGGAGAGCCTCTCACCCAAGGCTGTCATGCTTCTTCCACCCCAAGATCATCCTACTCTCCCAAGAGTAGAAGATCTTGGACACTCCCAAAACAAGAACACAAAACAGAAAAACATAGAAATGAAACTACACATTATTTTCTTCAACAACATTATACATACACACTTTCTTTACAAGCATTTCTTTCTTTCAACAAAACAACATAACTAACCTAAACAACATAAACAAGAGGAGATAACCACCAACCTTATTCTGCCAATAGGTATGCTAAATTTAGTTGGAGATGAGCTGCCCAATCCACACAATTTTCTGCAATCCTTGGCCCCCAAATTCCTCTAATTCCTAAAAACTGGTTTTCCCCTTTTTTTTTTCTTCCAAGTTTTTCCAAAAATCTCCAAGAATGGAGAGTGGGTGATTAGCTCACTAAGCTTCCATTCTTAGCCTAAGAAGGCCTCTCTCACTCCTTCCAACCTCTTGGATAGAGTGAGTGATCTCCCATTGGGTTGGTCTTCCCTAGGTCTTACACACTCCCTAACCTAGGTGCCTAGAGAAGGGAAATGGAATGGGGAAGAGGGATTACTATCTCCAAGAAGGTTCTCCTTCCAAGGATGGCACTCCTATAGATGGAATTCGTCCATCTTGGGAAAACCACTTTTTTGGGTGGTTAAACAAGTCCTAAGGGAAAGACACATGGCCAATTTTGGCCTTCACCCATAGGTACCCCATGAGGCCTAATAGAAAAGCTCTAAAATTGACTCTAGGAGTTGATTTGACCTTCAAAAAGTCCACCTGAAGTTAACCTACGGGTCAACTCTGAGTTGACCTTCCTTGTGGCTCTCTAACCTAGATTTCTTGGTTCCTTCAAGGATAATTAGGGGATATAACAATTAACAAAAATAAAACTTTCAAAAAGGTGACATGACAAATTGCCAACTCAACATACTACATAGGTGTCAAGTGACACTACAAAATAATTCCACATCAAAATAAACACATGGCAATTGTCCCTTAAACAATTTAATCAATCCAATAAATATAAATTACACTCATGCAACATTTTACATTTACGAATAAAATACAGTACATACGGGGTGTTGTCTCTCCAAATAGACAACCCCTGGTTTTACTAACGCACATTGGCCTAGGCTTGATTCTCCCTAATATTTCCATGGTCACATGGATATTTTCCTGCACATCTCAATTTAAACATTAGTACTTCCCAAATAGCCTCATATAATATATAAAATCACATAATCAGAATACAATACATTCATTCTGCAAAGACTTGACATTATGAAATATGATTTGTCACAATTCAAAGCAATTTCCTCATAATCCTCAAAATTTGATCCATCTACAATATATGCAAACATTTTCCTAACATTATATCAAATCCTGAAATTCAGATAATAACCTGCATCATCACAACATTACCCTAATCTAGAATCATATAATATTCTATAATCCACAAGGCATAGAAATGAAGCATCCACATATACCAATGTTACCAAAATCGCGGAATCATGAAAAGTTCTATATCCATAGTGTGTCCAAACTAGTATCCAAAATAGTTCCAAAATGAAAATAACTGAAGAGATAGGATGGGTTGGGGTAGGGCCTCACACCCTCCCCCTCTAGGCATGAACGTCCTCCTGGAGTTCATCAAAAAGATGAGGGTATTGTGATCTCATACGTGCTGCATCCTCCCATGAAGCTGTAACCTCATCATAGCAATCCCACTGGACCCTAACCTGGTCCAGCTCTCGACCTCGAAGGGCCAACGTCCGGCGAGCCAAAATGCGAATGGGCTCCAAGGCTAGCTGCCCGTCCGACTCCACCTGCAAGGCATCCCAATCTAAAATATGAGACTCATCATAGATATACTTTCTCAAAACTGACACATGAAATACATCGTGGATGCGTGACAGGCTAGGTGGCAAAGCTAGGTGATAAGCAACTGGTCCTATCCTCTCAAGGATCTCGAAGGGTCCGACAAAGCGAGGTGCGAGCTTAGAACCCTTTCCATAGCGGATTGGACTCTTATACGGTCGCACTCTTAGGAAAACTCTGTCCCCAACCATGTAACTCCGGTCTATCCTCTTTGTATCTGCATATTTCTTCTGCCTATCCTGTGCCTCTCTAAGGCGCTGTCTAATCAAAATTACCAGCTGCTCCATATCACGGACCAACTTAGGGCCTATGGCCACTCTGTCCTCAATACGATCCCAACTCAAAGGTGTCCTGCATGGTTTGCCGTACAAAGCCTGAAAGGGTGGCATCCCCAAAGAAGTGTGATGCCCATTATTATAGGCAAATTCTACTAAATGCAGGTACTCCTCCCATCGGGTCTGATGATCCATGACGTACATGCGGAGCATATCCTCTAACACCTGGTTAACCCGCTCTGTCTGTCCATCTGTCTCTGGATGATAGGCTGTGCTAAAGTTGAGCTTGGTGCCCAACACTGTCTGTAATGCCTTCCAAAAGGAAGATGTAAAGAGAGAATCCCTATCAGAGATAATCTTGCGTGGGACACCATGAAGCCTAACAATGTCTCGTAAGAACACCTATGCCACTGCTGGAGCTGTGAAGGTAGTCCGGACTGGTGAGAAGTGGGCTACTTTGGTCAATTTGTCAACTGTCACCAAGATAGCATCATGGCGACGAGATGACATAGGAAGACCAATAATGAAGTCCATGGATATAGTATCCCACTTCCACTCTGGTATAGCATGGGACTGGAGTAACCCACCTGGATGGCGGTGCTCCGCCTTGACTCTCTGACACTCAAGGCATCGGGCTACTAACTCGGCGATAAGCTGCCGCATTCCTGGCCAATGATATAACTGCCTCAAGTCAGCATGCATCTTCTTAACCCCGGGATGCACTGCATAAGGAGCTCCATGAGCCTCCATGATAATGAAATCTCGCAAACCCCCAGGAGAGGGTACATAAATGCGTCCTCTATGGTGTAATAAACCATCGGACTCCAAAGAGTAGTCCACAAACTTCCCTTCCAGGGTCTCCTGATTACGGATCCTCTGACAAACCTCTAGATACCAATCATCCTCTGGCAATCGCTGCAAAATACGGTCTCTCAAATCAGTGCTCATGGATATGGTGTAAACCTCATGTCGTCTCCTACTTAGGGCATCTGCGACCACATTCTCCTTTCCTTTGATGTAATGAACATCAAAATCATACTCACAAAGGAACTCCATCCATCTCCTCTGACGTGCATTAAGGTTAGGCTGGGTGAAGATATACTGCAAACTCTGATGGTCTAAATGAAGCTCGAAGTGATGACCTAAAAGGAAGTGTCTCCACCTCACAAGTGCATGTACAACTGCTGCAAGCTCTAGGTCGTGCGTAGGGTAGTTAAGCTCGTGAGTCTTAAGTTTCCTAGACTCGTATGTTATAACCCTACCCTCCTGCATAAGAACTGCTCCCAATCCATCTAAGGAAGCATCCGTGCATACCATGAAGTCGGCCGTGGGGTCTAGCACAATAAGAATAGGTGCACTAGTAAGTGCCCTTTTTAGATCCTGAAAATCCCTCTCACACTTCTCTGTCCACTCGAATTTCTTCCCTTTTCACTGGAGGGATGTGATGGGGTGTGCAACTCTGGAAAATCCCTCCACAAAATGTCTATAGTATCCTGCTAAACCCATGAAGCTTCTGACCTCTGTCACACTGGTAGGTGCCGGCCAATCCATGATGGCTCTAATCTTTGATGGGTCAACTGAGATCCCATCACCGGATATAACATGCCCTAGGTACTTGACCTCTAATCTAAAGAAAGCACACTTCGACAAACTGCTGAACAACTGGTTGTCCCTCAAACACTGCAAAACCTGCCTCAAATGCTCCTCATGCTCCTGCTCATTTCGGGAATAGATCAATATGTCGTCGAGGAACACTATCACAAATCGGTCAAGGAAGGTGCGGAATACCCCATTCATGAGACTCATGAATACAGCTGGAGCATTCGTAAGACCGAATGGGACCACAGTGAACTCATAGTGGCCATATCTGGTGCGAAACGCAGTCTTGTGGATATCACTTTCCACAATTCTCAACTGATGATACCCTGACTTCAGGTCTATTTTGGAAAACACTTTGGCACCCTGAAGCTGATCAAACAAGTCATCGATCCTCGACAAGGGGTAGCAGTTCTTGATGGTTACTTTATTCAGTTGCCTGTAATCCATGCATAACCGAAGGGATCCATCTTTCTTCTTCACGAAGATGACTGGTGCACCCCAAGGAGAGATGCTAGGACGGATGTGACCCTTCTCTAAGAGTTCCTCTAGCTGCATCTTGAGCTCATTAAGCTCATGAGTGGTCATCCTATAAGGTGCTCTCGAAACTGGCTCGGCCCCTGGTACCAAATCTATGTGGAAGTCGATCTCCCTGCTGGGCGGCATACCAGGTAGCTCATCAGGAAACACATCTGCAAATGCCTCAAGGATGGGATGATCATCTATGGAAGGCTCCTTCTCATTTTCTTCCTCTCGGTCACTGATTGTGATAGCAAACAACTGGCATCCCTTCCGCATGCTCCGCTTAAGCTGCATAGCGGATATCATACGAAGAGACACGGGTCTCTGAATCCCAATGATTACTATGGGAGCACCATGATCATCCTCACACTCGACCTTTTTCAAGTGACAATCCATCTTGGCTCTGTGGGCGTAAAGCCAATCCATGCCAAGTACGACGCCATAAGATCCGAGTGGTGTAACTCTAAGGTCTACTAAGGTGGTGGTATTACCAATCTGGAGCGGACATCCCCTAACCTCTGAATCCACTGACACTCTAGCCCCCGAAGCTAACTCCACTTCCCAGCTGACACTTTGCCTTACTGCCACTAGCCCGCAACACTCCACAACCAATGGAGATATAAAGGAGTCAATCGCTCCTGAGTCAAATAATATAGAAATACTGCTACCTCTGACCTTACCTGCAGCCTCGATGACTGTGGCCTGGTGCTCTGCCTGACGGTTATCAACTGCTGCGAAGACTCTATGGGACTTGCCCATGTCCCCAACTGTAGGCTCTGATGTTGCCATCCTCTGATTCCCTGTCATCTGTCCCTGTGGACACTCTCTCGCCATGTGCCCCATGTCTCCACACGTGAAGCAAGCACCACGTGCCTGAAACTGTGCGCCTTGAGGCCTAGTAAAAAGATGCCCACCTATCCGGCTAGAACCACTGTACCCACCCCTGGAGGACTGCTGAGCCCGTGCCGGGGGTGTGTATGTACCCTGTGCTCTCTAGTCACGCCTGGGACCCTGTGACTGCCACTGCTTGGGCCTGGAGCCCTACTGTCCCTGAGGTGGCCTCTATCTCTGACTCTGCTGTGACTGCTGTGGAGGAGGGGGTTTATGGGACCCCGAAACATTTCTGTGGTTGCCTTTCCAATGGGGTTTTTGAAACCCGAAAGGCTGGGGAGCTGGGTTTCGGTTCTAGAACCGATCCCTCGTGTCTTGTGGCCTGATCTGAATCTCCTCGGCTATAAGGGCCTTCTCTACAGCAACCCGAAGGCTCCCTGGAGCGGCCATCCTCACTGGTCCTGCTATCCCAGCATTAAGTCCCCTAACAAATCGGTTGACGAGTAGCTTCTCGTCCTTCAGGTAATCTACATAAGGTAGGAGCTCGATAAACTTCCTCTCGTACTGGGTCACTGTGAGACCCTTCTGCTGGAGGTCATGGAACTCATCGATCCTACGCTGCCGGAAGTTCTCTGACAAGTACCTCTCTCTGAACCTCTCTGTGAAGATTTCCCATGTGATGGTATCTGCAGTGAGTCCGCACTTGAATTCCTCTTGCTTCCACCATGTGGAGGCTGTCAATCTCAGAAGGTGGACTGCAACGCGTGCCTTCAGATTGCTTTCATAAGATCGCAATGCGAAGCACCGATCTAGGCTCAAAAGCCATGCCTCAGCCTCTACTCCGTCAGTAGTGCCTCCGAAAGATGGTGGCTGGAGGCATAAAACTTCTCTAATCAGGTCTCCTGGTTCCTGACGTGCTCTCTCAAAGTACACAGGTGCTGCTACTGGAGGGGGTTCGGGCAGGTGAACGGACTCTGGCTCATGCTCTGCCTCGCCCTCTATGGAATTAGGAGGTGGACTCCTACTCCGTTCCCTATCAACTGATCTATGACTCCCTGAGTTCTGATTGTCTGCATGACGGTCCACTACTGGAAGCCTATCCTGCACTATCCCAATCAAGTTCCGAAGAGCTAGCAAGATGTCTTGGTTAGGGTCAACCGGTGGTTCGGGAGGTGCTTCCGGGTTCCCTTCTGGAACCGGTTCCTCCCTCGCAACATCCTCCCGTGCCATACGTGTACGCCTAGGACCCCTTCCGCGCTTGCGAGCTTGTCGCGTAGTCGGAGGCATCCTATGAGGAAACAAAAATAAAATAAATAAACAATTAATTTAAATAATTTAATTTTCATATATTTATATTTTTATTTTCCATTTAAGAAAATATTTGATTAATTTAGATAATTAAAGCGAAACGTAATGGAGAAAGGTTCCTAGTGTTGGAAACCTTGCTCTGATACCAAAATATCGTGCCCAAACTTTAGGGCACAAAAACGGAACAACAAATTTTTTTTTGACGTCATGAACTCGCTATAAATCCTAATATTAAAGTTTTGTCTTATCTATGAAATAACTATATTTACTTCCAAGGTTGGAGAAATTAACCAACTCGAGCGAGCGACTTGTTGGGAGGGGATTAATTAGCCTCAAGGATTTAGTCAGCTAGCTCAATTACCTAAGACAAGCTGTCGCTAATTAAATCAAGGGATATTTGATTATCTTAAGGTATTATATCGTTCCCAATCCATATAAGGATAATGCTATTAATTAATTGATGCACATGCGAAATTATTATATACATCCAACTGATGAGGGTTCGAATTTCTACAATGTCATTTGCCCACTAAAAATCCGACAATAAACTAGGGCCAATTCTAATCTTCCCTAAATCCCCTGATTTTGTCAATTAATTTTCAATCCGACCAAAAAGTCGGTCTCAAGGGCTTAAGGTTCATAAATTTACAAATTCCTCCTTTCTAAATTTTCCTGACGTCCAATTACATGGGGGGGGGTAAGTCCATTGATTAATTAAATATATTGCTGGATTAAACGTATAGTTTATCCAACTATAATAGTCCTTTATTATTAACCCCCTTGAATTAATTGAAATTTAAATTTCTAAGGAATTGGGAACTTATAATCGTTCAATTATTAAATTAACCCCATATTTATATATATTAAAATCAAAAGTCTAAAATCCCATAATAATTCAATTATTAAAATCAGGGTTTAAATTTCCATGATATTTCAATTATAAACTTAACCCCAAATTATATACTAAAATCTAACTTTAAAATTTCAATTTAAATTCCTTATATATATATATATATATATATAAAAAATCATAGTATAAATTCTTATATACTAACCCTCATTGTGAAATTAAAAATCAAATTATAATACACCAATCTAAATCTCCCATATATATATATATATATTATTAAAATGCTAACCCTAACCCGAAATTGGGTTAGGGTTGCTTTTTTATATATATTACTCTTATTTTATTTTATTCATCATTTCATACCCTAACCCGAAATGGGTTAGGGTTTATTAAACCCCTTTATTTTATTGTTTGTCCCCCTTTTTTTTTTGTTTGGAGATCGCAGGTACGGCAAAGCTAGGGCACGGCGGAGGGTTTCGCAGAGAGGGGAATGAGGGGAGGAGGCGGCGCGGGGCTCTCCCGGTCGCCACTGTGTTTATACACAGTGACGGCAGTGCCGTCCACTGTGTATAAGCACAGTGGCGGCCGCGGACCGTCCACTGTGCTTACACACAGTGGCGGCACCCTCCGTGCCGTCCACTGTGGGTAAGCACAGTGGCGCGGCCCGAGTACCGCCCACTGTGTTTACACACAGTGGCCCGGCTTTGCCGTGTCGTCCACTGTGGGTAAACATAGTGGCGCGGCCCGAGAGCCGTCCACTGTGTTTACACACAGTGGTTCGGCCAACATTGTTATTACAAGATTTTTTTTTTGTTATTCATTTAAATATTTCGTGGGTTGATAAAAAAAAATGTTATAAGATGTGGTTTTCTTGAATATATCAAATATATATATTGTATAATATATATATATATATATATATATATATATAAAATATGCACAGTATCATTTATGAATGTGAAAATATTTTCTTCTACAGGCATTCATAGGGTATATTTTTTTGATGCAGAATATATATATATATATATATATATATATATATATATATATATATATATATATTAAGAAGTCTATTCTGCCATTCTTTTATATGTTTGTAACAGAGATGCACAGGATTCAGAATATGTCTTTTATTTCGTTGTTACAGGGGTATGCACATTACAGGAAGCTTATATATATATATATATATATATATATATATATATATATATATATATATATATATATATATATATATATATATATATATATATATATATATATATATATATATATATATATATATATATATATATCTTATATCTATATAGGTATATATTTTCAATATATATACTTATATACATATAGAGATATATATGACTAAATGTTGAAGTAATAGGGTTAAAACCCTTATATTGATTTGGGATTTTCGACTATTTACATTCTGTTCTTAGTCTTCTTTCAGCATTTAGAATAGGTCTGTTTTCTTCTCCCGTTTATTTAACTATCTACAGAAATAAAACAATTCTAGTTCTCCTCTGTTTTTTTTTTTTTAAAACAGTCATAAAATTTACAGAATTTAAACTATGCAAGTAAATAATAACCCTACTGCATTTCTTTTTCTTTCTATAACATTTGCAGTAAATAAACTAGTAAATAGTAAATAAGGAATCCTAATGCATTTTTCTTTTTTTTTTCTTTAATATTACTGTAAATAAACATGTTACAGACCAGATTTAAATGTAGTCTACTAGAACACAATAGGCATCAAACCATAAAATTAAATTTACATTGTTTTTCTAGAATGATAATTACAATAGCCCATATATAAAAATGGGTAAATAATCCAAACAGTCATCTTTCTCTAATTTTTACACAGAAAATAAAGAGTACATTAATTTAAACAGAAACAGAATCATTTTAAGCCCTATATTTACATATGCACTTTCTCTTTTTTTTTTTTTTTGCTACAATTCACAAGGTTACAATTTCTTTCTGCTTTTCTGCATTTAAATAAAAGTCAGGAATCTGAATAGAAGTCTGCAACACAAAATCTGCAACTCCTAGTCTTTTTTTCCCAAGCCACCTGCAAGTAAAACTTAGGACTGTGACCATGGGATGCTCACCTCCCAGCCTAGGCTTACCAGAAGCCACCCCCGAGCTAGGAGAATCAAGACCTAGACGGGTTACAATCAGGCAATACAACACAACAATAGGGCAAACACACAACACATACCCTTTCCCATCCCAAGCTACACTTTCACCACACTTGGGGTGATCAATCTACGGGTGGAAGTGGACCAAGTACCATTGGGGAGACTACAGCCAAAAATATAACACAAGACACCTCATAGCAACTCAAAATACTCAATAGAATTTATCCCACACACCTTATGCCCCCCAAAGGCTCAAAGCCATTTCTCTCCCCTTATGACCCCCAAATGCATACACAAGGCTATGCAGCAAGGGTCACAAAGGACACCTTTGAGATCACTCTCCTTAAGGAGAGCCTCTCACCCAAGGCTGTCATGCTTCTTCCACCCCAAGATCATCCTACTCTCCCAAGAGTAGAAGATCTTGGACACTCCCAAAACAAGAACACAAAACAGAAAAACATAGAAATGAAACTACACATTATTTTCTTCAACAACATTATACATACACACTTTCTTTACAAGCATTTCTTTCTTTCAACAAAACAACATAACTAACCTAAACAACATAAACAAGAGGAGATAACCACCAACCTTATTCTGCCAATAGGTATGCTAAATTTAGTTGGAGATGAGCTGCCCAATCCACACAATTTTCTGCAATCCTTGGCCCCCAAATTCCTCTAATTCCTAAAAACTGGTTTTCCCCCTTTTTTTTTCTTCCAAGTTTTTCCAAAAATCTCCAAGAATGGAGAGTGGGTGATTAGCTCACTAAGCTTCCATTCTTAGCCTAAGAAGGCCTCTCTCACTCCTTCCAACCTCTTGGATAGAGTGAGTGATCTCCCATTGGGTTGGTCTTCCCTAGGTCTTACACACTCCCTAACCTAGGTGCCTAGAGAAGGGAAATGGAATGGGGAAGAGGCATTACTATCTCCAAGAAGGTTCTCCTTCCAAGGATGGCACTCCTATAGATGGAATTCGTCCATCTTGGGAAAACCACTTTTTTGGGTGGTTAAACAAGTCCTAAGGGAAAGACACATGGCCAATTTTGGCCTTCACCCATAGGTACCCCATGAGGCCTAATAGAAAAACTCTAAAATTGACTCTAGGAGTTGATTTGACCTTCAAAAAGTCCACCTGAAGTTAACCTACGGGTCAACTCTGAGTTGACCTTCCTTGTGGCTCTCTAACCTAGATTTCTTAGTTCCTTCAAGGATAATTAGGGGATATAACAATTAACAAAAATAAAACTTTCAAAAAGGTGACATGACAAATTGCCAACTCAACATACTACATAGGTGTCAAGTGACACTACAAAATAATTCCACATCAAAATAAACACATGGCAATTGTCCCTTAAACAATTTAATCAATCCAATAAATACAAATTACACTCATGCAACATTTTACATTTACAAATAAAATACAGTACATACGGGGTGTTGTCTCTCCAAATAGACAACCCCTGGTTTTACTAACGCACATTGGCCTAGGCTTGATTCTCCCTAATATTTCCATGGTCACATGGATATTTTCCTGCACATCTCAATTTAAACATTAGTACTTCCCAAATAGCCTCATATAATATATAAAATCACATAATCAGAATACAATACATTCATTCTGCAAAGACTTGACATTATGAAATATGATTTGTCACAATTCAAAGCAATTTCCTCATAATCCTCAAAATTTGATCCATCTACAATATATGCAAACATTTTCCTAACATTATATCAAATCCTGAAATTCAGATAATAACCTGCATCATCACAACATTACCCTAATCTAGAATCATATAATATTCTATAATCCACAAGGCATAGAAATGAAGCATCCACATATATCAATGTTACCAAAATCGCGGAATCATGAAAAGTTCTATATCCATAGTGTGTCCAAACTAGTATCCAAAATAGTTCCAAAATGAAAATAACTGAAGAGATAGGATGGGTTGGGGTAGGGCCTCACAACTTAGATGTTTTTCACATATAGTGTTGCCATCAATGCCGAAGGGGGAGATTGTTGGCATTATGGATAAATTGATTATGTGTTGCATTGATGTTTTTTCATTGATGTCAACACTATCTATTATGGTTTTGGCTATCGGCAGACAGGTTTTGGTTACTGGTAGAAGATGTTGTGTTACCGGCAAAAAGAACTATCTGTTGAACACTTCTGACATGTTTGGATGAATGGAGTATGTTTGATTTTATTTGTTACATGCTTCTAGAGAATGTTTTGGTCGGTTGGTATTGACTTGGTAATCGGATGCTATCACACACTCTTGTAAACCCTTACCGGCATGGGTTTAAGCCTTAACCAACAGAGCTTTCATTGAGAAATCTATACAGAATGCATAAGTGGTGTTGGTGCGGCTTCTATATGGATTTCAGGATGCTAAATATGCTCTTTGATCATGCCTCAACTAATTGAAGACATTTCTTTAGTGTGGTGGACCCAGATTAAGTACAGTCCCTATCTAGGTTATGGATTGGTATCATGTTAACATGTTCTCTACACATTACCGAGAAGATTTATGGATTGGATATTGTTGTTTTGGTATTAAGATGACACAACATATCATTGTAATATGGATGTATGTAATGATCTTATTGTAATATCTTGTAGGTGTTTGACCTAATTGGTTTAGGCCTTAGGATTGGTATAAATTGATGTAAGATCTCATTGTAGTTCATCACATGGTAAGGTATGGTATGTGAATGGAAATGTAATATCATATGCGAAGGAGATTTGATCGATCATAGGTGATCGAATTGGGATTAAGGAAGAGGTCAAAGGCCTCTGGTATTGAGCTTAACCGGGACTATAATCATGTATGGTAGATACTATCTCTAGTAGTTCATTATTTTGGATTGTTGTCCATTTATATTGAGGTGGTTATAACCTCTCTGTAGTCAGTGATACTCTTTTGTAATGAGCAGTACGCTCTAGGCAGTGTGCCTTCCTACATGTGCATGCCCCTCACTATATCACATACTTTCTACAGAAGTATCATCTCCCTATGGGTAGGCTTCCCACCGTGGTTTTTCCCTTTCCAGGTTTTCCACATACTAATCATGGTATTATGTGGTATGGTTGCATTGCGTTGATTATATGTTTTATTGCTTACCGGTATCTATTTCTGCTATTCCGGTACTTAATGTTTATGTGATCCGGTTAAAGGTTATTAAGTGGTTTGGTTGATATAATCTGTTAACAACTGATTCACCCCCCCGCCCCTCCCCCCCCCCGCCCTCTCAGTTGTTCACCGGTTATCCTAACAGTCTATTTTAGTTGAGCTACTTATTCTCACTTAACTAATTATAGGATGATCAAGCTATGTTCTTGGGTTATGTTATTCTAAATGTCATTATGTATGTGTTCTAGGTTATCAAGAATGTGGGATAAGGCAAACCATTTATTGTTGATAATTTTGTTATGTTCTATCAATGTTTGATAGTTGATCAAGGCAGATCTATCATCATTGATGGTTTTGTTTTGTTGAATTAGTGTTTGATATTTGATCAAGGCAAATTGATTATCATTAATGGTTATGTTCCATTATATCAATATTTGATATTTGATCAAGGCAGACCCAATGGCATTGTTAGTTATGTTATGTTCTATTAGTGTTGTTAGGAATTGCATGCAAAATATACCAATTATATGTAGATAAATATTAAATAGAGGAATGGAAACACATAAATAATAACAACAAAGAGAAAATATTTAATGTGGTTCACCCAAAATCGGGCTACATCCACCAAATAAAGAGTCCAATATTATTATCCAGTAAATCGAACCGATTACAATCAACAATCCTTTGCAACTCAATACCGCTGCAAAATGCTACAAAAATTATCTACAGAAAACCCTAACCCTTAGCCTTTTATCAAGACTTATGTCAGTTACAAAATTAGGGTTACAACATGTCAACCAATAGAAAAATAACACCCACCGCCTTTATTAAAATTTAAAATAAATGTTTAGCTAGTGAATTATTATGCTAAAAAGAAAAATGCATTCAACATATAATTATATTATTTGATCTAATCAATGATTAAGTTATAAAAGTAATTTAAATTTCTAATCTTTTTGTTTTAAATTTTTACACTAAATTAGAAGAGATTGGAATAAGGAATATAGATAGTAAATGAGTTCTCTTACAAGAAATACGCTAGAAAAATGCAAACATTTAAAAAAAATTTGTTAGCTAATAGGTTGTTTAGTGTGGGCATTGCCCACCCAAATCAAGTATTTCTCACATCGAAAAGAAATTTCAATTAGTATCTTGTAAAAGAAAAGATTTTTTTTATTAGTTTCTCACTTTCTCACAATTGAAAAAAATCCATCTCCATTCTATTTTTTGGCATAGAAAAAAAGTAACACTACTCTATAAGAAAAACAAAAACATAAAAATAATTAAATATTCCCAAAAACAAAAATAAACATTTTGTGTTTATTTTGTTGTTAATGCTTATAGAAAAAATTAGCATCCCATTTATGCTTGAAATGATTTTAGTACATTTTGTTTTTCTAATAGATAAACATGCAATGCCACTCTAAAAGAAAAAAAGAGAACATACGCTACTCTGAAAGGAAGAAAGAAAGAGAATATAAAAAAATTAAATATTCCCATAAACAAAAATAAAGATAACATTTTTAGTCCATTTTTCAAGCTTGCAAAAATATTCAACATTCCATTTAGTTTTGAAATGATAATATTTTTTCTTTTTAAGTGACCAAATTTGACATTTGGAAAACCTTAAGAAATGTATTATTATATTTTTACATTTAAAGAATAATTTGTTTTTTTATAGATAAATCAGAGGGATTTTTTAGCTTGGCCTACACTAGGAGAGACTATAGGGGGGACCTCTGAACCCCAAACCCAACACTCCTCCTTCTTCACCATTGCTCACCCTTCTCTCTCCACCTCTCCTTCTCTCCTTACTATTTACTTCATCCACCCTCTTCTCTCCCTACTTCTGCCTCTCCTCTTCTTCATCCCTCCCATAATCATCATGTCACCTCCTTCCCCCTCTTCTTTCCTCCTCCTTCCTCCTTTCTTCTCCTATATTCCATCAAACTCCTCCTTCCACTGTCATACTCTCCTACCTCCTAGACTCCCACTTCTCTGCCTACCTCCACCCTACATCTATTACCATCTTCTACCTCCTCCTATCTCCAAATGCCACCCTCCTATCTCTTACACCTGGCGCCTACTTGTCTCCCGTCCTTCCCTTGCACCTCACTTTGACATGGCATCCATCACCTCACTCGCACCATCTACGTCGGCCACCACCATCACTCCACACCTCTATGACCACCTCATAGCCTCTCCTTGCTGGCACCTACGTCATGCCTTGCTTCTGATAGCATCCTTCTACTGTTGTGCATACCATATCCACTCCTCTAATGTACAGGGACAACAATCATATGTCTGCAACACAGGTCAATGGCCCAATCCTCCATCCTCCTTGTATGAAGCCTTTGTGCCTACCACCCACTAGTGAACTCGTTCACACACAAGCCTTTGTCCACCGTGCAGGCTTGGGTGAGTCTCAAACTTGAGACATCCGTGAAGTCATGGAATCACAACAACCGTTGTGCTACAGGAACGTCCCACATTAGAAAAATAAATTACTTCTCATTATTTAGCACTTATTATTTAATTGTTTTGATTTATGAGATATTAAACAATAATAACATATTATTATATTAAAATATAATTCATATTATTTTAAATATATTAATATTATTATTAATAAGAAATGCTAAAGTTCTAAACTTATTAAATTTAATTACTGAATACTTATTAAATTAATATTAGTGATTAATAATAAGTTTAGTAGAAATTAAATGAACTACATATATTAATAAAATTAATATAGGAGCTTTCATTCATTAAAAGAATCTTAAGAAATGTGCTAAATCTAAGTACATTGAGTACAATAAAACCCCCTTTAGTTGCGTGGTAGGCTGGAAGATCGGCTACTGGTTATCCCGTAATCTGAACACAGTTTACGTGTGGGATTGAATTTCTTTTAATATCTTTATCTCGCGGATAGGAATACACAACCGAAACTTAAGGGTATAAACTTACTTTCCCCTATCAATATTGAATTGATAAATCAATTAAAGGTTCCTGAAAGAATGAAATCAATCCATATCTTTCATTGAATTGAGCCATTATTGTCTTTCTTCCAATGCAGGGGACTTCCGACCTCCTTAAGATCAAACAAATGCTTTGTTTCTGCATTTCCCTCTATTTATTTCCTTTCCCTAGGTGGTACGGGAAGTAAAGCATAACATCTTCCTTTCTCAATCCTTTATACATCTCATCTAGTTGACGGGTGGAAAGGCTTCCCGACACTTTATTTCCCTAAAAGTTTGCCTATGCATCGAAGCTACCATGGGGATGGAAGGCTTGCTACGCATAGGGAAAGGCAAGAATAGAACTAACAAACCATTTTTGGTGTTGCTCCATCGGCCCGAAGCGAAGGGCAGGACCTCCCTATAGATTGATAATGAATTTCCTACCATATAGATATATCTCTTGGGTCCCATAGAATTTGAAGGGCCATCCATACCACTCCTCTATTTATTTTATTCGTTTGATTTCATCTCGGAGTAATTGAAAGCCCCCCACAGTTTCAGAGACTGCCCATTAGGCAGACTGTCTCATTCCTTAGGCTCAACCGAGGTGTTCTAGCAGTTTATCGCCTAACGAGGAAGGAGCTAACCGAAGGTGGGAGGATGGAGCCTGTGGGAATCCTAGATTAGTAGGATCCTTGGCACAGGGCAGATAACAACTATCTCTTGGTCTTAGGGCCATCAATAAATTAAACTTCTCTGTTGCTACCGGCCCTTGTTCTAAGCTCATCCACCCACCCACAACTAATTGCTCATCCACCCACCCCCCATTATAGGGCATGTTACTTATAGAATATTGTTGTCACTCTACAGTGAGTACAATAAAACCCCCTTTAGTTGCGTGGTAAAATATTGAGTACATTTCTTAAGATTCTTTTAATGAATGAAAGCTCCTATATTAATTTTATTAATATATGTAGTTCATTTAATTTCTACTAAAAATATTATTATAATAAAAATAGTCGTGAATAGAAGTGAGATATGAACCATGAATCAGAGGAATTGAGGTAGATCTAGCAAAGGTCAAAGCGATCATTGATATGCAACCTCCATCAACACTCAAGCTAGATCAGTTACAAACAAATTACCGTTGGATTATATAATAATCACTACAAATCATTCAAGATATTCTTGACTGCTCCTTGATCACTGCTTCATTGAACACTGTAACTCATCACACGGTTTACATTACATGCAATGAACTTGCTCATTCCCAAGACAAAAACCGTTATCTCTATGCACCAAAAACCATTTGAAACTCTTCTCATACAACATGCATACGTGTCATAATCATTACTACTCATCATTGGATCATAAACCAATACAACCGATTCACCAAACTCCATCAGTTAACGTTTATCATATCAACAGGTAGGGTTTACTGGTTGTTCTCACTTCTTCTCTAGTAATACCAGTTTCCTTCACAAGCTCACATACCGGTTGCAAAACAACATTATGACAACATCATTACCGGTTATAATTGACATCATTGACAACATAACATTTCATTAATGCAATCTTCATGCAATGCCAACACGTGACTTGTGGATCATTGGAGGCATTGCTTTGAGTCTTGGTCGGTATTCCTAGAAGTCTATGCATTGTTTTATGATTTGGAGATTGTTCTTAGTGATTTGAGCCGACATGTTACCATTGCATGTTTCGTGAACCGGTTGGTCTTTGGGCCGACTTGATTAAGATGTAATTATTTGTAAGCGGTATATATATGGAGGTTTGCGAATCATTTGAAGACAACAAAGAAGTTAGAAGATTGAAGACAAAGCTTTGAGATTGAATAAAGATGTAGAACCGACAAGATTTTGATCCGGTAGGACTGAAGCCAAAAGGCTGAGGTCTGGATTAGGATAGAACCGACAGTCTATTATCAGAAGCCGATTTGATATGAGGATGATCTGCGGATCTTGTAATTGCATAGTAAGCATTGTTTGTATCCTAGACTGCGATCCAACATGTGGCATGTATCACTCTTCAAATTGTTATAAGATTCATGTTCATATTGTGTAACGGTTATGTGTTCTATGTTGTTACTGGTTGTTCTTTCTACAGTTTCTGGCATCTTGCTACCGGTTACCGGTATGTTGTGCATGATTTATGTGTTTAGATGCAAGGTTGGGTTGTCCTTCATTGGATCTCCCTGCATTGACTGCGTCAAATGGTATTAGAGCTAGTTTGTGAACCTGTTGTTGGAGAGAGTGTTGTTTGTGCACCGGTTGGTTGGAGAGAAGATTGAGGCAACATGTGGACTTGTTCAGATCGCTGAACATGAGGTAGAGCAAGGTTTGAAGGTAGACCATCGATCCTAGAGCTTGATCTTGAGGCAGTTAGTGGGTGGAGACTTGAATAGATCATCGATTGAGGGAGGCTGCAGTTTGGATCAGTAGATCGTCATAGAGAGGCAACCAGAAGATGTGGTTAGATCACCGAATCCCCTGAGGTAGTTGCAAGTACCTAATGACCAATCGTCGAACTAGAGAAAGTGATGGCACTCACTTTTAAATTAACCCCGAGAGTCTGATCCAAGAGCACCAGTCTAGTTCTTACCGGTTGGGCAGTTTTCAATGGCATTGCTTGAGAGCATGGCATTTCTTCATGTTTGAGTGTTTAGCATTGTGCTTTTGGGCTTATTCCCTTGTGTTCTTGGTCATTGTTGTGTTCGCATTTCATAGCATTTGGCTTTGTTTCCGACAAGATGTGGATTTCGGTATTGTCCCGGTTGAGGTGTCCTTACCGGTTAGCTTGGTTGTATGTTGAGCGAAGATGATTTCAGGTTGCGATTGATCTTTATGACTTGTGGATCATTGGAGGTTTTTCTTTGGGTCTTGGCCAGTATTCTTGGATGTCTATGCATCGTTTTATGATTTGGAGATTGTTCTTAGTGATTTGAGCCAACATGTTATCGTTGCACATTTCATGAACCGGTTGATCTTTGGGCGGAGTTGATTAAGTTGTAATTATTTGTGGGAAGTATATATATGGAGGTTTGCGAATCATTTGAAGACAACAGAGAAGTAAGAAGATTGAAGACAGAGCTTTGAGATTGAGTAAAGATGTAGAACCGGTGAGATTCTGATCCGGTAGGACTGAAGATGGAAGGCTAAGGTTCGGATTAGGATAGAACTGACAGTTTGTTACCGAAAGTCGATTTGATATGAGGATGATATGAGGATGATATGTGGATCTTGTAATTGCATAGTAAGCATTGTTTGTATCTTGGACTGCGATCTAGCATGTGGCATGTATCATTCTTCAAACTATTATAAGAATCATTCATATTGTGTACCGGTTATGTATTCTGTGTTGTTACCGTTTTTTCTTTCTACTATTTCTGGCATCTTGCTACCGGTTACCGATATGTTGTGCATGATTTATGTGTTTAGCTACAAGGTTGGGCTATCCTTCATTGGATCTCCCTGCCTTGACTGCATCACTAATCTATATCCCCCTCTCCCTTTGGTGATACTTCCCAAGATCTCCCCCTTTCTTCCCCCCCCCTCTCTCTCAAGTCTCTCTTTGTCTCTCCTACTTTCCCTCTCTCCCTCCCCACTCTCTCTCTCTCTCTCTCTCTCTCTCTATATATATATATATATATATGTATATATATATATATATTGCTAGGATAACCGGTGGACAATTGAGGTGGGGGTGAATCAGTTGTCAACATATTATGAAACTTTAAGTACGCAAAACCTTTTATCGAAATGCATAAACCAAATACTGGAATAGCAGATATATCAATTAAGCATAAACACAAATAATAAACTATAGTACATGCATTCACAACACATAGCACCAAGATTTGTACGTGGAAAATCCAGTAAAGGCAAAAGCCACGGTGGGAAGTCTAGCCACAAACAGATGATACTTCTGTAGTAAGTATCTGAATATAATAAGGGGTCTGCACATGCAGGAAGACACACTGCCTAGAGCGCACTACTCATCACAAAGGAGTCTCACTGACTACAACCCGGAAAGAAGAGTGAACTGCAAGAATAACATCTCTTATGCCCGAGTACAGTTCCAGTTAAGATCAATACTGAGGCCTTAAACCTCTTATACAAACCCAATTCGATTGCCTACAATCGACCAAAACCTCTACATATGATTACAACTTTATTCACACATAGATAATCCCATAACCCATGATCTATAAAGAGATCTTACATCATATATATATGAACCCGAGACCTAAACAATTAGGTCATCCACTTAAAAGATAATACAATAAATCCATTATATTAAGTTGCAAACATATGATAACCCAAGTTGGCCTGAGACCAAAACAACATAAACCAATCAATAAATCCAACTAGTAACGCATCAGGAGAATACACCAACACGTTACATAAACTGATCCATAACCTTACAAAATAACACCAGACCTAAAATAGGTCACCATAAGACAAATACAACACCACCGATCAATTGGAACATGAACATGATAACCATCAACATCCTGAAAACCTTCTAGAAGCCCCACCAACACCACTTATCAAATCCATCAAAAGATCTTCAATAAAGCTATGCTGGTAAAAATCTTACTAGTAACCAAAAGGCTTACTAGAACATATGATAGCTTCTGGATCATCAAATCGCGAACCAACTGAATAAGATACACATCTGAATGACATGAATAACCAATCCAAACCATTACCAATAACAAAAATATACTGGAGATAAATCTCCTGATCATCATCAAAGTCCAACCTTTCTACTAAAACTCGATAGACAACCAAGAAGCTAGTGTTGACATCAATGATAAACATCAATGCAACACAATCAATTCCTCTAAATTGCCAATAATCTCCCCCTTTGGCATTGATGGAAACATTAGATGTGAAAAACATCCAAGTGCCAAGAAATGCCAAACAAATCTCCCCCAATGGAAGACATCCAACAAATGATATAATAATGAAATTCTGAACCAATCAACCAAACCAAAGACTTGAATCAAACTCCCCCTTTGACTGATATCTTTGTTAAGCTTTGTTATTCTAACAAATGAGTGATGAAGAAATACTTAACTATAGGTGTAAGACCAAACCATAACTCATAAGGTGTCTTACCGGTGTCTCCTTTGATATGAACTTTGTTGAATGTGTATATTGTTGTGCTCATAGCTTCTCTCCAATAGATATGAGACAAATTAACTTCCATCATCATAGTTCTAGCTACATCCAAAATAGTTATGTTCTTTCTTTCCACAACACCATTCTGTTGAGGTGTTTGAGGTGTAGACAACTGTCTCCTAATGCCATGCTTCTCACAATAACTGTTAAATTCACTAGATGTGAATTCACCACCCTGGTCAGATCTTAAGCATTTGATCTTCAACCCTGTCTCTATCTCAACCATAGCTTTAAAGATCTTGAACTTTTCAAAGGCTTCATATTTCTCTCTTAGAAAAGTAACCCACATCATTCTAGAATAGTCATCAATGATTAGCATGAAATATCTATCACCCTGAAAGCTTCTTATTCTAGCAGGAGCACACAAATTAGTATGAATAATATTAATAATATCATTAGATTTGTCTTGTATACTCTTAAAGAAAGTTCTGACTTGCTTACCCATTTGACATTCCTTACATACCAGATTATAGGGCTTCACAATCTTAGGTATATCTCTATCTACTTTAGTTGAATTGATCTTTACAATGCAATCAAAATTTACATGACACAACCTCTTATGTCATAGCCAACTCTCATCAATATGTGCAATCAAACATGTCTTCTCACCAGAGTTCAAATGAAATATGTTACCTTTAGTCTGAATACTGATTGCAATCTCTAATCTAGATCTGTTGATAATTTTACATTTTCCATCCTTGAACTGTAATTGAAATCCCTTATCCACCAATTGTCCTACACTCAAAAGATTATGCCTTAAACCTTCTACATAATAGACATTATCAACGTTATGCTTACCATCCAAAGATATAATTCCTCTTCCTTTGATCATGCATGTTTTGTCATCTCCAAATCTAATCATACGACCATCAAATTCTTGCAAAGATAGAAACTTCCTTTTATCTCCAGTCATATGATGTGAATATCCACTATCTATCACGCATTCATCCTTGTCCTCAACTTTAGTAGCAAAGGCCTTCTCTTCAATATGAATGACAAGTTCTGAAGCATCTTCCTTGATAGCCAAGAATACCCATTCCTTTCCATTTCAAGATCCACTAGCTGAATCTTTTGTCGGTTCATCATCGGAATCGTTAATCACACCATCCTCATCCACATAGTAGTATGATTTGTCTCTCTTCCCTTGCGGAGGGCCGGGCCACTTCAGTTGGAAGTGAGCAAGGAGGATCAAAAACGATCTATGGCTGGGTGGATAAGTGCCCTAGTGATATCTTTTTCCCTTCTCTGTGATTCTGAAAGAATTTTAAAGGATGAACAGGACTACCAGATGCTAAAAGAAATGTACATTCTAAACCTATCATCTTTTCATTTTTATAGAAATCAGTTGCATTCTTATTTCTGTTTATGTTTCCAATGAACTAATGTGTTTATTTTATTCCACGAAGAGTATTTCCTTTCTGTACTGAAATCTGTTTTTTTCTTTTTAAAATGGCATATGATAATGGCATCAGCATTTCATGTTCATTTATTTCCATTGTAAAAAAAAAAGTTAGACTAGCCGTTTCTTGTTTTCATGCTAGTTCTGTTCATAAACTAGCCGTTATCTTGTTGAGTTTTTGACTGTTACACTATGCTTCCACATTTTGCATACATGTCTACCAGGGCAGTTGCAACTAGAACATCTGACGAAATTCCTCTATCCTTTATACTTTGATGAATGTCCATGCCCTGTTCCAAAGCTCCCATTTTGGCACAGGCTGGCAGTACGTTGGCAACGTAAACTGATCGGGTTGAAGACCTGTTTGCTGCATATGGTGAAACAGCGTGACTGCCTCTTGAGGATAACCATGTCTTCTGTATGCTGTAATAATCGTATTCCATGAGATGATGTCTCGCTCTTTCATCTGGTCAAAGACTTTTCTGGCATCCACCAAACTTCCACACTTGACATACATGAAAATAAGCTTATTATGAAAAGGTTTGCGTGTAGCAAAGGCGAATCCCCTGTGAACGATGAAAGAGTGAACCTCTTTTCCTTGTGAAAGCGCGTTCTTGAGAATAAATGTCTGCAATAATTGAAGATACGTAGAGCAGTCTTCAGGGGGTTTGGGTGTAGTAAGCAGAGTGTGAGATTGAGATGACAAGTGGATGACAAGTGGCATTCTATTATTGTAATTGGAGCGTGGAGCACTAATTATAAAACACAAAATGTAATGCTCCAATCTTTTGCTCAAGGTGTTGATAGATAAAACAAAGACACAATTTGGTGTTTTCATAACAAAGTGGTATAACGTACCCATGTAGTAGATTGGCATACCTATGGTGTCCCTTATGCAACACATGGTGACACACTTGGAACCTACAACCATGGTGAGATGTTTGACACACATACTAAATCACTATTATGATGACATAATCAAAATTATTAACCCTAAGATAAGTCACCAAGGTTGGCATGGAAGAGACATAAGACCCATAACAATTGGTTTACCTTCTTATCTTCAAAGTTTGGTTTATTGAGAAGAATTAACTATGGGTCAAACTTTGAGACTCAACATGGACTTGGAACCTAGTTCCAACTCCTAAAACCCTTCTAATACACACCCTCTACTACACAAATGGCTAACCTAATTGCAAGAAAATCCCCAACCTCCATTCAAACTTGGGATATGTTTTGAGGACCCTAGGTTCTACCCAAGCCCTAAGACCTATAACAATGATAAAATAATCATTTGTGGGCCTTAGGATCATACACAAATAGGGAACTTATTCCCAAATCCCTAGTTATTTCATCCCACTATGTCCCATAGCACAATATAAAACATAGGAAACCTCTCTAGGTGTAAGACCCATATCAGGACTTAGAATCCTAGATTTTGGGTCCCTGTTTCCTTCTAGACCACATGACCCACAAACTAGATCTATAGGGAATGCATGCCTTGTGAAAGTCAAATTCCATACATACTTGGGACACGTTAAACCAAGTTCCAAGTCCTCCTTGACCTCTACAACAAGCCAATCATTTCAATAGTGTGAATCTCAAAGTTAGCCTTGGCCTTAAGACATAGTTTGAAGTCCAATTTTCTCCCCAATGCCCATGACCTACCAACATGCAACCAAACTTCTAGCTACCTAGCCCTTTCTAATGTTTGTAGCTCATCAAACTTAAACATGGACTACAATTGAACAATTAAGCTCAAATATTAGCACGAACCTGGAGCCTCTACAAGTTCTAGGCCCTAGTTTCGCCCCAAAACCCAATTTCCAACCAAAATACAATAGAATAGAGATAAAATCTCTATGATAGAGAAATCAAAAAGGCTAATTATTTCATAGGACAAGACAAAATAATTTGTAAATGAAATAGGGGATACATTCATGAGGTATTGAAATTTGACCTAGTCACATGAAAACCTCCTAAAGTACATGAAATTCAAGAAAAAGAAAGATTAGAAACTTTCACTATTTTAGATAAAAAAAAATATAACAAAACTGAAATGAAACTATATGTATAGAAAAGATAATTCTTAGTGTATGACTAGAAATTCAGAATTGAAATATCATCTTAAGGTAAACACAAAATCCTCGACTTAATGTAAATAACAAACCTACCAATGAAAAACACAAAGAAAAATGCAAGAGACAAAGAAAAAATGTAAATTATATACCATTCAAGCATTCTCTAAGTTCATCTTCATTGCCTTTGAGTCTTCTTTGAATTGTTGTTATGTTGCTCTTAGAAATTTGCAAGCACAAGTTACATTGATAAAGAAAAGCTCAAATGTAGTGTCAAAATAAATGATAAAGGAAAATATTTGAGTATATAAAAGTGGAGGGAAAAAGATCGACAGTTGAGTTTGAATTTAGCCCAGAGGAGATCAACAATCAAGATCACCTAGGATTCTAAAGTGGAGGCTAAAAATGGAAGAGGGAGTGGGATGAAGTGGAGAAGTGATGGAAGAAAGGAGAAACAAGTGGCTAGTTGTTGGTTGAATATATGTTGGCATTGATGTCAAAGGAGTGTCAAAGGAGCTCACTATGGAATCAAATTAGCATGTAATTGTATATCCACAACTATCATAATGTCTATGTTTGAGAATTTGAGCTTCGAAAGTATAGTGATAAATTGTGAAATTTTTTGTAGTATGATAGCAATATCATATTATTTCTATTTCATGCATTGAAGGTGATTTGAAAGTACCTGTGGTATGTTACTGAGGTCTATTCCTCAGATAATGTGTTACACTAGCAACTTGTTCTATTATGTATTCTACCACACTTGAGGGTTATGACCTACAATTTAAAAGGAGAGTATGTCTACACATGTTATGTAGATTCTATAGTTTTAGTTGCGATCTAGATTCTTTCCTATGGTGTACATGATTGCAATATCAAATAATTGTATGATTGATATATACCATGTGGGTGATTCTACGTGAGTTGCATCCCAATCATTGTGCAGTTTCATCAGAAGATCATATGTATTGATAGAGAGTGTTTTGAAGGTTATTTAGATCAAAAGCAACTTGTGTATTCAGTTTAAAGGGATTGGTGTCTCATGTACACTAAGTTGGTGCTCATATCTTGGTGTCTCTTGTAAGTTGGTGACTGCAAATTAATTTGGGGATTGGTGTTTTTGGTATGTTGGTGCCTACTTCATATTGTAACTTGTGATCTATTATTTTTGTGAGGCTAGATTTGGGCAGTAGATCCAAGTAGTGATTCATGGTGAGAGGGTCGTTAATGACATGGACAATGAGCTAGAAGAAATAGAGCAAGTCTTTGATGATGACAAGATATATGTGATCAACAATGAGTTCAATCTAAAATGGGTAATTTGGAGTATATGGCATGCATACCCACTAGTTGTTTCTAGAAATACATCTTAAAGAAGAAATACATAATCAGTGTTCCAATCTCAGATGACTGAAAGATTCAACCTCACATGAGTATCATGCATAATAGAGATAATCAAGCATAACATGTGGATTTCCAAGACTCAAACATCGAAATCAATACTAGACATAATTTACCAAACAAACCCACATAGGAGTAACAAAAGATCAAAAAGAACCTTCCAAGGAGTCATGCCAACGTTTAACTATCTCCATCCAGAATACCCTGAATCTAGTCATACCATAGATTTTAGTTAGCACATGTAAAACTTGCAAAACCATCTTTGTAAATCTGAAATCCATTTAAACATCTAGACATTCACATTATACATGTCATTCGAACAATGGAAATACCACAAATCTACAAAATCCAACAGTTGAAAAATAAGAGATCACTACAACCCAAGAAAGTGAAGGAAAGTTGTCTAGGAGCTTAAACCATATGAAACATATTGGCTCCACAACTCTCAAAGAGGTCGACTGTGACTTATCTTCTAGTGCTTTCATGTAACCATGGGCTAAAACAATGAACCCAATATAAGCATGTCAAACTATGTGGATGTGAAGAGTTTTAAAGGATTTAATGCATGAACAAAAGGAACCAACAACAATCCATTGTGACAATAAGTTTGCTACTGCATTATTGAAAACTTATGTCTTTCATAAAAGGAGGAAACATATTGATACTAAACATCGTTTTATTCCAAAATTAGAATATAATAGGGAAATCAATCTAGAACATTGTAGATCCGAAGATTAATTAGTAGATATATTCACAAAGACTTTAGCAAAGAAACAATTTGAATATTTAACAAAAAAATTATGTATTGTAAATATTGATGAAATTAGTGATAGAAATTAAAGAAGAGTGTTGGAGATATCTCATAATTTCTACACCAACCTATTTTTAATGCACCATCTAGAAAAATAGATAGATTAGACAAGTGTAGAAAGACATTAGACGGTGGAAGAAACTTCAAGAATTTACCGTGTCCTTAAGACCACTAAAAAACAGAGGTGGATGTAACGGTTCTTTTGCAAATCGATAAAAAAAATTTCTTTTGTGCAGCAGCGCATCGTATACCATTTTCTTTGTTTTTGCCTCTGCTCGCTTTTACTTTACAAACTTGTCAAAATGGTTTGCTATTGCATTATTGAAAACTTATGTCTTTCATAAAAGGAGGAAACATATTGATACTAAACATCGCTTTATTTCAGAATTAGAAAATAATAGGGAAATCAATCTAGAACATTGTAGATCCAAAGATCAATTAGTAGATATATTCACAAAGACTTTAGCAAAGAAATTTACTAAATCAACATGAGAAGCAGTTACCATCAAACCCCCGGAACATGCAGCTTGACATTAACATGAGAAGCAGTTACCATCAAACCCCCGGAACACGCAGCTTGACATTAAGTCATGTTGACACTAAGTCAAGATGTTGATTTGTAATACTCAGATTCACGGAATGGTAAAGACACTTTCAGTGTAAATACATCTCTTAGAAATTGGAATGGAGATATTTTCTGTTTCTAGTGCCAAATCTTGGTTTATTATACTAATTTCCGTATCAATCTTTCTTTGATCACGAAAGTCTTACTTCCACAAGGAGAATAGGTCTTCTAAAAGAGGATTATAACAAAGATTCTCTACCTATAATAAAATAGAGAAATGTAGGAATAGCATGATGGACTCATGACATGGGTAAAGTAATAGTACTTAAATGATGTTATCTAATTCTGAAGTATAGAAAGTGTGAGTAGAAAAAGAAAGCCAAGACTACAAAAATTTCTTTATAGATAGAAAGTATAAAAAGTGAGATTAGAAGAAAGTAAACTTAGTAAAGACTACATAATTTAAAATTAGAGTCTTTATTAATCAACGTAAATTTAATGTTCATAGAGTTGGTACTAATCATGATGAAAAGAGGAGGATTATACTATTGCATCTCATAAAAAAAGAAGTTTAAATAAGAAAGAAAAGAAATTTCAATTGTGTTAATATAAATATTTTCAATTAAATAAGAGAGAAAAGTAATTTCAATAAGTCTTACAAAGAAAAAAAAAATGAGTCTTTGTAAAAACAATTAACATATAGTAAGAAAACAAAGTTTGGATTAGAGAGACATGATCACAAGCATAATAGTCTAAGAGGGCAAATATGTTAAGCGATTTAGACTAGTTCTATCTAGATGGTATGGATGATGATAGGGTATGAGCAAGATCATGGTGGGCCAAAATGGGCCCTTAAGTGGCAATGAAATTTCAGAAAATCAGAGTTATGCAACTTGATATAAAAATTTGAATAAATTATTAAGATTATTTTAAAAATTTGTAAGAAGAGAATCTATAGAAAATTGAATGTAGTTTCTAAGCTACTATTTGTTTTTTGAAAACAAAAAATCTATTTGATGAAAATTTAAAATTTCAATGTTGTGGTACTAAAATTTCAAGGAAAAAGATAAGAAGTAGGTGTATGTCTGACCACCCTAATCACAATAAAATCATAATATTTTTTTTACAATATTATAATATAATTAGTAGACTCATGTCCAGACGTGACACATATTTTTTTGTAATTCTTTATAAAGTAAATAATTAATTATGAATTTTTTACTACAACTTTTCAAAAATTCAAAAACTCCTACGTCTGATCACCATAACTTGGTCTAAGATTTATGAAATTCATTTTTTAAAATTTTCTTTGCCTATAGTAGATGAAGCATAGAATGTGACACATGTTTCGGATTCAAAAAATGTGATACCATTTGAAAGTTATGGGTGTTTTTCAATCAGCCTATCAATCAAGACTTTAGTCAGAATTCAATTAGAAAATAAATAATAATAATTTATTAAAGTCAAAATAAGACAAACCTCCTCCGGAGATGATAGATGAAGATGTTGAATACTTCTCAAAACACTTGTTATATTGCAAGTTTTGGGGGATGAGGGTTTCTCTGCAATTTTTGGAGAACTGGGCTCAGAGGACTTGGGCACCAGAAGGGGAAATGGAGATTATGTTGCTGGAAAACAACTACTTCATGGTTACATTTAACTGCATGCAGGATTGCAATAGGGTCTTTGAAGGATGACCATATTTTTACAACCAGGTGGGGTCGTTCATCAAACCTTGGCATGCAGGGTTTAACCCTTCAGAGGAGCTCCCAAATAGGGTCCCAGTGTGGGTTCATTTACCACATTTTTTGATGGAATGTTGCCAGGAGGATGTGTTGTGGATGCTCGCTTTAGTGCTTGGGAGGCCAGTTGGATCCTCAATGCAAACCTTGGGGAGAAAGGTAATGACTTTCGCTCGTATTTGTGTTGAAATTGATCTTAGTAAGCCCCTGCCAGATGCTTTAGATATGTGTGCAGGTTCTTATTCTTGGGTTCAACAATTGGATTATGAGACTTTACCATTTCAGTGTCGTTTGTGTTATGAGTATGGTCATTTGCAGCGCAAGTCCTAGGTATAAACTGGTGGTGCACTAACCTCAACAGCCGACCCGTAACATAGATGGGGCTGACAAAGGAAAAGCTACCATGTCTGTTGAAGTTGTGGGTGCTTATGGTTTTGTCCCAATTAAGACAAAGAACAGGAATCAGGGACAAAAGAGGCCCCTTTAGGAGAGACAAGAGGAGGATAGCTTTAACAGATTTGAAGCCTTGGACAGCCTTACCCAGCAGGAGGTGAACCCAGGGTTAATTCCTTTGGATCAAGGTGCATCAGGGTTGGTCCCTAATAGTGTGAATTGGGACTCTACCCAGGCCCTACAAGTAGTTGGGAGTCAGCAAATGGAGATGGATCAGCTAGTAGTGGCCCATTTCTGGTGCTGAAGTGAAGTTGGCTAGGGGGATGGTTCTCCTACAACTCAAAAATTGGAACCTGTTGGGGTCAAAAGTGACAAGATCACCTTACATTTGGGTCTTCATCAGAAGGACATTAAGAAAGGACCAATGAAGAAGATTTAAAAGGTTGGCAGAAAGAAGGATTTGGATAAGATCAAGTTGATGGGGGAGAATTTGGTTGAGTCAGGGTCAGTTAAGACTCTGGATTCTCATTTTTCCAATCCCTCGAAATGATTATTTTGTCATGGAATGTGAGGGGCTTGAATAGTGGCCCTAGACAAAAAGTTGTTCGGAGTTGATAAGGAGTCATTGTCTTGATGTCCTTTTCTTGTAGGAAACAAAACCTTATGTGGAAAGTATGTTGTATTTGGTGCCAAAGCTATGGGGGAGAAGCCAATGTCAGTGTATTGGGGCAGTTGGCTCCTCTGGAGGGGTGGCCTTGATAGTTCTGATACTTAATATAAGTACAAATCCAATAGCCAACAAGATGAGAGGGCGGGGGGGGTGAATCATACAAACTTAATCATCAAAGAAATCATCAGATTCAACCTCGGTAACATATATTAGTCATAGAATAAAAACTGTCAAACATGCAAACTCAAAAAGCATATGAACAATATAAACCTCATAACACCAGATTTAATGTGGAAACCCAAATAGGGAAAAACCACTGTGGGATTTTGGACCCACTAAGAAATATACTCTTCTAAAGTATGCTCGGTTAAAAGCCAATCCTGTTAAAAATTACAAAACACATTGCTAGATGTGACCCGGTTAAGGGATTTCGCTCAGATTTGTTAGGATCTTCACTTTGTTAGAAGTGACCTTGTCAAAGGATTTCAAACACTCATTTAGAATGTCACCTTGTTAGAGGATTTACTTATAAGACTATTAAGTCCACTCGGTTAAGAGATTTCCTGTTACTTTCACAAGCTAACAGTAATACAATCTATCTACAACTTTACATCTAAAATGCTAAAGAAAATTCTTATTTGTTCAACACAATCTAGACATAGAACTAATCTTGTCTATCTACTAGGCATCAATACTCTATTATTCCAACAGGTCTTCAAGCTTCTATGCTCGGTGATCACTATGTAGCATCCCTGTGCATACACTTGCCCGCATCCACTGTTTATCAATAGTTCCTTATTTATAAACAATCATCTAACTGCTTAATCTCCTTGATCACATTTTCCATGATCAATCATAGCCATCAGATCTTCAATCTTGTCCAGATTCATTGTATCTTACGATCTGAAAAATGTTTTACCCTGCCTCAGAACTTGCATAATCATCTTGGAACTTGTGTTAGGGTAATGCGGTTCAATCTGAGCTGTAGATCTTCTTGCCAACTTTTCATTGCCTTAGATTTGTTAACAAACTTCTTCCACGGCTTGCCAATCATTGATCCGCTCTAGCTCATCAGCTTCTTTCATTAAATATCACATGTAAACATTTAATGCATTCTGTTATAGCTCGGTTACAACTCAGTGAATACTACACTTTACTCGGTAGACATTTTGTCTTCATTAACTGACTGCGATAACCTTAGGGTTTACTGACTAGGTTCCTTAGAGTTTACCAACTAGGTTCTTTGCCTGATAACATAGTGTAGTATTAACCTTTACATTTTACAACATATGTATGATGCTAAAACAATCTGAAACATCAAGATCTCATCATTGTCTAACTCGGTAGAGTTGCCCATTGAATAACTTATCCCTTTATTCATCATATTCTTTCCTGTGTCTTTACCGACTTCTTTATAATCTTCATATCATATTTCTTAAGATATGGCAACATCATACTGAATTAGAAAATCAATTTCTTGACATCAATGACAAAATAATGATATCAAGACAGTAAAACATCTTTAATCAGTTATATGCATAATCATCAACAACCTTCTCAATATCCTTGTTATATTGCCAACAATCTCCCCCTTTGGCATTGATGGCAAAACCAATTGATTTGACCGTTCAGAATTCAGATTGCTGTGATTCTGAAATGCTCTCCCCCATACATCGAACTTCTCTTCTAGTTTTCTCTCAATCTTCTCAGGTCTTCTCCTCCTTTAGTCTTCTCCCCCTTGGGTAGTCTTCTCCCCCTTTAACAACAATGCCAAAAAGAAAAGAACTAAAACATAAGTTGTTTCTGTAAGAAGTTATTCCCTACTATTGTGTATCAACTGAGTCTTGGTCAGAGCATTTGTTTACAATTCCTGTCCCCTGTATCATTTTCTGTATTATCTCAATATTGTTCCAGTACACTTTCAGAAAAGCATTCTTAAAGTGTATCACTCCAGCATCGGCTCCCTAAAAGATATTCAATAGATTCATCGAAGTGATGCTTTCACCGAACTCGGTCAGTGAGTAAGAGATAGGGGTAGGACCCCTAACTTACTTCTGAGATATTCAAAAGTGTCCTTTGGTAGTGGCTTGGTGAAGATATTAGCTATTTGTTCCTTTGTGTTAACATATTCCAACACCACTTTCTTTTCATGAGCTTCTTCTCTAAGATAATGATATTTGATAAATATGTGCTTTGTCTTAGAGTGCATAACAGGGTTCTTTGAAATATTAATGGCACTAGTATTGTCACAGAATATAGTTACTAGCTCGGTAACTTTCTCATTTATACCTTCCAACAATTGTTTGATCCATGCAATGTTGGTACAATTCAGTGCTACAGCAACATATTCAGCTTCGGCTGTTGACTGAGAAACACATCCTTGTTTCTTGCTAAGCCAACTCACTAGTCTCTCCTAAGAAGAAAGCTCCTCCACTTGTGCTTTTTCTGTCATCAATGTTGCCTGCCCAATCAGCATCAGTATAGACTTTCAAATCAAAATCATTTCCTTTTTGATATACTAAGCCATAATCTTCAGTGCCTTTCAAGTATTTGAAAATTCTTTTGATTGTTGTCATGTGTATTTCCTTAGGATCTGCAAAGAATCTTGCAACAATACCTGCTGCATGTGCTATATCAGGTCTGCTGTGAACAACATATTGTAGTTTTCCAATCATGGATCTGTAGAGTGTCTCATCAACAGATGCAGATTCATCATTCTTTGATAGTTTGTAGTTTGTAGTCATAGGAGTACTTACTGGCTTTGAATCCTCCATTCCAAATTTCTTCAAGATTTCCTTTATGTATTTGGGTTGAGTAATGAAAATTTCATTTTTCATTTGCAATATCTGTAAGCCTGTAAAATACTTTATCTCACCGATTAATGACATCTCAAATTCTTTGCTCATTTCATTACCAAAGTTTTTGCATAAAGAGTCATTTCCACAAAATATAATATCATCAACAAATATGGCTGAGATTAGTATTCCATTTTCATCATTCTTCATGTACATGTTGTTGTTCTCACTTGTCCTTATAAAACCAATCTTAATCAAATAAGAGTGCATTCTTTCATACCATGCTCTAGGTGCTTGTTTCAGACCATATAAAGCTTTGTTCAATTTACATACCTGATCTTTATTATTGTCTTGTTCAATGAAAACTTCTTCTTGTTCAATGAAAACTTCTTCTTCTAATATTCCATTCAGAAATGCAGATTTGACATCCTTTTGATATACCTTGAAGCTTTTGAAAGCAACATATGCCAATAATGTTCTAACTCCTTCAAGTCTGGCAACAGGTGCAAAAGTCTCACCATAATCAATTCCTTCTTCTTGGGCATAACCTTTGCAAACCAATCTTGCTTTGTTCTGAATGACCTCTCCTTTCTCATTTAGCTTATTTATGAAGATCCACTTTGTACCAATTACATTTTTGTCCTCAGGTCTTGGGACTAGTGTCCATGTGTCATTCTTCTTGATTTGATCAATCTCTTCAATCATAGCATTTATCCAATCTTCACTGTTGAATGCCTCTTTTACTATTCTTGGTTCAAATTCAGATATCAAACATGTGTTCTGTCTCAGTTTGTTCCTTGTCATTACTGGTGTTGGTTAACAGATTGGATTTCTCAAAATTTATAAATAAATACTCATGTTGCCCAAATAGAAAACCAATGAGAACCAACAGTTGGGTAAATAATTATTATTTTTACCCTCTATATTAAGGTATAGCTCCCTATATGATATTCAATGAATTTTGAATAAATTTTATTATGTAATTCACTTTTAACCAAAAAGCAAACAAAAGGCTTCAACATTCACTAGTCAACACAATGTGAATGCTTAATGATAGATAATGAAATTCATAATAAGACATTTGGTCTCGAATGGAAATTAACTCATGGGATGATCAAAAATATTTGAATTCTGATTGATATTCACTCATGACTCACAGGACAAGGGGAATCAGAAAATTCAAATGCTTTCAGCTAATTTCATTTATCAAATTGATTCACAGACTTCAAATGAAAAATCAGAGAAAAAAATCAGATACATGAACACATAATCATTCCAACAGAAATTTTTACACATTCAAAACACACAGGTTTCTAAAGCTGTATCATATATTCCATTCCATTCAAAGATGGGTATTTCACTAAAATTACAAGTAAGATCAGTCTGTTCCTCTCAATTTTTTTTACCAAAATTTCTATATATCGCGCCAAAACATCATTACTAATATATATAGCCGCTAGGCTAAATTGTCTTCTTTTTACAAATGAAACTATGAAATTCAAGAAACAACCGCCCATAACTGAAATTAACTAAACGACCACAAGCTGTAAATAGAGCCATAACGATAAGAACAGAAAATGACTTAAATTGTCTCTGGGGTGTGCGTGGTGCCACATATGTTTCGCCACTCCATATGAGCCGCAGAGAAGTTATGAACAACATGGTAATGTGGGAGCCCAATGTGTAGGATGCGTTGCTTCCAAACTTCTTTGTCCATACCCACTTGCGTAACTTTAATTTTGTGCACTTCTAAGTGATCTGAACAGACAACCAACATAGATTCAATTCGAGCTACCCTGGTGAAGTCATCTCTGGTAAAAGATTTTGATTCTTTAACAGAGTTTATTTTCCCTTTGAAACTCTGCACCATATCTACTACCTGCTTGATAGTTTGTCCATCCTCCTTGAGAAGTTGTACATCAATGCACTTTAAGTCTTTCTACATCACGGCAATGAGTTCTTTAAAATCTTTCAACAGCTTAATGGACTCTTTGTGACCTTTCTTTATGATTGAATTTATCCATTCAATATTTTCCTTAGCCACATGTAGTACCTTGTCATCCAAATCATTTACTACCTTTTCTGTGAGGAAGTTCATGACACCATATTTCTGCACATCTTTCATCTGAATCAGTACTGCAGCCCATTTTTTCCTTTCCTTTTCCCACGTCGACACCTCTATTTCAATCTCCTGAGTTACAGTTACAACATCCTCGTACACCCTGACCAGATTAGCAGTATACTCTGTTCGTTACTGAATTATGAATTCAAGCCACTCCTCGAAGGTTTCCGCCAACACATGATTTCTTTGAACCTTATCCAACAAATTTTGGTTCATAGGTGATTTAGGATCAAAACTTTGAGAAACCTGTGACAGGGGTTGTCGACTGGGATGATGTATGGCATTAATGTACTCTGCCATCTACTTAACAATCTGTTTCAACTCCCGTTTGTCCTTCTCATCCTTCCATGTTCTCGACAACATTCATTTAGTGGAGGACTCTAGGTGTTTTGCATCAGTAGCCCTTAAAGCAGTTCCTAAATCAACCTTTTCAACAACAAAATCCTGCTCAATTGCATTCTCTGGATCTTTGTCTGAAATTGGCCTAGTCGCTTTAGCTACCCAGTGTCCTGTATTCTCATCCACTTCCAGCATAGCTTCTGCTTTTAGCTTTTTAGACTTAGGTGTTTTCCCAAGGCATTTACTCACCATATCCTCCATCGGTACACTAATAGGGACTACATTACATTTCTTATTAATTGACACTCCCAACCACCTTGAAACATTTGGGGATATCTTTGCTGGCGGTGCTTGATATTCAGATGAATCCATGGTAGCCAAAGTAGTCACTTGATTGGGGCTTTCCTCAGGTTGCTCCTTTTCTTTACCTGCATCTTGAGCTGCAGGGATATTTGCTTCCGGTTCACCCATAATCACTTGCGCCTCTTCACTGTCAAGAACTATGATAGTTTCTCTTCCTTAAATTTCTGCACCTTTCTTTTTACTTTTGGAACGGGTGACTCGAACCATTGAGGGGCCAAATAGTGGTTCTTTAAATCTGCTAGTTTGAACCTTCTCACCTTGAGTACTAGTGACACCTGCAATATCAACAATAATGTTAGAAGAAGAAATTGGTACAACAGCATTAGATTGCTCAACTGATTTCTCGGTTGAGATAGCGATCAGTCTTATTCCAGACCTACGATCTCTTAACCATTTCTCTATTCTCCTTATAACATTAAAGGTTTTAGATTTAATATTTTCTTCTTCTCTCCTATCCCAGTCAATTTCAGGAATAGGTTGCTCATGAACTCTTTCATTGAACTCCGGGTCCAATACATCTTTACCTTCCTCTTCTTGTATTTCTGCAATGTTCATTGACAATTACAAAGTAATGATTTGCCGTAAAGTGAACCTTGACCATAATCTTCTTCGCACTTCAAATTCATCACAACAATCTTCCCAGTAGTCTTCTAACTGGGGTATATGTGAAAAGTTCACATCAACATTTAGGTGCTTCATTGCATATTCTTTGCTGTCAAACCCCTGCCGAGCAACATATGGCGGAAAATTCATCTTCTTGAGCTCCAATTCTAAGTTCAATGCATCAGAAATAGTTTGGCAACTATAATATCCGAGTTCAACTGGGAAAATTGCTTCAGACTCACTTTTCATCCCTAATCTCTTATCAACATGAGCTAACTGTCTGCAAACTTCTAAAAGTACATAACTATCGAGAGCATATCTGGGCAATTTAAAAGGTTCATCTTCAAAGCCACGAATTCTAATATAAGTAAATCTAGGAAAATGAATAAAACAACTCCCATATGTGCTGACCAACTTTAATGCCTCAGGTGACATTCTATTATTCAAATTTCCCTGCAGTTCAAAAGTTAATCTTCCCACAAAGACATCATTCCATCTAAAGAAGTTTTCTGTGTACCTTTGTATCTGCAAATGTGGATAGCACTCATAGACCTTCATTCCATTAACCCAAGGTTCTTGATATAATCCTGGCCATTCTCTGATACAGGCTAAAATATAAAACAAGTATGATGTCATATGAAAATTAGCTGTTCCAACAAAATTACTCAAACCTTCGTGCAATCTCTCAGCAATTACTTGCACCCAGTCAAGGTATTTTTCACCAGCTAATAATACCTGAATGTAAAATGCATCCAGTCCTCTCAATAGAAGGCATGTGAATTCCCCTTAAGCCTATTCAAAAGAATCACGATATCCCTAACTTCTGTGATGAAATGCTCTCTTGTCAAGGGTTTAGGCAACCTAGAACCCCCCTTCTGTATTTTAAGGAGCTAGTTTCTAGCAATGACGCTTCGATAAACACTTTTCTTCTCAGAGAAAAATGCGTACAAGGTTCCTATGGACCAATCTTCATACAACTCTTTGTGAGTAATTCCAATTGTAGCCATTACTTTTTCTTTGTCAATCCGCACTAGCATGTCTCCATTATTGGCTCTGATACACCTATTACTAGCATCATATCTGTTCATGCATGCATATACTAATTCTGGGCAAGGAGCAGCAATTGGGAATGCAGCGGCCTCAACAAGACCACTGTGAACTATCTTTTCCATCATGGAAATGGCTGTTGGGTTCTTAGGCCTCTCTAGAAAATTATCTAACTCATCTTGAATGAAAGTTGTATCATCTAACTCTGGGAGGGTACTAACCAAGCATGATGTTCGACCCAAATTTGGGAGAGTCAGTCTCTTTTTTTTTCTTTAAATTGCGTCAATCAGACAACATTCAACTCCGAGGCAAAGAATTACACTTTTCCAATTTCAGAACTAAAATAGAGCAGGGAAAAATAAGCAATTGAACTCACCTGTCTTCAACATCAAACTATGAAACCCTCAGAAGAACTGAGCTAAATTACCTTCTGCGTCTCCACTCTTCGCCAACGGCAACAATAATTGTCTTACCTGAGATGCCCCATATTTAAGGATGGAAAAGACTGAAAAGAACCAACACACACTTCGTCCCAGCTCATTCATCCATGTAAAACCACTTGTGATTTGATATAATTCTTACATGCTTATTAATTAGAAATCAACTCCACACAGTCGACATACCTTCTCATGATTGTTTCCATAATTGCAATTTGAAAACATGAAAACCAAGGAAAATTCTGTTTTGATTGCGTCGCCTTTTCTTCCTAGACACCATCGGGCTGATTTGAAAACACCATTTTGAACCTTGAACTATTTTAAAAGAAGTTCATTGGTTCAAAGTTCAAATGACAAAAGATCAACATTTGCAAATAGGCAGAAAGAGACAAAAGGAACATTCAATGACACGGGAATGAACCTTGAACCTTGAACCATTTTTAAAAAAAGATTCAATGGTTCAAGTTCAAAGTGACCACAAGACTAGTACTAAAGAGACAGCCGCAAAACACAAGACAAAAGATCGATTCATCCTTGAACCTTGAACCGGAAAGGTTCAAAGTTCAAGTTCAACAACTATGCTAATGAAGACTTAGAACTTAATGGATCGCATTTCCTTTGAACTTGAATTTTGAGCTTTATAAAAGGTTCAACAAATGAGTACGAAACTCGTTTGATGAAGACTTAAGTTCTACGAAAATAATGACCCTTATTTTTGATGGGCTATAAGTGGAAAAATAAAAAGGGGGCAACAATTGGCTTTGATTGGGAAACGGGACTGCGAAGGACTAGGAAGGAACTTAGAATCTCTGGTTTTGTACTAAAACAAAGATGAGGATGCAAAACAGGTATAGCTTGACACAACAAAACTGACACAACAAAATTGAGAAAACAAAACATAGCTATGTATAGAGAATGCAAGGAATACTTGCTTACAATTTGTAGAGCTTGAGATCCCATCCATTATAAGACAGGGGAAGAATAGTACCATCCATCATGAATCAGAAACGGACCTTTCCACAAGGACTCAAATTTTCCATGTGCTCCCCTTGGCTCCCTTCTTTTGTCCCAGAGTAGGACTTGATCTCCCTGCATAAATTTCCTCGACTTAGCTTTACAGTCAAAAATCTGTTTAAACCGTTGTTGATGTTCTGTAATGTGGTCAACCAATTTTTTCCTTTCTTCTTCTATTCTAGCCAGATGCATAATTCTCCTTTCCAATGCATTTTGAAAATGTGAATCTTCAATAACTGTCTGTAATTTGGAAGCTACCAATTCAAGAGGAAGTGAGAGCTGAGCCCCAACACCATACACTAGTTCAAAAGGTGACATACCAATTGCTCATTTTGGTGATGTCCTGTCTACCCACAGGGCCTCATATAACCTTTTATGCCAATCCTTAGCATTTTCACTGACCAATTTCTTCATGATATTTATCAGATTTTTGTTACTAGATTCTGCCTAACCATTACCTTGTGGATAATAGTCAGAGGAATGCGCTAAGGAAATACCGTGATCATAACAAAACATGGATATTTTTATAGAAGAAAAACTTGTAGCATTGTCAGTCACTATCTTCAATGGTACCCCAAAATGAACCAGAATATTTTCCTTTAAGAACTCACATATTATTTTTGAGGTTGTTCTCCTAACAGGCACTGCTTCTACCCACTTAGTAAAATAATCTGTAGCCATGAGAATATGTGTATGTCCAGCGCTGGAAGGTGGTGTCAGTGGACCAATGAAATCTAGTCCCCATTGCTTGAAAGGTTCTTCCACAACCACTGGCCTAAGAGGTAAAGCGACTAGTTGTGGTTTCCTTGTAAAGAATTTACATTTATCACACTTTGCAACCCAAACATAAGCATCTTTAAACATACCGGGCCAATAATAGCAATTTCTTAATATTTTGTATACGGTGACTGTAGAAGAGAAATGACCGCCACAAGCATCATCATGAAATGACTTCATCAAGGACTCATGTTGTGCTTTATCCACACACCTCAGGAAGGTTCCATCTAGACCTTTCTTATATAATATGTTACCAAAAATAACATATTTAGCTACTTTTAATTTCAGGTTTTTCTTTTCTCCGGGAGACAAATGTGTAGGACATTCTCCATATGTCAAGAAGAAGGCTACATCGGTGAACCATTCATCCTGTAGGCTAACAAAAAGAGCTAAAAGCAAACTTTCTTCTTCTTCTTTATTTTCTGCCATTAGGTGACATAATCCTTGTCCATGAACTAATTTCGTTGGCCTGATATCCAAGTCAAATTCTTGAACCTTTGAAACCCAAGTTGCTCTATTATTCATTCCCACCTCTTGCTGAGTCAAGATACTTTTAACAACGGAATTTGGCACAAAAACAATTGAATGAGAATGTAATATGTAATACCTGAAATGCTTAACAACTTTTACAACTGTGAAAGCCTGCTTCTCGTTCAATGAATAGTTTAATTCATGCTTTTTAAACGGAATGCTCATAAACACAATGGGGAACTCTTCACCAAGTTCATTCTTCTGCAGGAGAATACTGGACATCGTGTGTTCTGAAGCATTACAGTAAATAATAAAACTTTTCTTGAAATCAAGATTAATTAATGTTGGAGCATGAGTGATGGCCTTTTTAACCTCTTCAAAAGCTTTCTTTGCATCCTCTTTCCATTTAAAGATCTGTTTCTCACTCATCATTCCTACAATATGCTTAGTGATTTCAGCAAAATCTGGCACAAATCTCCTAAGAAAGCTTACCTGACCAAAGAATGATTTGAAACCACTCCTATCTGATGGCAAATTTAACTGTTGAATAGCTTTAACACAATCAGGATCAATCTTGATACCATCTTGTGAAACTATATGTCCTAAAAGCTTCCCTTCAGTGACACTAAAAACTAATTTCTTTGGGTTAAGAGAAATACCATGATCTCGGCACCTTTGTAACACAGCTTCTAAATCCTTGGAATGATCTTCCCTTTTCTTGGAAAAAACTGTCAAATCATCTAGATACACAACAATGGTCTTACCAATCAGATGACCAAATGAAAAGTTCATTGCTCTTTGGAAAGTAGCTCCGGCGTTTATTAGACTGAAAGGCATGTGATTATAGGCAAAAGTTCCCCATGGTGTTGTAAAGGCAGTTTTGTGTTGATCTTCTTTTACCACACTTATCTGATTATATCTAGAGAAACCATCAAGCATCGACATCATTTCAGATCTGACAATAGTTTGGAGAATGTGATCCATTGTTGGTAAAGGATAATCATCTTTTAAGCTAGCCTGATTCAGATTCCGGAAATCAACACAAATTCTTATCTCTCCGTTTTTCTTGCGAACCGGAACAATGTTAGCCACCCATGTAAAATGATGAATTGGATAGATTATCCTTGCTTGAAGCATTTTATCTATTTCTCAAAAAATTGCGTCTGCAACTTTTGGCTTATAATTCCTTAATTTCTGCCTGAAAGGAGTCGCTTCTGGTTTAAGGGGAATATGATGTTGAAATTGACCATCTATGAAATCTTTTAAATCTTCATAGGACCAGGCAAAAACATCAAGAAACCTTCTCAATAGTTCAATGAACAAATGCCTTTCTTTCGGAGTGCAACATTTACCCAAATTAACCATTTTTGGATTATTTTCATCACAAATATTAATCTTCTCATATTCACCTGATGTATAAGCATTGTGGGAATCGGTTCTTCTTACAAACTTGTCATTGTGATCGAACAGGCTCTCTAAAGTCACCAATCCTTTGGGAATTTGATTTCCCTTAAGCTGAACTACTCCCTCTCTAAAGCTTCCCTTCTCATCTGGACAAAATTCATTACATTGGTTTTCTAAACCTTCAAAATAAGAAGAAGCAAACATAGCAGCATTTTGTAAGAACTTATCAATATGCTTATCATCTTCAAACACTTGCCAGAAATCTGAATTATCAGGGACATTTGGGCGATAAACTACTTCAATTCTGTAAATATCTATACCAAAATCTAGATGTGGAAGTAGTAATGATGCTGATACCGCTAGGGAATCTGCGTGAGAATTTTGACTTCTGGGAATAGCTTCTATTGAAAACACATCAAAATACTCAATTTCATCCCAATTTCTATTTCTATAATGTTTGAGCCTCTCATTTTTCACAGAATAACGATTGCGTACCTGATTAACAATCAATTCTGCATCACCTTTAGCACACAATAGTTTAATCCCTCTCTTCTTGGCTTGTTCAATTCCTAGCAATAATGCCTCATATTCTGCAGTATTATTTGTATTTTTAAACTCTAGCTTAAATGAAAAAGGAAAATTCTCACCCTGTGGAGAAATAAGTACCACTCCAGCACCAGATCCAGTAGATGCACAACTTCTGTCAAATTCCATTGTCCACAACCCTGCAGTGTGATCAACCACATCTTCCGACATATTTTTAATGTCATCAGAGAAAAGCAAATAGTTACCAAATTCACATTCCTGGTACAATATTTGTGATTTTGGATCCTCTAAAGGAAACACTGTAAATCTGGATTTTGGTTTTGGTATGAGAGTAATCTTCTACCTTCCTATAGGAATCATTGCCTTAGACCAATCCATTTTAATCTCACCACCTAGGTCTTTACAAAAAGTCCTACTCAACAACATTCCATAACTTGCTGGAATATTAGCAACCAATATTGTGAGCTTTACTCTTTTATTGGGATGAACTGCTAAAGCAACTTAAGCATCTTTAATTTGACCGAGTAAAGGAATTTGTTTAGAATCCATTGAGAAGCATTTGCCAAAGGTTTTAGTAAGTGTGAGACCTAATGCTTTGGCCACTGTGGAAGGCATTATATTATTTGAAGCTCCCGAATCAATAGTACAGTTATTAAGTTTATAACCATTGATAAATAAGGAGACATAGAAAGGCTCAGGTTTTTGGTCAAGCATATGTGATGGTCCTATAGATTCATTAACTGACACTTTTGATGTAAAAGCGTTGGTTTGTTCTGTTAACTAGGCTTCAGTATTGAATGGTAAAGACTCAAGGTTTATCAACAAATCAGAGGGCTACAACTAAGAGTTTTCCCTCTGCACATATTTAATCAACTTTTCCAGCTCTTTGGGATTCAGCCTAAGGTATTCAGCAGGAGAGATTTGAATTTTTGATGTTTTACAAAACTCAACAATATCAAAAGGGATATCAAACCCAGGTCACTTCAATATTTGAACCTCTTGAACCTTTGAACCTGCCTCTGAATTTCGGTTCATAGGTTCCTTACCCTTGGTTGAATTTTCATAGGGTGATGGAGTGCTTGTATTTTTTAATTGATGCTGGTTTCTAGTGAAAACAACACAAGAGGGATCTTCAAGGGTTAACAATATATCTCCTCCTCTATCTGTTTCATATTCATATTCAAGGAAATGTATTCCAGAGTTGCCAGGTTGTCCATGAATTTCCTCTATTGAGCCAAGTTCATTTAGAACTTCTCCTGTGCTAAGCATCTGTGCATGTCTCACCATTTCTGGACAGGAGTTACCATCATGGTCATCTGTTAAGTGAAACACACACATATTTCTCTTGGGAGGGGGTGCTTCAATGGCTAGTCTTTGTTGAGTTGGGGGCAATTGTAAAGCTTTATTTCCTATTCCGGCAGGTTGATTATTAGGCCATCTTGGAATGTCTTGATAAGGTTGAGGGTATGATGTATTAGCCTTGGGGAGTTGTCTCTTGAGAGTGATCACATCATTAACCAATCTTTGGATTACAGGATCAGAGGAAGTTGTAGAAGTTGATGGCTGTGAGTTAGCAGCTTGAACCTCTCTTCTCCATTTGCCTGCATTGATCAGGTCATCTTCTAATTCTACTGCAGTGGTTTTGGCAGTGGCTAAATCCTGGACCCTTTGCTTACGAATAAAGAAACTTATTTCTGCAGGCATTGCATTAATGAAGAAACATTTCAAATTATCATCAGAAGTTCTCCGATTAACCAGAATCTTATGAACAATCTTGTCAAACCTTGCCACAAAGTCCCTCATGGATTCAGGTATTTCCTTCTTCAATTGAGCTAATTGGGCTAAGAGAGAATGGTCATCTTCTGCCACTTTAAACCTATCCTCAAACCTAGTTTTCAAGTCCTACCAATTTGTTATTACACCATTTGGCAAATGGTAAAACTAGTCAACTGCTATTCCAGTCAATGTTTGAATAAACAACCTTATTGCTACATCTTCATGTTGAAGCGCCAACACAATGCATGCGTCATTAAAAGCATTAAAATGCTCATCAACTGTAAATTTCCCATCACCATTAAACTTAGGTAAATGTTCTCTAGCCCCTTTAGGTAAAGAATTCAAATTTGCTCCAAGGGCAAGTGGTCCTACTGCTGGACCCCAGGGATTATTTGCAGCCATAGGAAGGATAATATTCAAAGGGGTAGGATTAATCACAAAGAGAAAGACAACACCATGTAAATTCAAGGAATGGCAAATAGAAGATTGGGAAGGAACATAAGGAGATCTTGGGGGCCTACTTCTTGCCCTTCTTTGAGGTGTAAAGGAAGGGAAGGAATTTAGATTTTGCAAATCTTCAAAAACTGAATCAACTAACCCTTCTCACCTTTGGGATCTAGTATATCTTCTGGTCTCCATTGTGCTCACATCCAATTCAAAATAACTTATGGCTGTAAAACTAATCTTATTATTTGACTCCCCAGCAGAGTCGCCAAAAATCTGTTGGTTAACGAATTGGATTTCTCAAAATTTATAAATAAATACTTCTGTTGCCCAAATAGAAAACCAATGAGAACCAATAGTTGGGTAAATAATAATTATTTTTACCCTCTGTATTAAGGTACAGCTCCCTATATGATATTCAATGAATTTTGAGTAAATTTTATTATGTAATTCACTTTTAACCAGAAAGCAAACAAAAGGCTTCAACATTCACTAGTCAACACAACGTGAATGCTTAATGATAGATAATGAAATTCATAATAAGACATTTGGTCTCGAATGGAAATTAACTCACGGGATGATCAAAAATATTTGAATTATGATTGATACTCACTCATGACTCACAGGACAAGGGGAATCAGAAAATTCAAATGCTTTCAGCTAATTTCATTTATCAAATTGATTCACAGACTTCAAATGAAAAATTAGAGAAAGGAATCAGATACATGAACACATAATCATTCCAACAAAAATTTTTACACATTCAAAACACACAGGTTTCTAAAGCTGTATCATATATTTCATTCCATTCAAAGATGGGTATTTCACTGAAATTACAAGTGAGATCAGTCTATTCCTCCCAATTTTTTTTACCAAAATTTCTATATATTGCGCTAAAACATCATTACTAATATATATAGCCGCTAGGCTAAATTGTCTTTTTTTTACAAATGAAACTATGAAATTCAAGAAACAACTGCCCGTAACTGAAATTAACTAAATGGCCACAAGCCATAAATAGAGCCATAACAATAAGAACAAAAAATGACTTAAATTGTCTCTAGGGTGTGCGTGGTGCCACGTATGTTTCGCCACTCCATATGAGCCGCGGAGAAGTTATGAACAACCTGGTAATGTGGGAGCCCAATGTACAGGATGCGTTGCTTCCAAACTTCTTTGTCCATACCCACTTGCGTAACTTTAATTTTGTGCACTCCTAAGTGATCTAAATAGACAAGCAACATAGATTCAATTCGAGCTACCCTGGTGAAGTCATCTTTGGTAAAAGATTTTGATTATTTAATAGATTTTATTTTCCCTTTGAAACTCTGCACCATATCTACTACTTGCTCGATAGTTTGTCCATCCTCCTTGAGAAGTTGTACATCAATGCACTTTAAGTCTTTCTGCATCACGACAATGAGTTCTTTCAATTCTTTCAACAGCTTAATGGACTCTTCGTGACCTTGCTTTATGATTGAATTTCTCCATTCAATGTTTTCCTTGGCCATATGCAGTACCTTGTCATTCAAATCATTTACAACCTTTTCTGTGAGGAAGTTCATGACACCATATTTCTGCACATCTTTCATCTAAATCAGTACTACAGCCCATTTTTTCCTTTACTTTTCCCATGCCAACACCTCTGTTTTAAGCTCCCGAGTTACAGTTACAACATCTTCGTACACCTTGACCAGATTAGCAATATACTCTGTTCCTTGCTAAATTATTAATTCAAGCCACTCCTCGAAGGTTTCTGCCAACACATGATTTCTCTGAACCTTATCCAACAAATTTTGGTTTATGGGTGATTTAGGATCAAAACTCTAAGAAACCTGTGATAGGGGTTGTGGACTAGGATGATGTATGGCATTAATGTACTCTGCCATTTGCTTAACAGTCTGTTTCAACTCTCGTTTATCCTTCTCATCCTTCCATGCTCTCGACAACATTCATTTAGCAGAGGACTCTAGGTGTTTTGCATCAGCAACCCTTGAAGCAGTTCCTAAATCAACCTTTTCAACAACAAAATCTTGCTCAGTTGCATTCTCTGGATCTTTGTCTGAAATTGGCCTAGCCACTTCAGCTACCCAGTGTCCTGTATTCTCATCCACTTCCAACATAGCTTCTGCTTTTATCTTTTTAGACTTAGGTGTTTTCCCAAGGCATTTACTCACCATATCCTCCATGGGTACACTGATAGGGACTACATTATGTTTCTTACTAATTGACGCTCCCAACCACCTTGAAACATTTGGGGATACCTTTGCTAGTGGCGTTTGATATTCAGATGAATCCATGGTAGCCAAAGTAGTCACTTGATTGGGGCTTTCCTCAGGTTTCTCCTTTTCCTTCGGTTCACCCATAATCACTTGCGCCTCTTCACTGTCAAGAACTATGATAGTTTCTTTTCGTGAAATTTATGCACCTTTCTTTTTACTTCTGGAATGGGTGACTCGAACCATTGAGGGACCAAATAGTGGTTCTTTAAATCTTCTAGTTTGAACCTTCTCACCTTGAGTACCAGTGACACATGCAATATCAACAATAATGTTAGAAGAAGAAATTGGTACAACAGCATGAGATTGCTCAACTGATTTCTCGGCTGAGATAGCGGTCATTCTTATTCCAAACCTATGATCTCTTAACCATTTCTTTGTTCTCCTTATAATATTAAATGTTTTAGATTGAATATTTTCTTCTTTTCTCCTATCCTAGTCAATTTCAGGAATAGGTTGCTCATGAACTCTTTCATTGAACTCCGGGTCCAATACATCTTCACCTTCCTCTTCTTGTATTTCTGCAATGTTCATTGGCAATTTCAAAGTAATGATTTGTCGTAAAGTGAACCTTGACCATAATCTTCCCAGTAGTCTTCTAACTAGGGTATATGTGAAAAGTTCACATCAACATTCAGGTGCTTCACTGCATATTCTTTGCTGTCAAACCCCTGCCGAGCAACATATGGTGGCAAATTCATCTTCTTGAGCTCCAATTCTAAGTTCAATGCATTAGAAACAATTTGGCAACTATAATATCCGAGTTCAACTGGGAAAATTGCTTCAGACTCATTTTTCATCCCTAATCTCTTATCAACATGAGCTAACTATCTGCAAACTTCTAAAAGTACATAACTATCGAGAGCATATCTGGGTAATTTGAAAGGTTCATCTTCAAAGCCACCAATTCTAATATAAGTAAATCTAGGAAATTGAATAAAACAACTCCCATATGTGCTGACCAACTTTAATGCCTTAGGTGACATTCTATTATTCAAATTTCCCTGCAGTTCAAAAGTTAATCTTCCCACAAAGACATCATTCCATCTCAAGAAGTTTTCTATGTACCTCTGTATCTGGAAATGTGGATAGCACTCATAGACCTTCATTCCATTAACCCAAGGTTCTTGATATAATCCTAGCCATTCTCTGATACAGACTAAAATATAAAACAGGTATGAAGTCATATGAAAATTAGCTGTTCCAACAAAATTACTCAAACCTTCATGCAATCTCTCAGCAATTACTTGCACCCAGTCAAGGTATTTTTCACCGTCTAATAATACCTGAATGTAAAAATACATCCAGTCCTCTCAATAGAAGGCATGTGAATTCCCCTTAAGCCTATTCAAAAGAATCATGATATCCCTAACTTTTGTGATGAAATGCTCTCTTGTCAAGGGTTTAGGCAACCTAGAACCCCCCTTCTATATTTTAAGGAGCCAGTTTCTGGCAATGACGCTTTGATAAACACTTTTCTTCTCAGAGAAAAATGCGTATGAGGTTCCTATGGACCTATCTTCATACGACTCTTTGTGAGGAATTCCAATTGCAACCATTACTATTTCTCTGTCAATCCGCACTAGCATGTCTCCATTATTGGCTCTAATACACCTATTACTAGCATCATATCTGTTCATGCATGCATATACTAATTCTGGGCAAGGAGCAGCAATTGGGAATGCAGCGGCCTCAACAAGACCACTGTGAACTATCTTTTCCATCATGGAATTGGTTGTTGGGTTCTTAGCCCTCTCTAGAAAATTATCTAACTCATCTTGAATGAAAGCTATATCATCTAACTCTGGGAGGGTACTAACCAAGCATGATGTTCGACCCAATTTTGGAAGAGTCGGTCTCATTTTTTTGCTTTAAATTGCGTCAATCAGAAAACATTCAACTCCAAGGCAAAGAATTACACTTTTCCAATTTCAGAACTAAAATAGAGCAGGGGAAAATAAGCAATTGAACTCACCTATCTTCAACATCAAACTGTGAAACCCTCAGAAGAACTGAGCTAAATTACCTTCTGCGTCTCAACTCTTTGCCAACGGCAACAATAATTGTCTTACCTGAGACACCCCATATTTAAGGATGGAAAAGACTGAAAAGAACCAACACACGCTTCGTCCTAGCTCATTCGTCCGTGTAAAACCACTTGTGATTTGATATAATTCTGACATGCTTATTAATTAAAAATCAACTCCACACAGTTGACATGCCTTCTCATGATTGTTTCCATAATTGCAATTTGAAAACACGAAAACCAAGGAAAATTCCATTTTGATTGTGCCGCCTTTTCTTCCTAGACACCATCGGGCTGATTTGAAAACAACGCTTTGAACCTTGAACTATTTTAAAAGAAGTTCATTGGTTCAAAGTGTGTAGGGGAAAAAGCGAGACTAGGTTAACATGCCCTAATCCTACCTTTTGACACACATTACAGAATACGAAAGAGCCTAGAGGAATCACAGAATTGGCTACTTCTTTTTGTGAAAGAGAGAGCCACGGGCTACCTATTAGGATTTCTATTCCTTCATCGAAATTGAAAGATAAAATGATGCAAGTTCAAGTCCTAATCCCAAAATGCATGTACAAACGTATAACAAGATTGCAGAATTGAGATTAAACAATGAACAGCTGTAAATACAAGGATGAAATAAGAATGCAGATGCGTACCCAGAGTCAAAATTGGATTGAAAATGTTTGGGACGGGGGCGCGGGCTCCACTGTCCTGATACAGTGCCGGAAACTGCACCTAAAACTGCTATTTTGCACTCTGGAAAACTGTCAGAAATGTCAAAAAATGTTGTCTGTCCGGAGGACCAGGGCGCCCAGCGCCTCTATCCCAGGGACCAGGGCGCCCAGCGCCCCTGTCCTGGCAAGACCAGGGTACCCCACACCCCTGTCTAGGTCTTCTGCTCTGCAATTTGGTGTGGAGTGTTGTCTCGACTTGCTTTCTTTGGATCTGTAACCTGCGGCGTCGTCCGAGTCCTGAAACCTGCACTTATATCTGAAAAGGGTATGGTGGGTGGCTATATAGGGTTTTGCCTTAGTCAAACCCCCGCTTCGGTGATTTCCACCTCCACGAATAGCCAAGTTGTATTGTAAAATGTATTGTGTGTGCAGATCTTGTGTGTGTGCAAGATCCTAAAATGCAAGTAAGCAAACTAGAGCAACCTAGAAAGTAAACCCTAATTGCTTGTAAATGACAATGTAAATGCTCTAAATCAAGATGCAAAGTGATCTAAAGCATGAATAAAGGATATATTGAAGCTTATGCAAAGACATGAAAAGAACATGAAATCATACCCAACCCTCAAGGGAGGGGTACAAGCCAATCTTCAGTCGGTAATCTCCTATTGTTCTTCAATGCCTTCCAAGCCCTAAGTGGATGAATGAATTTGATAAGTGCTTGATAGAGGGATGTTGAATGTTGTTGAAGTCTTCAAAGATCTGCTCTTTTGCTGCATATGAGGTTCCTGAAAACAAAAATCGGATCCTTTCAAATGAAGAAAGAGAGCTCTTATATAGGGAACCCTAGGTCGTAATTTTGTCTTTTGGCCGACCTAGAGATCGAATATCTCGCCAATTTCTTGGGGTTAAGCTTTATTTTATGATTGGATTGTGCTCCCAAAATTTCGGGAAAAATGTCCGGGACCATGTGCACTCCGGGCGCCACGGTCCTGACAACTTTTCACCAAATTTTCAGGGCCGTCGGATATGATGATTTTAGAGAGAATCCCAAAGTTACAAGTGATTTTGAGATATTTTGACCCCCGAAACCAAGCCCCCAAGTTCAAAATAGGACTTAATTAGGGTTTTTGATCGAATGATTCATTGGAGGAATAAAATGAAAAGGGCACACTATGATGAAAGGGCCCAACTTTATGATGTAGAGGATGATGAAATAGGGCCTTAGACCTAATTAATTTGATTAATTAAGTGCTAAAGGAGAAATGCAATGCAAAATGTAAAATGCACCAAGGCGGGTGCTAAACTAGGTGTGAAATTGTACCACCCTAGCAAGTGCGTACAATTTACGACGCTACATTTAGCCTCCACTTTAGCGGTCATATGAGTACTACGTGCATATGCAAGCTAAAGTACAGAAAAGTAAACATCATTTGAAAAATGATATATCCATAAGTTGTCGGACGAAGCCCCCAACGGTATCTGCAGTACACAGTTAGGAACCACACCCTACAAAACACACGTTAGATCATAAAATCACCTAATGCTTACTAAGGAAAGTGATGAAATTTGTGAGTAGCTATATGCCCCCCCCTGTTTCGACTTGCTTATTAGGGAGGTGAAACAGGGTAGCATGTTTACTTACGACAAATTGTGTAAGAGAGTATTGATGAGGGATGTTCACTGAATAGGCTTCATCAAAGCACTTTTTGGAACATCCTGAGAGTAGGGTAATGAAAATACGATTCCTATGCAACAAACAGCTCAAAAATTGCATCTCCCAAACTCAAGTTATGATGAAATGAGTGATAGAGGAAAATGAGGGTTTCGAAAGTAAAGGGAAAAGAATGAAAGTATATACCTTGAAAGTGACACTTGCATTTGTCACTTTATTGATTTTAGAATACTGTTCATTGCAGCAGAGCCCACATAGCCATCATCATGCCTTCACGATGACTGGAGCGTCCCACGAGGATTGAGATCCTGCGCTAGGCCGTGATCGACGACGAGCCACTGGATGAGGTGAGTTGACTGGACGTTGACTTTTGATTTTCCGCATTTGACTTTCTGTGATCATTTTACAGGCCCTGAAGTCTAACCCGGGCCCCACCCAGGGCACCATGGTCCCTGTGGGGCGCCCTGGTCCCCTTAGGGCGCCATGGTCCCAGACAGGGCGCCCTGGTCCCTGACAGGGCACCATGGTCCCAATCAGGGCGCCATGGTCCCAATCAGGGCTTGGTGAGGGATTTCAGGGTTGGCATACGATGTTCGACAGTTTGCATGAGCGATTTTGATGATTGAGTACTGATTACGGTTATGTTTTTGTGTTGCAGGGTCTCCCATACATGAGAGAGCATACGGCGGGACATATTCTTCGCAGTTTGCGAGATCAGATTCCGCAGCTGACTCAGGCCGAGAGAGACACATTGTTGATCATGGGATTATGGTATGCGATCCTCATGCCAGCCATTCAGTTCCATCCTATGATGCTGATGGCATTGATGGAGCGATGGGATCCTGACACATGCACATTTCGTCTTCCAGTAGGGGAGCTGACGGTTACACTTGAGGATGTGTACCGCATACTTCATCTTCCTATCAGAGGAGCTACTGTGACATACGTGACTGATCAGTCAGCGGAGGACCATCAGAGGGAGTAGGTATATTGCATAGGGAGAGTCATGCCGAGCGAGACGAGAGGTCGCATCATGGTCAGCTGGCTCTTACATCCTACAAGGGAGGTACCCCTTCTGAGACGTCTTATGATCGCCATCATCGCACTAGCCGTCTGCCCTAATGGGTGAGGTATGCACATGCATGGGGGTCTCACATGGTGTATCAGAGCTATGGAGAGACACAGGAGAGTGTATGCTTGGGGTCGGAGTATGCTTGCACATCTCTATCACGACCTTGAGGAGTATGTATTTGGACAGGGTTTCAGTTTGATGACATGCACACTTCTACAGGTGTGGATATTGGAGCACTTCACATGCACCAGGCCTATCGGCTTTCCGCTAAGTACAGCTAGTGAGCGACCTAGGGTGTTTGCTTATCCACTTACCAGTGAGTGGAGATTTGGAGATCTGTTATATTGGAGAGTGATACTTGATAGATTGATAGCCGAGGTGACAGTGTGGAGACCCTACCTGCGGATGCATAGATGGGATGGGATGGAGAGACAGTTAGCATGCTTACAGAGGAACCGTCTACTACGGGGACGATATTCACACATCATAGTCCCATTCTACTTCGATCGAGTATGGAGGTAGTTCGGGCTAGAGTAGTGTGTTCCAGCCGATGTGCCCATCTATACTCGACACTCACGAGTCCTTCCCAGACCTAGAGCAGTAGCGAGACCGACGATAGATGACATCGAGACTACAGATATAGAGGGATCCGATCAGGATGTGGTTACTGATTACTCTGCAGAGCCTGGAGCACAACGTAGGTACGTCTCATGGTTTATGAGATCATACCCAGGGCCTATCTTTCCACCAGATCACCCGACAGGCCATCCAGGCCCATGGAGACATGGAGACCAAGATGAGGACCAGGGATCCAGGTCAGAGGAGCCAGAGGAGGGAGAGGGTCATGAGGAGGCAGGAGATCCTGATCCACCTACAGGAGATCAGCCTAGTGCCGAGGAGGAGGAGGAGGAGGACACAGATAGAGATGAGGAGAACGAGGATGTAGGTGAGGATGCGGACGAGGATGAGGATGAGGATGAGGACGAGGATGACGAGGAGGAGGAGGAGGATAGAGATGATGAGGAGGAGTCGGATGCAGCTCCCCACCATTTAGGAGACGATACCATAGCTCTAGATCCTGGTCTTATTCCCCAAAAGGGGGAACATGAGGCGATACGGAGACCTATTCCTAGTACCGTCTAGCCTACACCCATCGTGCACAGATTATTCGAGCGAGGGGAGCCTAGTAGTTCCCAGTCACAGATGCTACCATATCATGATCCCTACGGGCGTGAGGGAGATCCAGGTATAGTAGGTTTATATTGATTGATTAATGTTTTAATGACATAGAATGGTAATAATACAAGAATCTATTCTACTGCTACAGCTAATGTGCAGGAGTGGGATTCCCTGATTTAGCAGGCAGTGACAGACATTTCCACGATGGCACAGATCCCGAGTTCCTCACAGATTGCTTATAGGCCTCAGGGGAACGCGGGTCAGCATGAGGACTTGTTTTCCCCATTCCAAGTACAGGTAGACATATGGAGGGAGAGAGAGAGAGTCCTATCAGAGGACCTTCAACGGGCGCGGTGAGATCTAGCAGCTGCTCAGGCCGAGGCTTCCTCCTATCACGCGATCCTTATGGATAGGGATCGTAGGAGTTCCTCTCGAAGTCACTCGCGGTCTATATCGCGCTACACACCTATGGGTCCACTTGCACGACCAGATCAGGAGGGAGCATCTAGTCGACACTCTCCAGCCACCAGCCCTAGGGATAGGAGATGATTTTATGATGTAGGATAGGTCACATTTTGGATGTACAGTGACCTATATTTGTATACGATCCACATATATATATATATATACATGCTTCTCTTTTGTCTCAAATGTGTTATCTTTAATGCTTAAAACAATGTATATTTTGCTTTGATTAAATCTAATATGTTTGGTAGATGTACATGTATGTTCAGGATTTAATTTCCATGTGATTGATTTCTCAATGCTCCATGATTAAATTGATGCATGTGTGACTTAATTAAAATATTTAATCAAGTACTAAATTGATGATAGGGAAGAAATATGCATTAAGTCTAAGAATCATATAACTAATGTGATTTAATTTTGAACTTAAACACAACATGATACGATTCTACTTAACACATAAAGACACTGTATAATATGCTAGCATAATGGAATGTAAATCTTTCACAATTTACATAAATGAATTCAAGACAAACTATAAAGTAAAGAGACACGCTTGTCAAAAACGAAGCAATATAGATTAAACACCATAACATTTAATTCTATTTTGCTCTAATTAGGAGATACTAACATATTATCCAATGTTGAAGAACTGAAAAGAAGATAAATAAGGAATGAAGAATTAAGCATAATATCTACGCAAGTGCATAGCATTTATAGGTTCTTTAAGAGGCATACCGTCTACATCCGCTATTTTGTAAGCACCCGATCCATAATCTTCAATAATGATGTATGGTCCAAGCCAATTAGGACTAAATTTTCCCTTTTCTGTAGGTAAGGCATTCACATTGCGTTGATTCTCATAGAGGACTAAGTCACCTACCAAGAAGGAACGTTGAATAACCTTATCATTATAGCTTCGTTGTAGAGTTTTATGATACGCTTGAATATGCTCAAGAGCGTTTATACGCTGTTCATCAAGCATCTCAAGCTGTTGAAGTCGTTGTTCTCTATAAGAGTCATCATCTACTATACCTTTGAGAGAAACCCTAAGTGATGGAATCTCTAACTCTAAGGGCATAATAGCGTCAGCACCATAAACAAGATTATAAGGAGTAGTTCTCATAGCAATTCGTACACTCATTCAGTAGGCCCAAAGAGCATAGATTAGCTGATTACTCCAATCCTTACCATGCTTATTCACGGTTTTGCAAAGAATTTGTTCAATTATTTTATTGGATGATTCGGCTTGACCATTTGATTGAGGATAGTATGGTGTATAAAATCGATGCTTGATATGATACTTCTCAAGGAATTTCTTCACGTCCTTGTTCTTAAATGATGTCCCATTATCTGAGATTATAGTGGAAGGTATCCCGAATCGAGAAATGATGTTTTCTAGAAGAAATTGACAAATCACTTCAGCAGTAGTAGAGCGAAAGGGAATAGCTTCTACCCACTTCGTAAAGTAATTTGTTGCGGTTATAATGAAGGTGTGTCCTTGAGATGAAGGAGGAGAGATTTTACCAATAAGATCCAAACCCCATGTGGAGAAAGACCAAGAAGCTACTTGAGAACAAAGTTCTTGGGTAGGAGCATGAATTAGATTATTGTGTTGTTGACATTGATGACATTTCTTAACAAATGAAAAAGAATCCTTCTGCATAGTTTGCCAGTAGTATCCCATACGAAGCAATCTATGAACCAAGGATTTGCCTCCAAAATGCCCCCCACAGGCACCTAAGTGTGCCTCTTCAAGAGCAACAGGGATTTCCGATTTGTTAAGATAGCGAAGGAGAAGACCATCATAACCCCTTCGGTAAAGAACATTAGAAAGAATGATATACCTAGCAGACAGCTTGCGGATTCTAGCCCTAGTGTTCCTATTAGCAGAATCAGGAAAGGTACCATCGGTCAAATATCTTACGATATGCGAGTACCATTCATCTGAGTCTATAAAGTCACAACATGTTACCAAGCTAGAATCGTCTACAATAGCTGGAGAAATAAGGTTGTGAATAACAAATTTAAGATCAACCACAGGGTCCTCTAAAGATACAAGAGAAGCCACACATGCCATTGCATCTGCATGTCAATTATCTTTTCGAGGAACAAGTTCCATGGTATAAGAATCGAATTTTTGTAATAAAGAGATGGCAAGGTCTTTATATTGTGATAATTTGTCTTGTTTTGCTTGATATAGTCCTGTTACTTGTCTTATAATCAATTGCGAATCTCCATAGATATATATGTGTTTTATATTCAGAGCTAAGGCTGCTTTTATTCCCGCTATAAGAGCCTCATACTTAGCAATGTTATTGGTACACAAGAAATTTAGACGATAGGATAAGGTAATGGATTTCCTTGTAGGAGAAATCAGAACCACACCTGCCCCCGATCCTGTACGACACTTAGAGCCATCAAAGTATAACTCCCAAGTTTCATCTTTCTCTATAGAAAAAATGAAGTCATCAGGGAAAGACTCGGAATTAGGGAAGGAGAAGGGTGAAGGGGCCTCAACTAAGTGATCGGTCAACGCTTGCCCTTTAATTGCTCTTTGTGAAATAAATTTAAGGTCAAATTCAATTAACATCATAACCCACTTAGCTAGGCATCCTGATAAATCAGTTTTAGAGAAAAGATGCTTCAAAGGATCAAACTTTACCATGATGTGGACTTCTGAATTTAAAAGATAATGTCTCAATTTCTGAGTCGCAAACACCAAGGCCAAGCATTGTCTTTCTATTGCAGAATATCGGGTCTCATAATCGAGTAAGGTAGGACTTATGTAATAAACTGGACATTCCTTACCATCTTTATCATGTTGTGCCAACAATGCAGCGAGAGCATGAGAAGAAGCAGCTGTATACAGGAGGAAGGGTTTAGAAGGTTCGGTAGGTTGAAGAATAGGAGGACTAGCCAAATACACTTTTAAATCTTCAAATGCTTGCTGACAATCTTCGTTCCATTGAAAAGTGATATTCTTTTTGAGAAGTTGACTAAAAGGAAAGGTACGATCCGCAAGTTGAGATACGAACCTACGAATAGCTTGAATCTTTCCTTGTAAGCTTTTAAGTTGAGACACATTTCTAGGAGGTGGCATGTTGAGAATAGCATCTATTTTCTTAGTGTCCACCTCAATCCCACGATGTGAAACTATGAATCCTAATAGTTTTCCACTATCCACACCAAAACACATTTTCAGGGATTCAAGCGCATGTGATATTTACGAATTCTTTCAAAGATTTGATGAAGGATTTTAATATGATCTACTCGAAGAATGGATTTGGCTAAAATATCATCAACATAGTCCTCTAAAATGTAATCATGAAAGATCAGGGTCATCGCTCGTTTATAAGTTGCACCGGCATTTTTAAGTCCAAAAGGCATCATTATCCAACAAAACGTACCCCAAGGAGTGGTGAAAGTGGTTTTGAATTGATCTTGAGGGTTTATGAAAATTTGATTGTATCCTAAAAAACCATCCATGAAGGATAACAAGGCATGTCCTGTCGTAGCATCCACTATCATGTCAATGTTTGGAAGAGGGAAATCATCTTTTAAAGAAGCCTTATTTAAATCTCAAAAATCAGTACACATTCTTATTTTATTATCTGGTTTAGCCACAACGACAATATTTGAAATCCATGGGGAATAATCAATAGGGCGAATAAATCTAGCCTCCAATAATTTTTCAATCTCAGCTTTAACAAGCAGAGCTACCTTAGGATTCATTTTTCGAATCTTTTGTTTCATGGGCTTAGCATCAGGAACTAAGACAATGTTATGAGTAACAATCTTAGGATCTATACCAGGCATGTTAGAGTATGTCCAAGCAAAGATTTTGGGGAATTCATGCAATAAATTTTCATATTGTTTTTGTTCCTCTTCATCCAAACATTTTTCAATTTTAATAACTTTCTCTTTATTGCAAGGATCCATCTTAACATCAGTGGTGTCACTTATGAGAAGATTAATTTGTTGAGGAGTATCCTTTAACTGAGGGAATTCTTTCACAATCTCATCATTATCAATCTCTTTTCCAAAATAGGCTTCAGTGTTCAAACAATAAGGGAATCCCCTATTGTGATGATAACGAGGAAGAGTATCATAGGCTCCCAAGAACTCAGCTAAAGCATCATCAGTAGGGAAGATATCCAAAGCAAAGTCACATGAAGGATCCCCATCAATATACTTAGGGTGTTGCATTGATAGAGATGTAGAGATAGCATTAACACTAATGCATGGTCTTTTAGAAGCTTTAGTGCATTTGCAGGGATTATAGCCAAGTCCAAAGGCATAATTGTGAAAAGTAGTCTCTAGAGGAACTTTTATCCCTTGTTCATGAGCACCACAACCATTTCCATGATACCCATGCTTAGCAAAAATGCAAAAACCACGACCATAATGATCAGCCATTTCAGGAAGAGAAGGTGGTTTTTCATAAGACAAAGAATCAAACTCTTCATAGTTAGAGGTGTGAGGAGAAGAAGTTTGAGAAGCGGCCACAAAATTATTACTCATAGGTTCAGGTAAGATTGATTGATTTTTAGCTTCTTCCTTCTTTTCGACTTTAAGCTCTCTAGAAGGAACCTTATATTCACCTACAAAAGTAGGATTAAAATCAAGAGATCCCCAATTGTCTTCTGCGAGGATCTTCTCAGGATCAAAATCCTTCTTATGTGTAGTTTCAAGTCGAGAAGAATCTTCTTCAGGAGCTCCAGACTCATCCAAAGAATTTTGATCATCGGAGAGCGAGGATTCATTGATAGGTATCTTGTTTAAAGAGTCATCACTAGACGAGGATGGCTTAGAAGAACCCCCTTTGGAAGTAGATGTTTGTAGACAACCTTGGAAATTAGTATCACCTATCAAGGTATATGTCTTATTGTTATAGATGAATTTAACTTGTCTATGCAATGTAGAGGGGACAGCTTGCATACTGTGAATCCAAGGCCTCCCTAATAACAAGTTATATGTTAAATTTCCTGACATAACATGGATAGGAGTAGGCAAAGTAACAGGTCCTACTGTGAGGGGTAAGGTGATAATACCTAATGAAGTCTTAGCCACATTGTCAAAGCCTCGAATGGGACGAGAGTCAGGCTCAATGAGAGATGTATCCACATTCATTTTATGCAATAGATTAATGCTACACACATTGAGGCCAGAACCATTATCTACTAGTGTTCGTCTTATAGCAGTGTCTTTCATGATAACCACAATCATCAAGGGATCATATTGTTGTTGAATTTCACTAGTAGGCAACTCGTCTTGGGAAAACACAATTTGAGCTTTAGGATTCATCACAGAGTTAACCAAAGATGCTATATTACTAGATGTATTCGGTGGAGGAACATTCAAATCTTTTAAGGCATCTTGTAACATTCCATGATGAGTGGAAGAAGTTTGGATCAAATCCCAGGGGGGTATCTTAGCAGGGGTAGCTTTAAGTTGTTCTATGAGATCATATTCCTTACCCATAACTTGCGAAATAGAGGGAGCTTGTCGAAGAATTGGTTGAGGATTAGGAAGAGAAACTGGAATAACAGGAGGAGGATTAGGCTACCTATTATTTCTGGTATGATAAGTATGGGCAACCGCATGATAACTCTCTCTAGTTATTTGCTTGGCATAACTATAAGGACTTATAGGTTTTCTTCCTTGCACGGTGATGATTGGTTTATTCGGAGTACGAAAGGAATCATGATCATACCCTCCTTGGACAGTAAGGAGAGGTGATTTAGGAACTTGAAAGGTGGGAGAAGGATAAGCACCTTGGACTTCAAAGAGAGGCTTATTATGTTCATTCAGGTTTATCATGTTAACCAATTTAGAAGTCTTGTTCTTGTTTAAAGATTTTGATAAAGCCACAAAGTCGTCAAGAGCATCATCCAACAAAGCATGATCATATCGATTAAAAGGTTTATCTTTTGATTCAAAAGGAGACATCTCCTCATAGAGGGGATTATTGAACACAACCATGTTACTAGATTCAGTGGAAGATTTGATAGGAATGTACCCTTGAGAGGAACCATTCGACTTATCTTTCTCATCACATCTAAATGGCATAGTAACAAGGTTTATGAGTTTTTGGTAAAATGAAGGTTTGGCATCTTTAGGGTTCAAAAACTCATCTAAAGCTTCATCTAATTCATCTTGGCTATACTCATAATAATCATCAAAAGCATGAACATTTTGCAAATAAAAATCTGACATTTTGAAAAGATTGCATAAAATTTAAACACACAATGCAAAGAAACACACTTTTTTTTTTCTTTTCTTTTTAATGAAATGAAAACACACTAAATCTAGATCTAGATCTAACAAATGCAATCCAAGAGGAAGCAATGATAGTTTCACATCGGGTTCACCAAAATGTGTAGGGGAAAAAGCGAGACTAGGTTAACATGCCATAATCCTACCTTTTGACACACATTACAGAATATGAAAGAGCCTAGAGGTATCACACAATTGGCTACTTCTTTTTGTGAAAGAGAGAGCCACGGGCTACCTATTAGGATTTCTATTCCTTCGTCAAAATTGAAAGATAAAATGATGCAAGTTCAAGTCCTAATCCCAAAATGCATGTACAAACGTATAACAAGATTGCAGAATTGAGATTAAACAATGAACAACTGTAAATACAAGGATGAAATAAGAATGCAGATGCGTACCCGAAGTCAAAATCGGATTGAAAATGTTCGGGACGGGGGCGCGGGCGCCACTGTCCTGATACAGTGCCGGAAACTGCACCTGAAACTGCTATTTTGCACTCTGGAAAACTATCGGAAATGTCAAAAAATGTTGTCTGTCCGGAGGACCAGGGCGCCCAGTGCCTCTGTCCTAGGGACCAGGGCGCCCAACGCCCCTGTCCTGGCAGGACCAGGGCACCCCACACCCCTGTCCAGGTCTTCTGCTCTGCAATTTGGTGTGGAGTGCTGTCTCGACTTGCTTTCCCTGGATCTGTAACCTGCGGCGTCGGCCGAGTCCCAAAACCTGCACTTATATCTGAAAAGGGTATGGTGGGCGGTTATATAGGGTTTTGCCTTAGTCAAACCCCCGCTTCGGTGATTTCCACCTCCATGAATAGCCAAGTTGTATTGTAAAATGTATTGTGTGTGCAGATCTTGTGTGTGTGCAAGATCCTAAAATGCAAGTAAGCAAACTAGAGCAACCTAGAAAGTAAACCCTAATTGCTTGTAAATGACAATGTAAATGCTCTAAATCAAGATGCAAAGTGATCTAAAGCATGAATAAAGGATATATTGAAGCTTATGCAAAGACATGAAAAGAACATGAAATCATACCCAACCCTCAAGGGAGGGGTACAAACCAATCTTCAGTCGGTAATCTCCTATTGTTCTTCAATGCCTTCCAAGCCCTAAGTGGATGAATGAATTTGATAAGTGCTTGATAGAGGGATGTTGAATGTTGTTGAAGTCTTCAAAGATCTGCTCTTTCGCTGCATATGAGGTTCCTGAAAACAAAAATTGGATCCTTTCAAATGAAGAAAGAGAGCTCTTATGTAGGGAACCCTAGGTCGTAATTTCGTCTTTTGGCCGACCTAGAGATCGAATATCCCACCAATTTCTTGGGGTTAAGCTTTATTTTATGATTGGATTGTGCTCCCAAAATTTTGGGAAAAATGTCCAGGACCACGTGCACTCCGGGCGCCACGGTCCCGACAATTTTTCACCAAATTTTCAGGGCCGTCGGATATGATGATTTTAGAGAGAATCCCAAAGTTACAAGTGATTTTGAGATATTTTGACCCCCGAAACCAAGCCCCCAAGTTCAAAATAGGACTTAATTAGGGTTTTTGATTGAATGATTCATTGGAGGAATAAAATGAAAAGGGCACACTATGATGAAAGGGCCCAACTTTATGATGTAGAGGATGATGAAATAGGGCCTTAGACCTAATTAATTTGATTAATTAAGTGCTAAAGGAGAAATTCAATGCAAAATGTAAAATGCACCAAGGCGGGTGCTAAACTAGGTGTGAAATTGTACCACCCTAGCAAGTGCATACAATTTACGACGCTACACAAAGTTCAAATGACAAAAGATCAACATTTGCGAATAGGCAGAAAGAGACAAAAGGAACATTCAATGGCACAGGAATGAACCTTGAACCTTGAACCGTTTTAAAAAAAAGGTTCAATGGTTCAAGTTCAAAATGACCACAAGACTAGTACTAAAGAGACAGCCGCAAAACACAAGACAAAAGACCGATTGAACCTTGATCCTTGAATCGGAAAGGTTCAAAGTTCAAGTTCAATGACTATGCTAATGAAGACTTAGAACTTAATGGATTGCATTTCCTTTGAACTCGAATTTTGATCTTTATAAAAGGTTCAACAAATGAGTACGAAACTCATTTGATGAAGACTTAAGTTCTACGAAAATAATGACCCTTATTTTTGATGGGCTATAAGCGGAAAAATAAAAAGGGGGCAACAACTGGATCATCCTTTTCTCCTATAATCTGACTTGGTGCATGATGTCTTCTGACATATTTGGCTAATACAGGCTTGGTAGGCTCTGTATGATCCTCTTCATCACTCGGTAACTGGATATCTTCCTCATTTCCTTCAACAGTTATCTCGGTAGGACTTTTTGGTTGCACATAGACAAATTCATCATAGTCTTTTGGTTCTTTGGAATTCCTGTCATCAGTTCTTTTTGCAAATTCATCAATTTTCACATTTGCACTTTCTACTATTTTGTTAGATGATTTGATCAGACATTTAAATGCTTTGCTTCTAGAGGAATATCCTAGAAATGTTCCTTCTTCACTTTTCTGATCAAACTTGCCATTTCTATCATCTTTATGAACATAGCATTTGCTTCCAAAGATCTTAAAATAACTTACATTAGGTTTCTTGCCATACCAGATTTCATAAGGTGTCTTCAATGTACCTTTCTTCAATTGAACTTGGTTCAAGGTGTAAACAGCTGTGCTTATTGCTTCTCTCCAAAAATTTTGTGGAACCTTCTTCTCGATCATCAGTGTTCTAGCACAATCCACAATAGGTCTATTTCTCATTTCAGCTATTCCATTCTGCTGTGGAGTCCTCGGTGCAGAGACTTGTCTTTTAATACCATGATCATTGCAAAATAGGTTGAACTCATCAGATGTGAACTCTCCTCCTCTATCTGATCTAATACATTTCAGTTGTCTTCCTGTTTCATTTTCAACTCTAGCCTTGTACCACTTAAACATTTGAAAAGATTTTGATTTTTCTTTTAAAAACATTACTGACATCATCCTTGAATAATCATCCACAAATAATATGAAATACTTATCACCATAATAACTTTGAACTTTCATAGAACCACAAAGATCAGTCTGCACAAGATCTAAAATTCCCTTAGAAGTGTAAGACTTACTTGTAAAGTTGGATCTTGTCATCTTGCCCATTTGGCATCCTCGGCACATAGCATTCTGAGGTTTTTCAAGACTCGGTAGACCTCTTACTCTGTGCTTCTTACTTATCTTGATCATATTATCAAAATTAACATGACAAAACCTTTTATGCCATAACCAGGTGTTATCAATCTTTGCATGCAAGCACTTGTTGTGAGTAGAGTCAAGGTGAAATGTATTACCTTTTTTTTGTGTCCTGGTAGCAGCTAACTTTCCATTTTTGTCATGAACTTTGACAATTCCTTTCTGAAATTCTATTCAGTAACCTGTGTTGTTTAGCTATGCTACACTCAACAAATTATATTTCAAACCTTCAACCCAATAAACATCATTGCATCTTGCTTTATCAAGAAGTGTTATGGATCCTTTACCTCTTAGGTGCATCATTACCAAATCTAACATAGCCTCCATCATAATATTCTAACATAACAAACTTGTGTTTATCTCCTGTCATATGATGTGAGCATCCACTATTTATTATCCAAGAATCATTAGTGTTTATGTGAGATATTAGGGCTTTTTCTTCATACCTTTCTTCATCTGATCCATCCATGATAGCCACATAAACAACTTCCTCTGTATCAGTCTCATCTGATTTATCATCTTCAGATTCCTCATCAGCAATTAAGCAGGTCTTTCTATCTCTTCTTCTGAAGTCTCGGTGACCTCTGTAATGATTATCTTTCTGTCTGTCATCTCAGTAATCTCTCTTTTCATTGAAATCTTTGTCAGGACAGTTAGAAGCCACATGTCCAATCTTATCACAATTGAAACATTTCAAGGGTAGTTTTCCCTTATACTTACCTTTGCCTCTTGGTAACCTTTTGGCCAATAGTGCTTCAAACTCTTCTTGCTTTCTGATTTCTTCATACAGTTTGTGTACCTCCTTCATGTTCTTCCAAAATCTTTCACTTGCTCCACTATGATCTCCTCTAGAGTACTTATACTTTCTTTCATTGTAATCATTAGATTAATTTAGATGAAAAGAACTAAATGCAGATTCAACTTTATTTACCGATGACCCACTGTTATCAAAATTACTTAACTCAAATGCATGTAGCTTACCAATAGTAGCATCCAAAAAAAATGGCATATTAGGTATAGACCTCAATTCATTGATTGCAGAGACTCGGATTGCATAAGTAGGTAGAAGGGTTCTTAACAACTTACTTGTCACATCCTTTTCTTAAACAATTCCTCCTGCTCCCTTGATTTGATTTACAATCTCCTTTAGTCTTGTACTGTATTGGGTTATGTTCTCACCTTCATTTATCCTCATAGATTCAAGTTGTCCTCTTAGACTATCAACTTTTGCTCTTTGAACATGTTCATCTCCTCCATATACAGATATGAGCTTAGTCCACATAGCCTTCGCATCATTGCAGCCTTCTAGATCATTAAACTCAAAATCGGTCAACGTAGATGTTATTTCAATCATTGCTTGAATGTGTTCTTTCTTTTCCTTTATCTCTTCCATAGTCAATGGATAGGTGCTCGGTGTAACAAAATCATTCTCTAGATAGTATATAGCATATTCTCCAACTCCTGATAGATGTAGCTTCATCCTTTTCTGCCATGTAGAGAAACTTGACTTATTCAGCTTAGGTGCATCCCTCTTATACATCTTTGGCTCTTTAACTCAAGTGCCTTTAAACTTTCCTTTCGGAGTCCAAAGCTCTGATACCAATTGATAGTTATGATACTTAATATAAGTACAGATCCAATAGCCAACAAGATGAGAGGGGGGGGGGGGGGTGAATCATACAAACTTAATCATCAAAGAAATCATCAGATTCAACCTCGGTAACATATATCAGTCATAGAATAAAAACTGTCAAACATGCAAACTCAAAAAGCATATGAACAATATTAACCTCATAACACTACATTTAACGTGGAAACCCAAATAGGGAAAAACCATTGTGAGATTTTAGACCCACTAAGAAATATACTCTTCTAGAGAATGCTTGGTTAAAATCAATCCTATTAAAGATTACAAAACACATTGCTAGATGTGACCCGGTTAAGGGATTTCCCCTAGATCTATTAGGATCTTCACTTTGTTAGAAGTAACCTTGTCAAAGGATTTCAAACATTCATTTAGAATGTCACCTTGTTAGAGGATTTACTTATAAGACTATTAAGACCACTCGGTTAAGAGATTTCCTGTTACTTTCACAAGCTAACAGTAATACAATCTATCTGCAACTTTACATCTAAAATGCTAAAGTAGATTCTTATTTGTTCAACACAATCTAGACATAGAACTAATCTTGTCTATCTGCTAGGCATCAACACTCTGTTATTCCAATAGGTCTTCAAGCTTCTGTGCTTAGTGATCACTATGTAGCATCCCTGTGCATACACTTGCTCGCATCCACTGTTAATCAATAGTTCCTTATTTATAAACAATCATCTAATCGCTTAATCTCCTTGATCAGATTTCCCATGATCAATCATAGCCATCAGATCTTCAATCTTGTCCAAATTCATTATATCTTATGATCTGAAAAATATTTTACCCTACCTTCGAACTTGCACAATTATCTTGGAACTTGTGTTAGGGTAATGCGGTTCAATCTGAGCTGTAGATCTTCTTGCCGACTTTTCATTGCCTTAGATTTGTTAACAAACTTCTTCCATGGCTTGCCAATCATTGATCAGCTCCAGCTCATCAGCTTCTTTCATTAAATATCACATGTAAACATTTAATGCATTCTGTTATAGCTCAGTTACAACTCGGTGAATACTAAACTTTACTTGGTAGACATTTTGTCTTCATTAACCGATTGCGATAACCTTAGGGTTTACTGACTAGGTTCTTTGCCTGATAACATAGTGTAGTATTAACCTTTACATTTTACAACATATGTATGATGTTAAAACAATCTGAAACATCTAGATCTCATCATTGTCTGACTCGGTAGAGTTGCCCATTGAATAACTTATCCCTTTATTCATCATATTCTTTCTTGTGTCTTTACCGACTTCTTTATAATCTTCATATCATATTTCTTAAGATATGGCAACATCATACTGAATTAGAAAATCAATTTCTTGACATCAATGACAAAATAATAATATCAAGATAGTAAAACATCTTTAATCAGTTATGTCCATAATCATCAACAACATTCTCAATATCCTTGTTATATTGGCAACAGGCCTGTCTTTGGAACCCCTTGAGGATTCGTCCTATTTGGTGGGTTGCCTCCAGATCTTCCTTATCTAGGGTTGCCTCTAGTCTCAAGATTGGGGAATATATCTTGTTTACTAACATTTATACCCCCACTAATCTTCAGGGTAAGCAAAACTTATGGTCTCATATTTCTTTTATGCAAAGGTTGTTCCCTTTTCATCCCTGGATTATGGTGGGCGATTTCAATGCCATCCTAGAGTTGAGTGAGAAGAAGGGTGGTGTTATGAGATTGGAACCTTCTTGTTTCCTTTTTCGAGATAGTATATCATCTTTGCATCTTGTTGATATTAATCCTAGGAATGGTTTGTTCACTTGGAACAATAGGAGGGTTGGGGAGTATTGGATTGCGGAGAGGCTGGATCGCTTTCTGGTTTCTAGTTTTTGGGTCGGTGCGGGTGGTCCATGTTTTGATATTCTTGACTGGAGAGGGTCATATCATTGGCTCATTAAGTTGGTATCTCCTTCTACTTGGGTCACTCGCACTCCATTCAAATTCCATCTTATGTGGTTACGGGATCCTTCTCTGTAGAATCATGTAGCAGAGTGGTGGAGGAAAGGGAGGCTAGCCTTTGGCTCTGCTATGTACACTTTTTCCAATTAGATGCAATTTGTTAAGTTTCATCTTAAATGGTGGAACCGCCAGTGTTTCAGGAATATTTTTCATGCTAAAAAAGCTGCTCAAATAGTATTGAATGGCATCACTAGTGAAATTAGAGAGCATGGTTTGTCTGAAGCCTTGCTTAGGGAGGAAGACAGGGTTGTCAAGGATTTAGAGGAATGGGAGCTTAGGGAGGAAATTATTGGAAACAAAGAGCTTGTATTGACTAGCTTCAAGAGGGGGACAAGAACACTACTTTCTTTTTCAATTCAGTGAAAGCAAGAAGACATGGCAATTCCATTCATGTTCTGGTCAATGATAGAGGTGAGCAGTTTTTATCCTTGCAGGAGATTTCTAGGGAGTCTTTATAGTGTTTTTGGTCCCTCTTCAATGAGGATCCTTAGGGGGAGTCGGAAGAGGAGAATCAAGTTCTTGATTGCATTCCTTTTCTTGTTACTAGGGAGATGAATGAGCAGCTTATGGGTCCTATTTTACTGGAAGAACTCAAGAGGATTGTTTTTCACATGAGGAAGGGAAAAGCTCCTAGACTAGATGGGTTTTTGGTTGAATTCTTTCAAGATTTCTGGGATATTATCGAATTGGACTTATTAGAAGTGGTCCAAGAGTCCTAGAGGAATAAGTAGATGCTTCGAGCATTGAATGCAACTTTCATTGCACTAATCCCCGAGTGTGTTGGAGCTGACTGGTTAGGCCAGTTCTGCCCTATCTCTCTCTGTCATGCGATCTATAAGATCATCTCTAAGTTGATAGCGGATAGGTTGAAGAATTATCTTGGGGATGTCATCTCTGAGGAGCAAAGCGGGTTTGTGGAAGGTTGCGAAATCTTGGATGGTGTGGTCATTGCTATGGAGACCATTCATTCTATGGCAACCTCCAAGGAAAAAGATATGTTTATTAAACTGGATATGCCTAAGGCTTACGATAGAGTTCGTTGGTCCTTCCTCTAGAAGATCCTTAGGGCTTTTGGCTTTGTTGATGAATGGACCCAATGGGTTATGAGTTGTGTTACGTCTACCTCTTTCTCTGTGCTTATTAATGGAGATCATACCAAGTTGTTTGGTGCTTCTAGGGGTCTTAACCATGATGCTTCTAGGGGTCTTCGCTAGCGGGACCCCCTCTCCCCTTATTCATTCTTTTGGCTAAGGGTCTGGCGAGGCCGATTAAGCATAATGTTGATCTGGGTATTATTTAGGGTTGGAATTAGGGTAATAACTTGCAGCCGTAGTCTCATTTGCAGTTTGTTGATGACACGACCCTGATGGGATTAGCTTGGATCAGAGAAGCTAATAATTTGCGTAAACTTTTGGATGTTTATCTTACAGCGTCGGGTGAGTTGATCAATAAGGATAAATTTTCTATCCTCTTTTTCAACACACCTGGATCTATTTAGAGGAGGATTGCTCATATCTTGAGATTCCAAGTTGGCTCTCTGCCCTTGACTTATCTGGGTATTCCTATTTCTCTTGCTAGCCCTCCTAGGGATTCATGGCAAGGTATCTTGGATAAATTTTTCACGAAGGTTGAACATTGAACACACAGATGGTTATCCTTTGCTGGAAGGGTTCAACTAATCCAGTCAGTGGTTCAGGCTCTTCCGATTTATCGATCTATGCTACAAGTGGCCCCTAAGTGGTTCTTGAAGGCATTGGACTCTCTGGCAAGGCAATTCTTATGGGTAGGTAATCTGTCCTCACACAAATGGTGTCTCATCAATTGGGACTTGGTGTGTAGCCTGAAACAGTCAGGTGGGCTTGGTTTAAGGCAGTCTATTTTATTTGGGGAGGCTTTGGTAGCTAAATTGTACTGGAGGTGGTCTATTGAACAGGATCGAGGCTAGGCTAGGATTTTGGCCTACAAATATATGCAGAGGATCCCGAAGGAGGAAATCCCAAGATACCCGCTTGAGGGAAAAGGCTCAACGATTTGGAGTACTCTCAAGAAGGGGGCTTTTGTAGTACCCCTACTCGTTTGAACTCATTAGACTCATATTTTATTATTGTTTACTTTCAGTGGGTACATTACCATGATTTGTTATTCAGACTTATATGACATTACTTCATGCTTTATCTAGATATGAGATGTATAATTTATTTACAGTATTTCAGTACTTGTGACTTATGGCATTTTATGAATTATTGCTATGTACTGACACTTTACTTGATCTATGCAATGTGGAATTATATGTTGTGTGTCTGTGAGTGTATTGGATGCAAGGGGACGATTTTTCTTCACTCATTTTGGTTAGACAGGGAACGTCGCGATTCTCCTTCATCGGTGTGTATGCCATGTTTTCTATATTGTCTATATGCATGTGTGGTTTGGTGATGCAGGATATTGTAGGTACAAGTACCAGGTAGGTATGGGGTATCATCTCCACCTGGCTTCATAGGTCTGAGCGTGCCTTATATTTTCCGATTGAAGTGGAGGAGATAGTAGTTGACCCTATTTTATTCAGTCACACTCATGTGAGTGTTGTCAGTTGGTCGTCCTGTCAGTTTGTTCGGCCTTCGTATTTTGTTGTTTGATCTTTTATGAGTATTTGCTTGAGTTGCTGAGTTTGTGTGTTTAGTGATTTTAATTATTGCATGTTACATTTTATTTGTCTTTGAAGGGTGAAAAATTGTTAATAATGTGAATTAAATTGTGACTCTATGATTTAACATCCTTCGTGTAGAAGTATGTGAATTATATTGATTATTCTTAATATGATTATTTATAAGTTGAATAAATTGGATTTAACGACTTAACGTAACTTATATAGAAAGATTTATTGTCTTTTGTACAAAAAGAAATGCATCTTTATTAATGATCGTTTTTATATTGATGCAAGTTAAATATATTTGGTAGTTAATAACTTTGATTTTATCGAACACACACACACATATATATATATGTATATATATATATATATATATATATATATGAGGTGAATATATAGATTAAATTTATACGATCATTGTTTTCCGATACAAACATAATTATTCGTAAAACATGTTTATGAATATTGGCATATATGTAAATTAGGATTATATATTATAAGCACAAAGGTGACTTTTAATTATGTGTATTTATTTTAAAATTATGCTTAAATGATTACTTTATCATTAGATAATCTTGTTAATTCAAGATATTATGTTTTTTAATACGCATGTATATAATTTGGAATTATATATATATATATATATATATATATATATATATATATCCTATTTTATTAGGTTTTTCTTAAATATATCATATATTATAAAGTCATGTATATTATTTCCAAAACCGTTTAAGTTTAGATTTACTTTGCAACTTATTATTGCAGTCGCTTATTATATATATAAATATAAATAAATTAAAAACTAAAAATTTGAAATAATGAAAAGGTGGCAGGTTGAATAAGTAAGTCGACTATTATAGCAACCGTTGTCGAACCAACTAAACGGTTCGACCCACGGTAGTCGACTTGGCCCTACTCCCCTATCCTCAGTGTAGCAGAAGTCAATAAGTTTAGCGACGTATTGGAAGCCACCGAGACTTAGGAAATGCAGATACTATTAAAAGCTAACAAATGAGAAGGGTGGTTTATCAATACAAAGTGAATGTGAGGGAGGTCGATAGTAATATCGACCACTCTCCTTATTTAAAGGGAGGGGTCAGTATTACCACCGATCACCCCTCCTCCTTTTTTATAAAACCTACACCACGTTGCAATAAATATTGACCAAGCTATTAAAGCATACACCACGATGGGAAATATTGTTCAAATCAATCTACCACGTAGCAACCATTAAGACTTGGGGGATCACTATTCATGTAACTAACCATTTGCATGTAGAAGTCGATAGTGGACTTGGCAAAACTGTAGTTCACCCCTCCACATGGTGGCTCGCAACCGTTGGGGGAGGGAAGAGACTTGGCACGTAGTGCCATGGCAATTTGAAAATTGTAGACTTCTCCCCATTTCACAGTGGCAGTAGGAAAGACTACAGTTCCCGCGGAGATAACTGAGAAATCAAACAATCTCCTTCACTATCCAAGGCAAGAGGAGCTCTACTCAGCTGCAGAAAACAACAGTTAGAATCCAAGCACCCTTAACGTGTTGAAAAGATAGTTTAATAAGAGGTAGATAGACTGGGGAGTCTCCTAGGAAGGAGTAGACGTGAGGAAGAGGAGTGAGAGACCTGTCAATAATGTAGCTAAGGTGTCGAACCCATGGCAATGTCTAAACCAAAATGATAGCAGAAAACCTAGCACAATATTAGTATAAATAGCAACATAGGCTCGATAGAGAGGAAGCAGAAAAAAGATATAGAGAGGAAGATAGGAAGTTAGAGGAAAGCAAGCTAGAAGAGAGAAGAAAGGAAGGGAGGAAGATAGAGGAAAGCAAGAATGTAGAAGAGCGACAAAGAGATTAGAGAGAATAGAATAATGGAGATTTTGATGTGTTTACGACCGAGTCATAAAAGATCGATGTAGTCATTTCTGATTTAGTGTCAAACTTAGAGGTTAGGCTCTTGGATAAGTTTTAGTTGCTTTACTATTATTAGAGACATTTTCAGAATATAGAAAGGATAAGGACTAGGAATAGAGAGCTCATGAGATAGAAGAGCGTCAAGAAGGAAAGCATTGGAATCTAGACGTATTGCCGACAATTTGAAGTTATCAAGGATCATAATAACCATGGATCGTGTTTCTTGAGGTAGGCTCAAATCTAATATGTTTTGTTGAAAGGATTGAAGAGATTAAAAATGATCTACATTTATATTTATGAAATAGTTAGAGTCACAATATCAATCAATTTATTACGATCATGGAAGTATAGATGCATTAATGATATATTTCATGAAAGTTGGTAGATTAAACTTAGTGAAACTCTTAGAAATTTAGATCACCCAATCCTTTAGAAATAGAGTCAAAGGATAGAGAGAGAAACTCTGAAATTAAACTACGAAAAAGATGAAACATTAGGTTTATGACTTATTAAATAGCGTATTAATATAGTTGTAATTCTTATTAAATAGAATAAATATTAATTAAGATAATGTACCTTGTGCATAGGTGTAGTGCTTGTACAGGGCTCATAATGTTACGAGAAGGCCTGGAATGGCAAACTTACCACCTTGTCTTCACGAAAGGATTGGTAGGGTCTGCATGAGACTTAGTTGGAGCCGATAGTCGGGGGAGGTTACCAAGATAGAGGGTCGGGACCTAGGAGGCCTACCATGGTAACCATCAAGCTATGCGATGACACTCTCTCCTTAGAGTCACTAGTGTTGTGAGTTGAGTCACATGGATGTTTGCAGAGTCTTGTAGTTCTTTCGTACTTGTCTTAGTTTGCTTGCTTGAGGGTTTTTTACTATCTCCTAGCACAGTGGGGTGGTTCCATTTCGGGATCACATGGTCGGGTGGTAGTGCCACTTCCCATCAAATGTTTTGGAATGTACCTTCAAGTGAGGAAGGGCTTCGTTGGTGTATTTCTTGGTTCGTGGTTCATGTACCAGCTCATGTTCGTGATCATTGTTCAGTTGAGACCTTGAGGTCATTGTATCAATCTTTTATGTAACCTTGATATTGTAACTTTGTAATCCGTGGTATTTTTGGTAACCATGTATTTATGGATATTGTAAAAGGGAGTCATTGGAATGTATGTTAATTCAGTTGCTTTAATCTTTTGTATATATGATCTATGGGAAATGAATGCATTGGAGTAATTTGATTCTTTCATTATGGAATTTAGATGTATGTGTAGATTTTATCTTAAACATTTAATTTTCCTAATTAGCTGAACAATAGGATTTTTCGTGGTGTTAATATAATCTACGAAGTAATCTTCGTTGGTAACCCTTAGGGAATCATGTGTTAGTCTTTCGCTGTGTTATTAGACGTGAAATGGTTATAATTAATGCACTTGTTCTTTAAAAAAAGATAATTAAAAAATTATTCCACCCTTTAGTTGCCTAGATTGTGTTATTTTCCTTTAGGGTTTCTAGCGGGGCATTACAACTTCTCTTATTAAGGAATGCCTCTTAAGCCCTCTTTTGAATATGTAGGAGGGGGGAAGAGGTCCTTTTCTAGTCCGACTCTTGGGATGGATACCTCCCCATCTTTGATCAGTTTCCTAACCTTGGGAATCTTTGCTAGAGGTTTCTAGAGGTAGGGTGGTCTAGGGTGAGCGACTTCAAGGTTGTTTATAGGTGTGGGCAGTTAGAGTTGGAGCGGTGGAAGGCTCCTAATGAGAGGCCGGTTGTTGGGATGGATGAAGAGTGTGTTGAGTTGCATCGCATTTTGGTGAGTAGACACTGTAGTTCCCTTAAGGGTAGGGATGGACTTGCTTGGTCTCTGAATTCTAAGGGCATCTTTACTGTGGCTAGTGGATACCAGGAGCTATTGTCTCCTAGATTGGAGGGGAGGGAGGTACACTGGTGGAAACATGTGTGGAATAATTTTTCTTTGCTGAAGTGTAACTATTTTGCTTGGACTTTGGCTTTAAATAGATGCCTAACTTGGGACAATATTCGCAAGTGGGGATTCTTGGGGCCTTCCATATATGCTTTGTGTGGTAATGGGGAGGAAGATTACTGACACCTATTCTTCAGAGGCCCTTTCTCATTGCTTATTTGGCATTACTGGTGAGGGGTGTGGAAGCATCATTGTGTTCACGCAGATTCTCTGGTGGAGTTTTGGAGTAGTTTGGGCAGACCTCCTATCTTGTCCTCGTTTCTCCAGTCTGTCTGACATATTGGGCCCATTTTCATACTGTGGTAGATTTGGCTGGAGAGGAATAGGAGGATCTTTAGGGAGGCTAGATTGTTGGTTCAGTAAGTGTGGAATAAAATCATTGTTATGATTTGGGAGACGGTGGAAGATAAATGTGAGGTGAATTTTCCTCTGGATAGAGATGAGGCAGATATTCTGAGTAGGTTGGGTTTACAGCAGTTGTCTCCCGCTTCAGCTTGTGTCAAGAGAGGTAGACATGCTATGAAGAAGGTTCAAAGGGTGGGAAGGTGGATGCCCCCTCAGGATGAGTTTATGAATATTAACACTAATGGCTCCTCTAGGGGTAATCTGGGCCCTGCTGGGGTTGGTGGTGTTGGTAGGAGTCGTATGGGGGAGGTGGTTTTCCTTTTTATCGGTGCATAAAGGGCGACAGTTTAATAAATTTATGGAGGGATTAGCAGTTTTATATGCCCTAGAGCATGCTTTGGAGTTGGGATGGTGGAAGGTTATCTGCGAATTAAATTCACAAATTGGGTGGCTGCAAGAAGTTGAATCCCACTTTTGGGCAAAAAGTGGAAGTGTTTTCTCTATTTTTCAAATTTTCTATCGATTGATGTCAAAATTTGATGCACTTAGAGATTGAATCTCAAAAAACTTCAGTAATAGAAAAGGTAGTGCTTAGAGTCTACTTTCCAAATATGTAATTTATTTTAATACCCACATGCTAGAAATCCCTTTTTAGTAGGCATGTTTAAAAATTAGTTTTTTAAAATGCCTATTTCGGGACCATACCACACATGTGTACGATCACACTTTTTTGATGCAAATAAATGAATTTTTGCAAATCCTTTTGGGAAATGATACCTAAGACACCAAATATTGATGAGAATATTTTTTATTATTTTTTTATTGAATATTTTTTTTTAATTAATTTTTAACTGACAATAAAGTATATTTTCAAAACATTGGGTGTACGACCACCATAATTTAATGAAAATTTCATATTTTTCAATTTTTTTTTTAATATTCACAAGAATTGTATTTAGATTGATGTCATATAATTTATTTTTCTAAAATCCTAAAAACAAAAAAGTTATTAAAGTTTTAGTGAACCTTGGTATTTTAGGTTTAGGTTCCACTTTTGATTAATAAATAATACAAAAATAGTAAAAATAATCTTATCACTATGAAATTTACATTTTTGAAATCAGGACGCTAAAAACTCTAATGGGTTTTCGTTTCATCAAAAAATTCAATCAGAAAGGCCCTCAAAAAATTAGGCCAAGGTAGAAATCTGATGTCGATTTACCTTAGTCATTTTTTTGGAGGTCCAAACATAGGCTTGGTGGAACCAAGCCTATCCCGAAGCAAAAAACAATGCTAAGGGTTGTTTCCCGCCCTTAATTTTAACAAAGAGGTGCCCATTTTTTAAATTCAAAAAACGGGTACCCATTTCGCTTTGTACCGTTGAAAGCGAAATGGGTGCACGATTATAAAAACGGGCACCCGTTTCATTAAATAATGAGTGCCCATTTCTGAAAAGATCCATTGGGCCAGAATCTGGCCCACAAGCACAAATCCCAATGATTGAATGATTTTTCAATCATTGCCTAGCAAGTATGATCTACAAAGAGAATGTTTTGATTATTCATGGGTAAATGCACAAAGTTGGGTCCCAATCCCACAGAAGTCCACGAGTTGGAAAACGAGCCTGCTAGAAATGGGTGCTCGATTTTTACAAATTGGGCACCCGTTTAGCTTCGAGTGCCCGAGCCATAAAGAAACGGGTGCCTAAAGCTAAACGAGCGCCCGTTTCTTTCAAATCGGGTGCCCGATTTGAAAAAAATGGGCACCCTTTTTTTATATGTATTTATTTATTTTTTCAAACCATTTTCCATCATTTTGACTGTTTGGAAAACGGGTAGACATTTCTGAGGAGCACGGGTACCCATTTTTTTCACCCCAACTAACCCCCTAGACCATTTTTACCTCCTTCCAGCTATTTAGTTTTATTTTTTATATTCTATTTTATTTATTTTTATTGTTTTTCATAAAAAATGTTAATGTATTGTTATTTTTTAATTTTTATGTTTTAAAGTTTGAAAATCGTCTTTTATTTTATTTTATTTCACGTTTAAAATAGTTTTTAGTTTTCAAATATTGCAAAAAACATGAATAGTAAAAACCGTAGGAAAAAAACAAAAAACATGAATAGTATTTAAACCGTAGGAAAAAAACAAAAAACAAAAATGTAAATGAACAAAAAACATTAGACACAAAAAATAAACAATAAACCCTGAACAAAAAAATGAACACTAAACCCTGAACAAAAAAATGAACACTAAACCATGATACCATCTTGGTTGATTACTTGGTCAATACAACATTAGATTAAGATTCAATAGTGGCAATATACCATGATTCCTAGCTCAAGAAAACATTTAGAGTAACATGTATGTTATCAACCACCTTAAGCATTCGTAATGGTGGCTATATTTAGTGTCAGAAATTTTAACGTTTTCATGTCCTAAGCAATTGAGTTGGACACCATGGATTAATGTTCCTTAACTATTATTGAGGTTTGATAAGGATTCTATTAAGGAGAATTATAAGTTTTAAATAAATGGTTTTAATTTCATTACATTAGTGTTCATTTTGTAGAATGCTAATTTAATGGATTAGTAATAAAGGTGGTGCAATAACATTTGAAGGAGTGTTATTGGTGCTTAGTGATCAGTGTTTTTCCTAGCAGTGTTGTATCAAATGGAACATATATTTAGTTTTTAATTGGAGCTTTTAGAGTTAAATTTAGTTTTTTTTGGTTATAGGAGAGTGTATTTTTCCATTGGATTGCATGATAAGTATAATAAACATAGAGAAAGGAAAGAATCAAAAACCTTGTAATAATTTATTTTACAAAAGGTTTAACCAAATCTTTATTTACAAATCAAAATAAACTCTAGGATTCGTGAAAGTTACACTAGAAGAGACAAGTATGGAGGTAGGTAACATCACAAAAAAATTTTATCTAAGAGGGGTTGTTCTTCAACCTAATTATGTTCATTATTAATGTAGGCTTATTAAAATGGATCTTAAGACTCCTTTTAATTATGGACATGAAAATTGTTAAGGGAGAATCAAGGTAGGGTTGTCTAAGAAATGTTTGTTGATTTCTCGAAAGGATTGGACTTAGTGACCTACTTGCCTCAAATGGAAAGCAAGAATGTATAAATAGAAGGTGTACATCAAGAGTTTGAGGTATTGCAATCTTATTGTAGCAATACTAGTAAAGTGTTGGTTGGTTTACAAAATGCACATGAAAATAGTAGAGTGTATGTTGGAAGTGAATGTATTATATTATGTGAAAGCATTAATGGAAATAGTAAAATAAGAACCAACAAGAAGGGAGAGTTGAGGGTGGTGTCTATATAGGGTAGATGAGTTATGTATTTTTTTTCCATTTGTATCTTATAGGAAATTGTCCATATCTTTTCTTTTATAAAGAAACATGTTTTTTATTAGTTCGTATTTTACATATTTTTTTTACAACACATAGATATATAGCAATCTTCTGAGACATGATCCTTAATTTATATGGTAAGATAAAATATCTTATTTTAATATTTGACAAATTTTCTTGGATAGGGTTCATTATAAACCCCACTAAATTACTTAAAAATTTACACTTCTATATAAATTTATTTTGCCAAGTATATATTAAATTAAAAAACTCATTATATATTTATATGTGTATGTATCATTTTACATTTAGAATGAATTGATTCTAAATTTTTTATGATAATTGCTTGTATTTCATTACCAAATGTTTATTCTAATTGATATAATTGATGTACATAATTAAAATATATTTTGAAAATTATTTAATATGTAAATAAAAGTTGATCTTAAGTAAATAAATTATTTTTAATATAATATAATAAATTTCCTCTTAAGTATCACCATTGAAGGGTATGTGATCTTCATCTACAAAGGGAATGAAACAATCTACAAGAGGATCCTCTAGGAATGGAGAGATATGAGGGTCTCCATGGATCTCCTAAAGTCTATTCCAAAGTGTGTGGGGGAAATCAATATCCAATACAATACACATAGAATCATGATCTTGATACTAGATCAAATCACTCCTACATGGTCAATGATGTTACACCAAGATTATATAATTTCTAGTGTTTCTAGTTTAGGTATGACTTCATACATAAAAGGAAAATGATTACACCACCTAAAACTTATCAAGATACCATTTTACAAAAGAATCATAGTTATCCCTTTCTAATTTTACCACAAAAGGATGAATAGAGAAACCTATGATACCTCCTCAAATAAAAACTTAAAAGATCAATAAAATCAATATATATAAATCATATCAAACAAATTCATCTCATGTAAGACGGTCATTTTCAAGTGCCAAGATGTCTAAGTAAATGACTAGAAAGTCAAATCACAAAATATAAAATATAAAATATAAAATACGAGGGAATATTCTAGAATGTCACCTTGTTAGAGGATTTACTTATAAGACTATTAAGACCACTCGGTTAAGAGATTTCCTGTTACTTTCACAAGCTAACAGTAATACAATCTATTTGCAACTTTACATCTAAAATGCTAAAGCAGATTCTTATTTGTTCAACACAATCTAGACATAGAACTAATCTTGTCTATCTTCTGGGCATCAACACTCTGTTATTCCAACAGGTCTGCAAGCTTCTGTGCTCGGTGATCACTATGTAGCATCCCTGTGCATACACTTGCCCGTATCCACTGTTTATCAACAGTTCCTTATTTATAATCAATCATCTAATCGCTTAATCTCCTTGATCACATTTCCCATGATCAATCATAGCCATCAGATCTTCTATCTTGTCCAGATTCATTGTATCTTACAATCTGAAAAATATTTTACCCTACCTTGGAACATGCACAATTATCTTGGAACTTGTGTTAGGGTAATGCAGTTCAATCTGAGCTATAGATCTTCTTGCCGACTTTTCATTGCCTTAGATTTGTTAACAAACTTCTTCCATGGCTTGCCAATCATTGATCAGCTCCAGCTCATCAGCTTCTTTCATTAAATATCACATGTAAACATTTAATGCATTCGGTTATAGCTCAGTTACAACTCGGTGAATACTAAACTTTCCTCAGTAGACATTTTGTCTTCATTAACCGACTGCGATAACCTTAGGGTTTACCGACTAGGTTCCTTAGGGTTTACCGACTAGTTTCTTTGCCTGATAACATAGTGTAGTATTAACCTTTACATTTTACAACATATGTATGATGTTAAAACAATCTGAAACATCAAGATCTCATCATTGTCTAACTCGGTAGATTTGCCCATTGAATAACTTATCCCTTTATTCATCATATTCTTTCTTGTGTCTTTACCAACTTCTTTATAATCTATATATCATATTTCTTAAGATATGGCAACATCATACTGAATTAGAAAATCAATTTCTTGACGTCAATGAACAAAAAATTAATATCAAGATAGTAAAACATCTTTAATCAGTTATGTCCATAATCATCAACAACGTTCTCAATATCCTTGTTATATTGCCAATAGGCCTGTATTTGGAACCCCTTGAGGATTCGTCCTATTTGGTGGGTTGCCTCTAGATCTTCCTTATCCGGGGTTGCCTCTAGTCTCAAGATTGGGGAATATATCTTGTTTACTAACATTTATGCCCCCACTAATCTTCAGGGTAAGCAAAACTTATGGTCTCATATTTCTTTTATGCAAAGGTTGTTCCCTTTTCATCCCTGGATTATGGCGGGTGATTTCAATGCCATCCTAGAGTTGAGTGAGAAGAAGGGTGGTGTTATGAGATTGGAACCTTCTTCTTTCCTTTTTTGGGATAGTATATCATCTTTGCATCTTGTTGATATTAAGCCTAGTAATGGTTTGTTCACTTGGAACAATAGGAGGGTTGGGGAGTATTGGATTGCGGAGAGGTTGGATCGCTTTCTGGTTTCTAGTTTTTGGGTTGGTGGGGGTGGTCCATGTTTTGATATTCTTGACTGGAGAGGGTCAGATCACTAGCCCATTAAGCTGGTATCTCCTTCTACTCGGGTCGCTCTCACTCCTTCATTCAAATTCCATCTTATGTGGTTATGGGATCCTTCTCTGCAGAATCATGTAGCGAAGTGGTGGAGGAAAGGGAGGCCAGCCTTTGGCTCTGCTATGTACACTTTTTCCAAGTAGATGCAATTAGAGAATATTTTTCATGCTAAGAAAGCTACTCAAATAGTGTTGAATAGCATCACCGGTGAAATTAGAGAGCATGGTTTGTTTGAAGCCTTGCTTAGGGAGGAAGACAGAGTTGTCAAGGATTTAGAGGAATGGGAGCTTAGGGAGGAAATATATTGGAAACAAAGAGCTCGTATTGACTAGCTTCAAGCGGGGGACAAGAACACTACTTTCTTCTTCAATTCAGTGAAAGCAAGAAGATATGGCAATTCCATTCATGTTCTGGTCAATGATAGAGGTGAGCAGTTTTTATCCTTGCAGGAGACTTCTAGGGAGTCTTTATAGTATTTTTGGTCACTCTTCAATGAGGATCCTCAGGGGGAGTCGGAAGAGGAGAATCAAGTTCTTGATTGCATTCCTTTTCTTGTTACTAGGGAGATGAATGAGCAGCTTATGGGTCCTATTTTGCTAGAAGAACTCAAGAGGATTGTTTTTCACATGAGGAAGGGAAAAGCTCCTAGACCATATGGGTTTTTGGTTGAATTCTTTCAAGATTTCTAGGATATTATCAAATTGGACTTATCGGAAGTGGTCCAAGAGTCCCAGAGGAATAAGCAAATGCTTCGAGCTTTGAATGCAATTTTCATTGCACTAATCCCCAAGCGTGTTGGGGCTGACTGGTTAGGCCAGTTCTGCCCTATCTCTCTCTGTAATGTGATCTATAAGATCATCTCTAAGTTGATAGCGGATAGGTTGAAGAATTATCTTGGGGATGTCATCTCTGAGGAGCAAAGCGGGATTGTGGAAGGTTGCGAAATCTTGGATGGTGTGGTAATTGCTATGGAGACCATTCATTCTATGGCAACCTCCAAGGAAAAAGATATGTTTATTAAACTGGATATGCCTAAGGCTTATGATAGAGTTCGTTGGTCCTTCCTCCAGAAGATCCTTAGGGCTTTTGGCTTTGTTGATGAATGGACCCAATGGGTTATGAGTTGTGTTACATCTACCTCTTTCTCTATGCTTATTAATGGAGATCATACCGAGTTGTTTGGTGCTTCTAGGGGTCTTCACCATAATGCTTCTAGGGGTCTTCGCCAGGGGGACCCCCTCTCCCCTTATTCATTCTTTTGGCTGAGGGTCTGGCGAGGCCGATTAAGCATAATGTTGATCTGGGTATTATTTAGGGTTGGAATTAGGGTAATAACTTGCAGCCGTAGTCTCATTTGTAGTTTTTTGATGACACGACCCTGATGGGATTAGCTTGGATTAGAGAAGCTAATAATCTGCGTAAACTTTTGGATGTTTATCTTGTAGCGTCGGGCGAGTTGATCAATAAGGATAAATTTTCTATCCTCTTTTTCAACACACCTGGATCTATTCAGAGGAGGATTGCTCATATCTTGAGATTCCAAGTTGGCTCTCTGCCCTTGACTTATCTGGGTATTCCTATTTCTCTTGGTAACCCTCCCAGGGATTCATGCCAAGGTATCTTGGATAAATTTTTCATGAAGGTTGAACATTGAACACACAGATGGTTATCCTTTGCTGGAAGGGTTCAACTAATCTAGTCAGTGGTTCAGGCTCTTCCGATTTATCAATGTATGCTACAAGTGGCCCCTAAGTGGTTCTTGAAGGGATTGGACTCTCTGGCAAGGCAATTCTTGTGGGTAGGTAATCTGTCCTCACACAAATGATGTCTCATCAATTTGGACTTGGTGTGTAGCCTGAAATAGTCGGGTGGGCTTGGTTTAAGGACGTCTATTTTATTTGGGGAGGCTTTGGTAGCTAAATTGTACTAGAGGTGGTCTCTTGAATAGGATCGAGGCTAGGCTAGGATTTTGGCCTACAAATATATGCAGAGGATCACGAAGGAGGAAATCCCAAGATACCCGCTTGAGGGAAAAGGCTCAACGATTTGGAGTACTCTCAAGAAGGGGGCTTTTGTAGTACCCCTACTCGTTTGAACTCATTAGACTCATATTTTATTATTGTTTACTTTCAGTGGGTACATTACCATGATTTGTTATTCAGACTTATATGACATTACTTCATGTTTTATCTGGATATGAGATGCGTAATTTATTTACACTATTTTAGTACTTGTGACTTATGGCATTTTATGGATTACTGCTATGTACTGACACTTTACTTGATCTATGCAATGTGGAATTATATGTTGTGTGTCTACAAGTGTATTGGATGCAAGGGGACGATTTTTCTTAACTCATTTCAGTGAGACAGGGAACGTCACGACTCTCCTTCATTGGTGTGTATGCCATGTTTTCTATATTATATATATGCATGTGTGGTTTGGTGATGCAGGATATTGCAGGTACAAGTACCGGGTAGGTATGGGGTATCGTCTCCACCTGGCTTCACAGGTCTGAGCGTGCCTTATATTTTTCGATGGAAGTGGAGGAGATAGTAGTTGACCCTATTTTATTCAGTCACACTCGTGTGAGTGTCGTCAATTGGTCGTCCTGTCAGTTTGTTCGGCCTTCGTATTTTGTTGTTTGATCTTTTATAAGTATTTGCTTGAGGTTTGCTAAGTTTGTGTGTTTAGTGATTTTAATTATTGCATGTTACATTTTATTTGTCTTTGAAGGGTGAAAAATTGTTAATAATGTGAATTAAATTGTGACTCTATGATTTGATGTCCTTCGTGTAGAAGTATGTGAATTATCGAAACTATATTCTATGTTTGGTTTTCAAAATAATACTATAGTTATACGTATTTTATATGTAAATTCGGACTTGAGCATATACATATATATATACGTGTAGGTAATTATGATTCATGTTTAATTATATTGATTATTCTTAATATGATTATTTATAAATTGAATAAATTGGATTTAACGACTTAACGTACCTTATATAGAAAGATTTATTGTCTTTTGTACAAAAAGAAATGCATCTTTATTAATGATCATTTTTATATTGATGCAAGTTAAATATATTTGGTAGTTAATAACTTTGATTTTATCGAACACACACACACACACACACACACACACACACACACACACACACACACACACACACACACACACACACACACACACACACACACACACACACACATATATATATATATATTGAGGTGAATATATAGATTAAATTTATACAATCATTGTTTTACGATACAAACATAATTATTCATAAAACATGTTTATGAATATTGGCATATACGTAAATTAGGATTATATATTATAGGCACAAAGGTGACTTTTAATTATGTGTATTTATTTTAAAATTATGCTTAAATGATTACTTTATCATTAGATAATCTTGTTAATTCAAGATATTATGTTTTTTAATACGCATGTATATAATTTGGAATTATATATATATATATATATATATATATATCCTATTTTATTAGGTTTTTCTTAAATATATCATATATTATAAAGTCATGTATATTATTTCCAAAACCGTTTAAGTTTAGATTTACTTTGCAACTTATTATTGCAGTCACTTATTATATATATAAATATAAATAAATTAAAAACTAAAAATTTGAAATAATGAAAAGGTGGCGGGTTGAATAAGTAAGTCGACTATTAGCAACCGTTGTCGAACCAACTAAACGGTTCGACCCACGGTAGTCGACTTGGCCCTACTCCCCTATCCTCGGTGTAGCAGAAGTCAATAAGTTTAGCGACGTATTGGAAGCCACCAAGACTTAGGAAATGCAAATACTATTAAAAGCTAACGAATGAGAAGGGTGGTTTATCAATGCAAAGTGAATGTGAGGGAGGTCAATAGTAATATCGACCACCCTCCTTATTTAAAGGGAGGGGTCAGTATTACCACCGATCACCCCTCCTCCTTTTTTATAAAACCTACACCATGTTGCAATAAATATTGACCAAGCTATTAAAGCATACACCATGATGGGAAATATTGTTCAAATCAATCTACCACGTAGCAACCATTAAGACTTGGGGGATCACTATTCATGTAACTAACCATTTGCATGTAGAAGTTGATAGTGGACTTGGCAAAACTATAGTTCACCCCTCCACATGGTGGCTCGCAACCGTTGGGGGAGGGAAGAGACTTGGCACGCAGTGCCATGGCAATTTGAAAACTGTAGACTTCTCCCCATTTCACAGTGACAGTAGGAAAGACTGCAGTTCCCACGGAGATAACTGACAAATCAAACAATCTCCTTCACTATCCAAGGCAAGAGGAGCTCGACTCAGCTGCAGAAAACAACAGTTAGAATCCAAGCACCCTTAACGTGTCGAAAAGATAGTTTAATAAGAGGTAGATAGACTAGGGAGTCTCCTAGGAAGGAGTAGATGTGAGGAAGAGGAGTGAGAGACTTGTCAATAATGTAGCTAAGGTGTCGAACCCATGGCAATGTCTAAACCAAAATGATAGCAGAAAACCTAGCACAATATTAGTATAAATAGCAACATAGGCTCGATAGAGAGGAAGCAGAAAAAAGATATAGAGAGGAAGATAGGAAGTTAGAGGAAAGCAAGCTAGAAGAGAGAAGAAAGGAAGGGAGGAAGATAGAGGAAAGCAAGAATGTAGAAGAGCGACAAAGAGATTAGAGAGAATAGAATAATGGAGATTTTGATGTGTTTACGACCGAGTCATAAAAGATCGATGTAGTCATTTCTGATTTAGTGTCAAACTTAGAGGTTAGGCTCTTGGATAAGTTTTAGTTGCTTTACTATTATTAGAGACATTTTCAGAATATAGAAAGGATAAGGACTAGGAATAGAGAGCTCGTGAGATAGAAGAGCGTCAAGAAGGAAAGCATTGGAATCTAGACGTATTGCCGACAATTTGAAGTTATCAAGGATCATAATAACCATGGATCGTGTTTCTTGAGGTAGGCTCAAATCTAGTATGTTTTGTTGAAAGGATTTAAGAGATTAAGAATGATCTACATTTATATTTATGAAATAGTTAGAGTCACAATATCAATCAATTTATTACGATCATGGAAGTATAGATGCATTAATGATATATTTCATGAAAGTTGGTAGATTAAACTTAGTGAAACTCTTAGAAATTTAGATCACCCAATCCTTTAGAAATAGAGTCAAAGGATAGAGAGAGAAACTCTGAAATTAAACTACGAAAAAGATGAAACATTAGGTTTATGACTTATTAAATAGCGTATTAATATAGTTGTAATTCTTATTAAATAGAATAAATATTAATTAAGATAATGTACCTTGTGCATAGGTGTAGTGCTTGTACAGGGCTCATAATGTTACGAGAAGGCCTGGAATGGCAAACTTACCACCTTGTCTTCACGAAAGGATTGGTAGGGTCTGCATGAGACTTAGTTGGAGCCGATAGTCGGGGGAGGTTACCAAGATAGAGGGTCGGGACCTAGGAGGCCTACCATGGTAACCATCAAGCTATGCGATGACACTCTCTCCTTAGAGTCACTAGTGTTGTGAGTTGAGTCACATGGATGTTTGCAGAGTCTTGTAGTTCTTTCGTACTTGTCTTAGTTTGCTTGCTTGAGGGTTTTTTACTATCTCCTAGCACAGTGGGGTGGTTCCATTTCGGGATCACATGGTCGGGTGGTAGTGCCACTTCCCATCAAATGTTTTGGAATGTACCTTCAAGTGAGGAAGGGCTTCGTTGGTGTATTTCTTGGTTTGTGGTTCATGTACCAGCTCATGTTCGTGATCATTGTTCAGTTGAGACCTTGAGGTCATTGTATCAAACTTTTATGTAACCTTGATATTGTAACTTTGTAATCTGTGGTATTTTTGGTAACCATGTATTTATGGATATTGTAAAAGGGAGTCATTGGAATGTATGTTAATTCAGTTGCTTTAATCTTTTGTATATATGATCTATGGGAAATGAATGCATTGAAGTACTTTGATTCTTTCATTATGGAATTTAGATGTATGTGTAGATTTTATCTTAAACTTTTAATTTTCCTAATTAGCTGAACAATAGGATTTTCCATGGTGTTAATATAATCTACGAAGTAATCTTCGTTGGTAACCCTTAGGGAGTCATGTGTTAGTCTTTCGTTGTGTTATTAGATGTGCAATGGTTATAATTAATGCACTTGTTCTTTAAAAAAAAAAAATTAAAAAATTATTTCACCCTTTAGTTGCCTAGATTGTGTTATTTTGCTTTAGGGTTTCTGGCGGGGCATTACAACTTCTCTTATTAAGGAATGCCTCCTAAGTCCTCTTTTGAATATGTAGGAGGGGGGAAGAGGTCCTTTTCTAGTCTGACTCTTGGAATGGATACCTCCCAATCCTTGATCAGTTTCCTAACCTTGGGAATCTTTGCTAGAGGTTTCTGGAGGTAGGGTGGTCTAGGGTGAGCGACTTCAAGGTTGTTTATAGGTGTGGGCAGTTAGAGTTGGAGCGGTGGAAGGCTCCTAATGAGAGGCCGGTTGTTGGGATGGATGAAGAGTGTGTTGAGTTGCATGGCATTTTGGTGAGTAGACACTGTAGTTCCCTTAAGGGTAGGGATGGACTTGCTTGGTCTCTGAATTCTAAGGGCGTCTTTACTGTGGCTAGTGGATACCAGGAGCTCTTGTCTCCTAGATTGGAGGGGAGGGAGGTACACTGGTGGAAACATGTGTGGAATAATTTTTCTTGGCCGAAGTGTAACTATTTTGCTTGGACTTTGGCTTTAAATAGATGCCTAACTTGGGACAATATTCGCAAGTGGGGATTCTTGGGGCCTTCCATATATGCTTTGTGTGGTAATGGGGAGGAAGATTACTGACACCTATTCTTCAGAGGCCCTTTCTCATTGCTTATTTGGCATTACTGGTGAGGGGTGTGGAAGCATCATTGTGTTCACGCAGATTCTCTGGTGGAGTTTTGGAGTAGTTTGGGCAGACCTCCTATCTTGTCCTCGTTTCTCCAGTCTGTCTGACATATTGGGCCCATTTTCATACTGTGGTAGATTTGGCTGGAGAGGAATAGGAGGATCTTTAGGGAGGCTAGATTGTTGGTTCAGTAAGTGTGGAATAAAATCATTGTTATGATTTGGGAGACGGTGGAAGATAAATGTGAGGTGAATTTTCCTCTGGATAGAGATGAGGCAGATATTCTGAGTAGGTTGGGTTTACAACAGTTGTCTCCCGCTTCAGCTTGTGTCAGGAGAGGTAGACATGCTATGAAGAAGGTTCAAAGGGTGGGAAGGTGGATGCCCCCTCAGGATGAGTTTATGAATATTAACACCAATGGCTCCTCTAGGGGTAATCTGGGCCCTGCTGGGGTTGGTGGTGTTGGTAGGAGTCGTATGGGGGAGGTGGTTTTCTTTTTATCAGTGCATAAAGGGCGATAGTTTAATAAATTTATGGAGGGATTAGCAATTTTATATGCCCTAGAGCATGCTTTGGAGTTGGGATGGTGGAAGGTTATCTGTGAATTGGATTCACAAATTGGGTGGCTACAAGAAGTTGAGTCCCACTTTTGGGCAAAAAGTGGAAGTGTTTTCTCTATTTTTCAAATTTTATGTCGATTGATGTCAAAATTTGATGCACTTAGAGATTGAATCTCAAAAAACTTCAGTAATAGAAAATGTAGTGCTTAGAGTCTACTTTTCAAATATGTAATTTATTTTAATACCCACATGCTAGAAATCCCTTTTTAGTAGGCTTGTTTAAAAACTAGTTTTTTAAAATGCCTATTTCGGGACCATACCACACGTGTACGATCACACTTTTTTTATGCAAATAAATGAATTTTTGCAAATCCTTTTGGGAAATGATACCTAAGACACCAAATATTGATGAGAATATTTTTTATTATTTTTTTATTGAATATTTTTTTTTTATTAATTTTTAATTGACAATAAAGTATATTTTCAAAACATTGGGTGTACGACCACCATAATTTGATGAAAATTTCATATTTTTCAATTTTTTTTTTTAATATTCAAAAGAATTGTATTTAGATTGATGTAATATAATTTATTTTTCTAAAATCCTAAAAACAAAAAAGTTATTAAAGTTTTAGTGAACCTTGGTATTTTAGGTTTAGGTTCCACTTTTGATTATTAAATAATACAAAAATAGTAAAAATAATCTTATCACTATGAAATTTACATTTCTGAAATCAGGACGCTGAAAAATCTAATGGGTTTTCATTTCGTCAAAAAATCCAATCAGAAAGGCCCTCAAAAAATTAGGCCAAGGTAGAAATCTGATGTCGATTTACCTTAGTCATTTTTTTGGAGGTCCAAACATAGGCTTGGTGGGACCAAGCCTATCCCGAAGCAAAAAACAATGCTAAGGGTTGTTTCTCGCCCCTAATTTTAAAAAAGAGGTGCCTATTTTTTAAATTCAAAAAACGGGTACCCATTTCGCTTTGTACCGTTGAAAGCGAAATGGGCGCCCGATTATAAAAATGGGCACCCATTTCATTAAATAATGGGCACCCATTTCTGAAAAGATCCGTTGGGCCAGAATCTGGCCCACAAGCACAAATCCCAATGATTGAATGATTTTTCAATCATTGCCTGACAAGTATGATCTAATAAGAGAATGTTTTGATTATCCATCGGTAAATGCACAAAGGTGGGTCCCAATCCCACGGAATTCCGCAGGTTGGAAAACGAGCCTGCTAGAAATGGGTGCCCGATTTTTACAAATTGGGCACTCGTTTAGCTTCAATTGCCCAAGCCATAAAGAAATGGGTGCCTAAAGCTAAATGGGTGCCCGTTTCTTTCAAATCGAGTGCCTGATTTGAAAAAAATGGGCACCCTTTTTTTAAATGTATTTATTTATTTTTTCAAACCATTTTCCATCATTTTGACTATTTGGAAAACGGGTAGACATTTCTGAGGAGCACGGGTACCCATTTTTTTCACCCCAGCTAACCCCCTAGACCATTTTTACCTCCTTCCAGCTATTTAGTTTTATTTTTTATATTCTATTTTATTTATTTTTATTGTTTTTCATAAAAAATGTTAATATTTTGTTATTTTTTAATTTTTATGTTTTAAAGTTTGAAAATCGTCGTTTATTTTATTTTATTTCATGTTTAAAATAGTTTTTAGTTTTCAAATATTGCAAAAAACATGAATAGTAAAAACCGTAGGAAAAAAACAAAAAACATGAATAGTATTTAAACCGTAGGAAAAAAAAAAAAAAAAAAAATGTAAATGAACAATAAACATTAGACACAAAAAACAGACAATAAACCCTGAACAAAAAAACGAACACTAAACCCTAAATAGAAAAAAATGAACATGTCCCAGGAGAAATTTGACTATCTTGGTTGATTACCTGGTCAATACAATATTAGATTAAGATTCAATAGTGGCAATATACCATGATTCCTAGCTCAAGAAAACATTTAGAGTAACATGTATGTTATCAACCACCTTAAGCATTCGTAATGGTGGCTATATTTAGTGTCAGAAATTTTAACGTTTTCATGTCCTAAGCAATTGAGTTGGACACCATGGATTAATGTTCCTTAACTATTATTGAGGTTTGATAAGGATTCTATTAAGGAGAATTATAAGTTTTAAATAAATGGTTTTAATTTCATTACATTAGTGTTCATTTTGTAGAATGCTAATTTAATGGATTAGTAATAAAGGTGGTGCAATAACATTTGAAGGAGTGTTATTGGTGCTTAGTGATCAGTGTTTTTCCTAGCAGTGTTGTATCAAATGGAACATATATTTAGTTTTTAATTGGAGCTTTTAGAGTTAAATTTAGTTTTTTTTGGTTATAGGAGAGTATATTTTTCCATTGGATTGGATGATAAGTATAATAAACATGGAGAAACGAAACGATAAAAAACCTTGTAATAATTTATTTTACAAAAGGTTTAACCAAATCTTTATTTACAAATCAAAATAAACTCTTGGATTTGTGAAAGTTACACTAGAAGAGACAAGTATGGAGGTAGGTAACATCACAATTTTTTTTTATCTAAGCGGGGTTTTTCTTCAACCTAATTATGTTCATTATTAATGTAGGCTTATTAAAATGGATCTTAAGACTCCTTTTAATTATGGACATGAAAATTGTTAAGGGAGAATCAAGGGAGGGTTGTCTAAGAAATGTTTGTTGATTTCTCAAAAGGATTGGACTCAGTGACCTACTTTCCTCAAATGGAAAGCAAGAATGTATAAATAGAAGATGTACATCAAGAGTTTGAGGTATTGCAATCTTATTGTAGCAATACTAGTAAAGTGTTGGTTGGTTTGCAAAATGCACATGAAAATAGTAGAGTGTATGTTGGAAGTGAATGTATTATATTATGTGAAAGCATTAATTGAAATAGTAAAATAAGAACCAAAAAGAAGGGAGAGTTGAGGGTGGTGTCTATATAGGGTAGATGAGTTATGTATTTTTTTTGCATTTGTATCTTATAGGAAATTGTCCATATCTTTTCTTTTATAAAGAAACATGTTTTTTATTAGTACGTATTTTACATATTTTGTTTACAACACATAGATATATAGCAATCTTCTGAGTCATGATCCTTAATTTATATGGTAAGATAAAATATCTTATTCTAATATATGACAAATTTTCTTGGATAGGGTTCATTATAAACCCCACTAAATTACTTAAAAATTTACACGTCTATATAAATTCATTTTGCCAAGTATATATTAAATTAAAAAACTCATTATATATTTATATGTGTATGTATCATTTTGCATTTAGAATGAATTGATTCTAAATTTTTTATGATAATTGCTTGTATTTCATTACCAAATGTTTATTCTAATTGATATAATTGATGTACATAATTAAAATATATTTTGAAAATTATTTAATATGTAAATAAAAGTTGATCTTAAGTAAATAAATTATTTTTAATATAATATAATAAATTTCCTCTTAAGTATCACCATCGAAGGGTATGTCATCTTCATCTACAAAGGGAATGAAACAATCTACAAAAGGATCCTCTAGGAATGGAGAGATATGAGGGTCTCCATGGATCTCCTAAAGTCTATTCCAAAGTGTGTGGGGGAAATCAATATCCAATGCAATACACATAGAATCACGATCTTGATACTAGATCAAATCACTCCTACATGGTCAATGATGTTACACCAAGATTATATAATTTCTAGTGTTTCTAGTTTAGGTATGACTTCATACATAAAAGGAGAATGATTACACCACCTAAAACTTATCAAGATACCATTTTACAAAAGAATCATAGTTATCCCTTTCTAATTTTACCACAAAAGGATGAATAGAGAAACCTATGATACCTCTTCAAATAAAAACTTAAAAGATCAATAAAATCAATATATATAAAACATATCAAACAAATTCATCTCATGTAAGACGGTCATTTTCAAGTGCCAAGATGTCTAAGTAAATGACTAGAAAGTCAAATCACAAAATATAAAATATAAAATATAAAATACGAGGGAATATTCTAGAATGTCACCTTGTTAGAGGATTTACTTATAAGACTGTTAAGACCACTCGGTTAAGAGATTTCCTTTTACTTTCACAAGCTAACAGTAATACAATCTATTTGCAACTTTACATCTAAAATGCTAAAGCAGATTCTTATTTGTTCAACACAATCTAGACATAGAACTAATCTTGTCTATCTGTTGGGCATCAACACTCTGTTATTCCAACAGGTCTTCAAGCTTCTGTGCTCGGTGATCACTATGTAGCATCCCTGTGCATACACTTGCTCGCATCCACTGTTTATCAACAGTTCCTTATTTATAAACAATCATCTAACCGCTTAATCTCCTTGATCACATTTCCCATGATCAATCATAGCCATCAAATCTTCAATCTTGTCCAGATTCATTGTATCTTACGATCTGAAAAATATTTTACCCTACCTCGGAACTAGCACAATCATCTTGGAACTTGTGTTAGGGTAATGCGGTTCAATCTGAGCTGTAGATCTTCTTGCCAACTTTTCATTGCCTTAGATTTGCTAACAAACTTCTTCCATGGCTTGCCAATCATTGATCAGCTCCAGCTCATCAGCTTCTTTCATTAAATATCACATGTAAACATTTAATGCATTCTGTTATAGCTCGGTTACAACTCGGTGAATACTAAGATTTACTTGGTAGATATTCTGTCTTCATTAACCGACTGTGATAACCTTAGGGTTTACCAACTAGGTTACTTAGGGTTTACCGACTAGTTTCTTTGCCTGATAACATAGTGTAGTATTAACCTTTACATTTTACAACATATTTATGATGTTAAAACAATCTAAAACATCAAGTTCTCATCATTGTCTGACTCGGTAGAGTTGCCCATTGAATAACTTATCCCTTTATTCATCATATTCTTTCTTGTGTCTTTACCGACTTCTTTATAATCTCATATCATATTTCTAAAGATATGGAAACATCATACTGAATTAGAAAATCAATTTCTTGACATCAATGACAAAATAATAATATCAAGACAGTAAAACATCTTTACTCAGTTATGTCCATATACATCAACAACGTTCTCAATATCCTTGTTATATTGCCAACAGGCCTATCTTTGGAACCCATTGAGGATTCGTCCTATTTGGTGGGTTGCCTCCAGATCTTCCTTATCTGGGGTTGCGTCTAGTCTCAAGATTGGGGAATATATCTTGTTTACTAACATTTATGCCCCCACTAATCTTCAGGGTAAGCAAAACTTATGGTCTCATATTTCTTTTATGCAAAGGTTGTTCCCTTTTCATCCTTGGATTATGGCGGGCAATTTCAATGCCATCCTAGAGTTGAGTGAGAAGAAGGGTGGTGTTATGAGATTGGAACCTTCTTCTTTCCTTTTTTGGGATAGTATATCATCTTTGCATCTTGTTGATATTAAGCCTAGTAATGGTTTGTTCACTTGGAAAAATAGGAGGGTTGGGGAGTATTGGATTGCAGAGAGGCTGGATCGCTTTCTGGTTTCTAGTTTTTGGGTTGGTGGGGGTGGTCCATGTTTTGATATTCTTGACTAGAGAGGGTCAGATCACTGGCCCATTAAGCTGGTATCTCCTTCTACTGAGGTCACTCGCACTCCTTCATTCAAATTCCATCTTATGTGGTTATGGGATCCTTCTCTGCAGAATCATGTAGCGGAGTGGTGGAGGAAAGGGAGGCCAGCCTTTGGCTCTGCTATGTACACTTTTTCCAAGTAGATGCAATTTGTTAAGTTTCATTTTAAACGGTGGAACCGCCAGTGTTTCGGGAATATTTTTCATGCTAAGAAAGCTGCTCAAATAGTGTTGAATGGCATCACCAGTGAAATTAGAGAGCATGGTTTGTCTGAAGCCTTGCTTAGGGAGGAAGACAGGGTTGTCAAGGATTTAGAGGAATGGGATCTTAGGGAGGAAATATATTGGAAACAAAGAGCTCGTATTGACTAGCTTCAAGCGGGGGACAAGAACACTACTTTCTTCTTTAATTCAGTGAAAGCAAGAAGACATGGCAATTCCATTCATGTTCTTGTCAATGATAGAGGTGAGCAATTTTTATCCTTGCAGGAGATTTCTAGGGAGTCTTTACAGTATTTTTGGTTCCTCTTCAATGAGGATCCTCAGGGGGAGTCAAAAAAGGAGAATCAAGTTCTTGATTGCATTCCTTTTCTAGTTACTAGGGAGATGAATGAGGAGCTTATGGGTCCTATTTTTCTAGAAGAACTCAAGAGGATTGTTTTTCACATGAGGAAGGGAAAAACTCCTAGACCAAATGGGTTTTCGGTTGAATTCTTTCAAGATTTCTGGGATATTATCAAACTGGACTTATCGGAAGTGGTCCAAGAGTCCTAGAGGAATAAGCAGATGCTTCGAGCTTTGAATGCGACTTTCATTGCACTAATCCCCAAGTGTGTTGGGGTTGACTGGATAGGCCAGTTCTGCCCTATCTCTCTCTGTAATTTGATCTATAAGATCATCTCTAAGTTGATAGTAGATAGGTTGAAGAATTATCCTGGGGATGTCATCTCTGAGGAGCAAAGCGGGTTTGTGGAAGGTTGCGAAATCTTGGATGGTGTGGTCATTGCTATGGAGACCATTCATTCTATGGCAGCCTCCAAGGAAAAAGATATGTTTATTAAACTGGATATGGCTAAGGCTTATGATAGAGTTCGTTGGTCCTTCCTCTAGAAGATCCTTAGGGCTTTTGGCTTTGTTGATGAATGGACCCAATGGGTTATGAGTTGTGTTATGTCTACCTCTTTCTCTGTGCTTATTAATGGAGATCATACCAAGTTGTTTGGTGCTTCTAGGGGTCTTCACCATGATGCTTCTAGGGGTCTTCACTAGGGGGACCCCCTCTCCCCTTATTCATTCTTTTGGCTGAGGGTCTGGCGAGGCTGATTAAGCATAATGTTGATCTGGGTATTATTTAGGGTTGGAATTGGGGTAATAACTTGCAGCCGTAGTCTCATTTGCAGTTTGTTGATAACACGACCCTGATGGGATTAGCTTGGATCAGAGAAGCTAATAATCTGCGTAAATTTTTGGATGTTTATCTTGCAGTGTCGGGCAAGTTGATCAATAAGGATAAATCTTCTATCCTCCTTTTCAACACACCTGGATCTATTCAGAGGAGGATTGCTCATATCTTGAGATTCCAAGTTGCTTCTCTGCCCTTGACTTATCTGGGTATTCCTATTTCTCTTGCTAACCCTCCCAGGGATTCATGGCAAGGTATCTTGGATAAATTTTGCATGAAGGTTGAACATTGAACACACAGATGGTTATCCTTTGCTGGAAGGGTTCAACTAATCCAGTCGGTGGTTCAGGCTCTTTCGATTTATCGATGTATGCTACAAGTGGCCCCTAAGTGGTTCTTGAAGGGATTGGACTCTCTGGCAAGGCAATTCTTATGGGTAGGTAATCTGTCCTCACACAAATGGTGTCTCATCAATTGGGACTTGGTGTGTAGCCTAAAACAGTCGGGTGGGCTTGGTTTAAGGCAGTCTATTTTATTTGGGGAGGCTTTGGTAGCTAAATTGTACTGGAGGTCCTCTGTTGAACAGGATCGAGGCTAGGCTAGGATTTTGGCCTACAAATATATGCAGAGGATCCCGAAGGAGGAAATCCCAAGATACCTGCTTGAGGGAAAAGGCTCAATGATTTGGAGTACTCTCAAGAAGGGGGCTTTTGTAGTACCCCTACTCGTTTGAACTCATTAGACTCATATTTTATTATTGTTTACTTTCAGTGGGTACATTACCATGATTTGTTATTTAGACTTATATGACATTACTTCATGCTTTATCTGGATATGAGATGCGTAATTTATTTACAGTATTTCAGTACTTATGACTTATGGCATTTTATGGATTATTGCTATGTACTAACACTTTACCTGATCTATGCAATGTGGAATTATATGTTGTGTGTCTGCAAGTGTATTGGATGCAAGGGGACGATTTTCCTTCACTCATTTCTGTGAGATAGGGAACGTCGCAATTCTCCTTTGTCGATGTGTATGCCATGTTTTCTATATTGTATATATGCATGTGTCGTTTGGTGATGCAGGATATTGCAAGTAGAAGTACCGGGTAGGTATGGGGTGTCGTCTCCACTTGGCTTCACAGGTCTGAGTGTGCCTTATATTTTCTGATGGAAGTGGAGGAGATAGTAGTTGACCCTATTTTATTCAGTCACACTCATGTGAGTGTCGTGAGTTGGTCATCCTATCAGTTTGTTCGGCCTTCGTATTTTGTTGTTTGATCTTTTATGAGTATTTGCTTGAGGTTTGCTGAGTTTGTGTGTTTAGTGATTTTAGTGTATCACCATCGAAGGGTATGTGATCTTCATCTACAAAGGGAATGAAACAATCTACAAGAGGATCCTCTAGGAATGGAGAGATATGAGGGTCTCCATGGATCTCCTAAAGTCTATTCCAAAGTGTGTGGGGGAAATCAATATCCAATGCAATACACATAGAATCATGATCTTGATACTAGATCAAATCACTCCTACATGGTCAATGATGTTACACCAAGATTATATAATTTCTAGTGTTTCTAGTTTAGGTATGACTTCATACATAAAAGGAAAATGATTACACCACCTAAAACTTATCAAGATACCATTTTACAAAAGAATCATAGTTATCCCTTTCTAATTTTACCACAAAAGGATGAATAGAGAAACCTATGATACCTCCTCAAATAAAAACTTAAAAGATCAATAAAATCAATATATATAAAACATATCAAACAAATTCATCTCATGTAAGACGGTCATTTTTCAAGTGCCAAGGTTTCCAAGTAAATGACTAGAAAGTGAAATCACAAAATATAAAATATAAAATACGAGGGAATAATCTAGAAAATAATTGTGTGATCTATGAAGATTTATGAACCACCTTTTCAATGCCACATGAAGCATGAAAAAATATGCTCTCTATCAAAAGTTACGAGGCTTTAAATTTACATAGCTTGATTTAAGTTAAGAGGACAATAAATCACAGTAGTGGCAGATTTAATAAAAATAAGAATCAAATATAGATCAATATTGGAATCACATTTTGTGGGTTGCGACTTGGAACAAAAAAATACCAATATAAAATTGAATATAAAAAAAAATACAATATTTTTTTGTTTTAACTCCTCCAAGAGTAGAGAACCTACTATTTATTCAAGCTTCAACTTAGTGTAGTACTACTAGTTGTGATCACTAAATCATCCAATGATTCTAGAAAAGAACACAACAAAGTAGTACATGTATTAACAAGTTCATAGATATAACTTATGACTTTAACTTATGATTACTTTTATGATTTTGATGTAACTTATACTAATTCATCTTTAGATGTTAAAAAGTATTGTTTGAGTTGCATGGGCATTATGATGTTTTATTTTGTAGAATTTTTCTTATACTTTGATTTAAGTTTATAATATTTCTTAAATGATGCTTATTATTACCCACCTATTAATAATATTATAGATCTATGTGAGTTTCCTTTTTTTATATTTAAGTTGCTAAATTGTATTTAATTATAAGTTTTTTTGGAAGGTGAAATGTAAATTAAATAGTTTGTAATTGTAAATTTTCATGTTTGTATATATATGCAAATTATTTTCACATGATTGATGAGTTTAAGATAGATGAGCTATTAGGTCTAGTACCACCTCCACCTCCACCTCACCCCCTCCACCTCCACCTCCACCTCCACCTGATCAGTTGAGACAAACAATTAGGATGAATATTGATGCTTTGATTAGAGATATTCATACTATTAGGCGTGAGCCTCATCCACCTCCTCAGCTGTTACGCCTTACAGATAGTATGCAAGGCATTATACAGTCTGTGTAGGCATTAGATAGCGAGCTAGATAGCTATTGTAGTTGGCGTGAGGGATTGCGTGCATTTTACGCTGATAGCCTCACATCAAAACAAGTTAATGAATCAAAAATAACAAAAAATGGATTTGAAAAAATATTTTGTGAACCCTAAGACGGGTGAAGAGATAGATCTGAAGAAGCCACGGATCTCTATTCGATGGTGTAGGAACCTGGGCATTGCTAGCCACTTTTGGGAGTAGTGGTGGATGGTCTTTGACCATCCACCACACTCCAATCATGAGGTCCCGATGTATTTTTTGAAGAAATTATGGGTCCAATTTGAATTGGGCAAAAATCCCAATTACTTTGATATTAGATCATTTCAGGGGGTTGGGAGAGGCATGCCCTGGGATAGGCTAGGAGCAAAATTGAGCGACAGGGTTAGAAACCATGTACACAATGATCCATTGGTTCCTCTTCCATCACCAGTTGTTCCAGCACCTGCCCATCATCGAGTAGTGGATTCTGCTCTAGGTTCATTAAGTGCCTTGTCAGGCAATTTGATACAGCAGTTGTGGGAGGTGAGGGTTGCCCCCAGCTTAGCACATGTTTGCACGAGCTGTGGGGATGTATGTAGGGATCCACAGAGTGAGGATGCACCTAGAGGAGATGGTGATTTTGATGATGCTAATGTTGCCCATGGTGGTTATGATGATGAGGAGGAGGCTGCACATGCTGATGCCATCTCTTCATATGTTGATCTCCTGTGGGCAAATGATGATCAGCCTACAGAGGTACAAATTTATTTGTATAATTTACAGTGCAATATTAAATTCCTTATATATACACATATGAACCATAACATGAGTCAATTTTTTCTAAACAGAGGATGGATCATACCACATCATTGTGGAACCAACAACATGTTACCTCAATACCTAGAGATGTTGGTGCCCCATTTACGGTATGCACTTTCATCTAGATACATTGTATTGATATGTACATTTAAAATAAACAATAAATTTTTTAATGTAATGATGTACATGTATGATATGTTTTTTCAATTTTGTAGGGTGCTTCATGTAGCGCTGAGGTGGGTAGTTTTTCACGTGACCCGTGGACCACTGAGGCTCAGCCTCATATACCACTAGTATGTTTTTCAGCCATTAATTTGAAGTGTTTACATGCTTACTAATTTATGTACAAATTTGATTCATGTTCGTTATTTTTTGCAATTGTAGGCTTCTGGATTGTTTGATGATGCATCACATGTATACCTTTGACCATTAGTTACTTTGCCTGCATCACATTTATGCTTTTCTGTGATAATCTTGTAGTTTATATATATACTTTATAATTTATGTATATATACAAGTTTGATTCATGCTTTATATATGTTGTTCAGGTCGATACCACTACCAGTATTGGTATGGCTATGGGATTGAGCCAGATGCAACCATCGACATTATCATTTGAGGTGATGATTAGAAAAATAATTTCTAATTTGTTTATACTGTGTACCTGGCTTTTATAGGGATTATCAAAATTGATGTACAATGTTTTTTTTTGCAAGACTTGATTACGACCACTTTTCTTGTTCATGATAGTGGACCTCCACGTACCAGTGAGGGCATTGTAGAGCACGATCGTATGGTAATTTTCTTTTTTTAGTATTTAATTACTTTATAAGTGAATTATGCAAGTAACTTCTTCTCATGTTAAATCTTCTTCTCATGTAAAATCTTTTAATAATGTACAGGAGGGTGCAGACACTAATACTGCACAGGAGGGTGGAGTCACTGATACTACACAGAAGGGTGGAGACACTGATACTGCACAGACACAGGATGGTGCATCTCAAGACCACGTGTAGTAGGATGATTCATCTCAACCACCTTCATGTAGAGTGAAGAGGACTACAAATAAGATGCACGCGAGTTCTTAGATTGTTTGTCTTATCGTCAATTAGGTAAGGAGATCGATTTGAATTAAAATTTTGGTGTAGCCATGGGATCAAATCAATGCATGAAGAGGCAAAGGAAGGTTCTGACAACTAAGGAGATTGTAGCAAATAGGGAGAAGGAGGCAATGCATCAATGAGAGAGAAGATCAAGAATGAGAGAAGGAGCTTCAAGTTCCACAATCATTTTAGAAGAGGAGAACATCAATGAGACTATAAATGCTGACGAAGGAAACACAATAGAACTATTTAATATAGGTGCATCTTCTAATCCATTATTGGATACATGTATGTCTTCACAGCCCTATGTTTTTTTCTCATTAAGAAATTGGTGATTTAGTAGAAGCAGGTTACTTATTAAATGAAATTCTAATTGAAAATCAAACCCCAAATGAAATTAGAACTCAAGTTGAAGCTGAAATTGAAATCCAAATTGAAACCACAAATGAAACTAGATCTCAACTTGAAACTGAAACTGAAACTGAATTTGAAACTCCAAATGAAATTAAAAATCCACCTGCAACTAAAACCAATAATGTGTATGTAGACATGGAAACACCAATTGAAAATGAAACATGTTTGAATGATAATCAAATGAATGAAAATTTTGAAATTAAAAGTGATGTACTAGACAACCTTCCTGGCTTGGTTTCATGGAGACAGATTAGGACACATGCAAATAGATTGTTTAGACATTTTTTTTTATAATAAGAAATTTGGGTTTCAATGTCAATTAATGGTACAAGTAATTAAAACGACTAAAATGCAAAAAGTGATGAAGAAGTTAGGCTTTTATGTCAAACCCAAGAAGAAGGACGAGTCTTTAAAACAATTTGTATCAACTATTGCTAGAACATTTGATACAACTGGAAAGAAAAGTCGTTCTAAAGATAAAAATGCAGCACAACGGGCAATAACAACAACTTTAGTAAGCCAAACAACTTCTAATAAAAGAATGATGAGTAACATAAGTGGATATCTTAATATTCATCGCAAAACTTTGTCAAGAGCTGTAAAAAGAAGAGTTAATTTTGAAAGTGATCCGACAAACAAATTGTGGACTTTTAGTGGTAGACTACCAAGGTCTGATATAAAACTTATTAGTGAAGTCAAAAATTTGATCGAAAAATTCTGGCACGATAATACGAGAGTATCACCTAATGTTAGAGATGTTCTTAAATTAAGAGTTGGGTCAAAAATTCATGATCTACATCCAAAACACCTATTGGACATGACTCAAACTGAATTGTATAAAAAAAATTTGGATGATAAGGTGTTGACTATTAGCATTTGTCAAAGGTCTTTTGAAAAGTGTACACCTTGGTATGTTAAAATTAACAAGGAAAGAGTCACATGTTGTTGCAAAACTCATGTTCAATTTCGCTACCACTATGATGTATTTTGATATATACGTGTTACCATGCATAGTAATGGAATGTTCCAAGAATGTGATATAAATATACCACCTAAAACTATAAAGGAGTTTATTTCAAGTTTTTTGTGCAACCCACTAAATGAACCAAATTTTCTTTTCAATGCATGTGTTTCTGGTGTATGTGATATATGTGGCAATCTTGCATTGTTGGATGAATGTTTGCATGAAAATCTTTCAAATGATTTTGGACAACAATTAGTTGATGTTAAAAGATTTAAAATTGTTGAGTATCCACTAAAGGATGGAAAGGTTGGAAAACGATGAGATCTAATCATTGAAAAAGTTAGAGTTCATGCATTTATGAATGAATTCAAGAGTAGTTCATCGTACCTAAATATGTTAAACACACTCAAAATGCTAGATGGCTTGATGGTCAATTTCGAATATGTAAGGATACATTTTCTGTTGGTAGTATAGTTTCGGTTGTTGAATTTGCAGAGAACTACATGCTTGCACCACAAGATGAGGTCCAATCACAATAATACAATTCAGTGCAAGTATCAATTTTTGTCCATATTGTCTATAGGCATGCACCAGATAGTACAGAAAAGGATCGCAAAATTTTGAGAGAGTACCATTTTTATATGAGTGATAATAAATTACACTCATATGAGTTTGTCCAGTTTTGCTTCAAGACCTTTTTTCAAAATTTGAGGGAGAGAGAAAATTTAGATGACACAACATCTAATATGGTCTAATAATTGCACAGGGAAATTCAAGAATGCTAGAATGTTTTATTGGTTGAGTAGGATTCATAAGAAAACTAATATCAAACACATGTGGAGTTTTTTTGAGGCTGGACATGAGAAAGGAGAACATGATGGTGTTGGTGCATGTGTTAAGAGAGCCCTTTGCAGAGAGCAACTCAAATTTGAGGAAAAGGCTAAATTTCAAAATGCAAGTGCAATTGTGGATTGGTGTAGTGAAAATTTATCCACAGGATCAAGTCAAAACTCTACAATTAGATGTTTCTTCTAGCTAGTTAAAGAGGAGAATATCCTTCCAAGATATGATTGTGATACAATCAATGGGTCAGCTAGATGGCATTCATTTAAGAGTTCTAATTATAACCCTTGGACTATATGGACTAGAGAGCTTGCATGTTTTTGTCAATTTTGTGTTGCAGGTGAATGGGAAGAATGCGAGAATACGGAATGGGTCAAAGAATGGCAACACAAATCCTTAAACCTAGTGAGACATAATATGAAGATGTTAGAAGAAATGAAGATCCAAATCATGCATTTGTGTCAGAAGATTATGATTGTATTTCAGACCTCATACAACCTGGTAATTTAATTCAATTTCTTGTTTATAACTTTAAATTATTATATTTTTATGTATTGTCATATAATTTATGATTACATATTTGAATTATAAATTCTAACAAGTTTTATTTCTACATGTACTTAAATTGGTTTTCTAGGACATGTGTATGTTGTTGTTGCACCTGAGGATAATGATGAGCAGGTTGAGTATTGGCTAGCTAGATGTGTAGAACCTAAGGAAAAGTTGATATGTGATCAAGTAGATGATGATGGTTTTCAGTATCCAGTTGGGTCTGTTGTGGTAGTTGGCACATGGCTATGCAAATAATGAACAAGAAGGAATGGCTTACCAGCTTATGAAGACTACCAATTAGAAAAGAAGATTATACACTATTCTCATTTGGTGGTGGCAACAAACATCAAATTAGAAATATACAAAGGTAGACCTACTAATAAGGTATTGTGGACACTTTCAGCAGAAGAGCATGAGGCAATCATAGACGCATTGCAGAAGAGAGAGGATGCAGATGGTACATTAGGTTGAATCAAATTTATATGCATGTAAGTTTGTGTTACTTGTGTAAACTCTTTTATATTTAATCATGATAATTGTTTTTCTTTGTCCCTTTAACATTGTATTTGTCTACATTTGATACAATTTTGGTTTCATAAACAACATTGTATTAGTTATCTTCTTCTTAATGTTATTTTGTGCACATTGTAATTGTGTTACAATTGAATTCTATTTTTTTATTATATATTTATTTTATCGTAATCTGGCTCAATCCCATAGCCATACCAATACTGGTAGTGGTATCGACCTAAACAACATATATAAAGCTTGAATCAAACTTGTATATATACATTAATTATAAAGTATATATATAGAGTACAAGATTATCGCAGAAAAGCATACATGTGATGCAGGCAAAGTAACTGATGGGCGAGGGCCTACATGTGATGCACCATCAAACAATCTAGAAGCCTACAATTGCAAAAAATAATGAACATGAATCAAAGTTGTACATAAATTAGTAAGCATATAAACATTTCAAATTAATGGATGAAAAACACACTAGTGGTATATGAGGCTGAGCCTCAGTGGTCCGCGGGTCTCGTGAAGAACTATCCACCTCGGTGCTACAAGAAGCACCCTACAAAATTGAAAAAACATATCATACACATCATTACATTAAAAAAGATATTGTTTATTTTAAATGTACATATCAATACAATGTATCTAGATGAAAGTGCATACCGTAAATGGCGCACCAACATCTCTAGGCATTGAGGTAACATGATGTCAGTTCCTCAAAGATGTGGTATGATCCATCCTCTGTTTAGAAAAAAAATGACTCATGTTATGGTTCATATGTGTATATATAAGGAATTTAATATTGCACTGTAAATTATATAAATAAATTTGTACCTCTGTAGGCTAATCATCGTCTGCCCACAAGAGATCAACATATGAAGAGATGACATCAACATGTGTAGCCTCCTTGACATCATCATAACCACCATAGGTAGCATCAACATCATCAAAATCACAATCTCCTCCAGGGGCAACCTCACTCTATGGACCCGTACATACTTCCCCATAGCTCATGCAAACATGTGCTAAGCTAGGGACAACCCTCACCTCATGCAACTGCTGTACCAAATTGCCCAACAAGGCACTCGATGAACCTAGAGCAGAATCCACTGCTCGATGATGGGCAAGTGCTGGAACAACTATTGATGGAAGAGGAACCAATGGATCATCGTGCACATGGTTTCTAACCCTATTGCTCAATTTTGCTCCTGGCCTATCGTGGGGCATGCCTCTCCCAACCCCCTGAAATAATCTAATATCAAAGTAATTGGGATTTTTGTCCAATTCAAATTCGGCCCATAATTTCTTCAAAAAATACATCAAGACCTCATGATTGGAGTGTGGTGTATGGTCAAGACCATCCATCACTGCTCCCAAAAGTGTCTAGCAATGTCTGGGTGCCTACACCATCGAATAAAGATCTGTGGCTTCTTTGGATCTATCTCTTCACCCATCTTAGGGTTCACAAAATATTGTTTCAAATCCATTTTTGTTATTTTTAATTCATTGACTTGTTTGTATGTGAGGCCATAAGCGTAAAATGCATGCAATCCCTCCCGCCAACTATGATAGCTATCTAGCTCACTATCTAAAGCCTGCATAGACTGTACAATGCCTTGCATACTATCTAAAAGGCGTAACAACTACGGAGGTGGATGAGGCTCACGTCTAATAGTATGGATATCTGTAATCAAAGAATCAATATTCGTCCTAATTGTCTGCCTCAACTAATCGGGTGGAGGTGGAGGTGGAGGTGGTGCTAGACCTAATAGCTCATCTATGTCAATCTCATCCATTATGTGAAAATAATCTGCATATATATACAAACATGAAAATTTACAATTACAATTACAAACATGAAAATTTACAATTACAAACTATTTAATTTACATTTCACCTTCCAAAAAAGCTTATAATTAAATACAATTTAGCAACTTAAATATAAAAAAAGGAAACTCACATAGCTCTATAATATTATTAATAGGTGGGTAATAATAAGCATCATTTAAGAAATATTATCCACTTAAATCAAAGTATAAGAAATATTCTACAAAATAAAACATCATAATGCCCATGCAACTCAAACAATACTTTTTAACATATAAAGATGAATTAGTATAAGTTCCACCAAAAACATAAAAATAATCATGAGAGACACAGAGAGAGAATAGATAATGAATAAATGACTCCATTGATTTAGATAATGAAGGTAACTTCCATGGAATTACAATTTAGTACCCTTGCAATATTTAACCATTATCATCAATTAGGCTACCACTTTATATTTTCAACTTGATAGGATTCGATTCAACTACTCTCTTTTGGTTAAATTAACTAAATTCATTAAAGTCATAAGTTATATCTATGAACTTGTCAATACATGTACTACTTTGTTGTGTTCTTTGCTAGAATCATTGGATGATTTAGTGATCGCAACTAGTAGTACTACGCTAAGTTGAAGCTTGAATAAATAGTAGGTTCTCTACTCTTGGAGGAGTTAAAACAAAAAAAAACTCTATTTTTTTTATATTCAATTTTATATTGGTATTTTCTTGTTCAAAGTCGCAACCCACAAAATGTGATTCCAATAATGATCTGTATTTGATTCTTATTTTTATTAAATCTGCCACTACTGTGATTTATTGTCCTCTTAACTTAAATCAAGCTATGTAAATTTAAAGCCTCGTAACTTTTGATAGAGAGAATTTTTTCTCATGCTTCATGTGGCATTGAAAAGGTTGTTCATAAATCTTCATAGATCACACAATTATTTTCTAGAATATTCCCTCATATTTTATATTTTATTTTTTGTGATTTCACATTCTAGTCATTTACTTGGACATCTCGGCACTTGAAAATGACTGTCTTACATGAGATGAATTTGTTTGATATGTTTGATATGTATTGATTTTATTGATCTTTTAAGTTTTTATTTGAGGAGGTATCATAGGTTTCTCTATTCATCCTTTTGTGGTAAAATTAGAAAGGGATAACTATGATTCTTTTGTAAAATGATATCTTGATAAGTTTTAGGTGGTGTAATCATTTTCCTTTTATGTATGGAATCATACCTAAACTAGAAACACTAGAAATTATATAATCTTGGTGTAACATCATTGACCATGTAGGAGTGATTTGATCTAGTATCAAGATCATGATTATATGTGTATTGCATTGGATATTGATTTCCCCCACACACTTTGGAATAGACTTTAGGAGATCCAGGGAGACCCTCATATCTCTCCATTCCTAGAGGATCCTATTGTAGATTGTTTCACTCCCTTTGTAGATGAAGATCACATAGCCTTTGTTGGTGATACTTAAGAGGAAATTTATTATATCATAGGTCTTGCATGTTTTGACAATTTAGAGGCTTTTCTCATTCTTCAAGTACTCATCCTATCAAGACCTAATATCCATCTTAAATGTTTTTTATTATTTTAGATTATTATCACCAATTCCATAAGCCCAATTGATTTAGTCTACATGGAATTAATCACCTTCTAAACATGACCACTTGGGATTCATATCTTTTGAATATATTATCCTTGTTTGAGAAGTTTAGAATTACATATGTTAAATATTATTTTCAAGATATTGATATCCTCTTTCATGATTGGGCTAAGTTAGGAAGTAGTGAGGATTAATAGTGATAACTAGAGTATTATCAAATTTAAGAACCCTATTTTTCACACACACAAAAAAACACATTCTTATTCATTATCATTTTAAAGTTCAATTTAAACATAAATTAAACATCTAACTTTTACAAAAGAATCCTATAAATTTAAACATTCAGACTTTTACACATGATTAAAACAGAGAGAGAGAGAGGGGGAAAGTACGTAATTTGAGATAGAACGAGTTAGAGAGAGAATAGATAATTTGAGAGATAGAGAGTAGGTAATGATAGAGAGAGTGTAACATGTGAAAGAAAGAGAGGGGGGTAATGTGTGTGTGTGTGTGAGAGAGAGAGAGAGAGGGGTAATGTGTGTGTATGAGAAAGAGAAGGGATAATGAGAGATTGAGAGAGAGAGAGAGAGCATAATGACAGAGATGGTAACGTGTACATGTGTGTGTGAGAGAGAAGGGGGGTTATTGTTGATTTTCATCTAGGGTTTATTGTTTGTTAAATTTTTAGGGTTTGTTGTTTGTTTATTTTCTATGGTTTATCGTTCGTTTTTCTCTATTTAGGGTTTAGTGTTCATTTTTCTGTTTAGGGTTTATTGTCTATTTTTTGTGTCTAATGTTTATTGTTCATTTACGTTTTTGGTTTTTGTTTTTTTCCTATGGTTTAAATATTATTCATGTTTTTTGTTTTTTTCCTATGGTTTTTACTATTCATGTTTTTTGCAATATTTAAAAACTAAAAACTATTTTAAACATGAAGTAAATAAAATAAAAGATGATTTTCAAACTTTAAAACATTAAAATTAAAAATAACAACAAATTAACATTTTTTTATGAAAAATAATAAAAATAAATAAAATAGAATATAAAAAATAAAACTAAATACCTAGAAGGAGGTAAAAATGGTTTGGGGGGTCAGCTGGGGTGAAAAAAACGGGTACTCGTGCTCCTCTAAAACGTCTACCCATTTTTGAAACAGTGAAAATGATGGAAAATGGCTTAAAAAATAAATAAATACATTTCAAAAATAGGCGCCCGTTTAGCTTCAGACACCCATTGCTAAACGGGCACTCATTTCTTAATGGCTCGGGCACCCGAAGCTAAACGGGTGCCCAATTTGTAAAAATCGGGCACTCGTTTCTAGCGGGCTCTTTTCCCAACCCGCGAACTTCTGCGGGATTGGGACCCAACTTTGTGCATTTACCCAATTAGTGTTAACATGTTGATTGAGCAGAAGGTGAGTGGGATTCATTGGCAGCCGTCAGGGATTGTTCACCATATTCTTCAAATTAGTACTATGATGGAGCGAGTTTCTTTCATCCATATTCCTCGTGAATGGAATAGAGTAGCTGATTGTTTGGCTAAGTGGGCCTTGGAACATGGTAATGATTGGAAAGTTGAAGGGTGGGAGATTCTCTCCTCGGATTACTGTCAGGACTTGCAGAAGATCTTTGTTGAGGACATGTATAGTTATGAAGCTAGTTGATCCTTGGTTGGGCTTGTGATTCTTTTCTGGGGCTTTGGGGCTCTAGTTCTCTTTGTATTTCTTGTTTCTGATGTTCAATAAAGTTTTTACCCCTTTATTAAAAATAAGACAAACCTTATATTATTGGAAAGTTGAGAATGCCTTAAAAAACCTTTTTTATTTTATCAATTTTGGCTAAAAAAAAGTCGTCAGCCACCAGTGTGAAGTTTGGAAAATCAAAGAATACTCAAAAACACATTTTTCTATTGAATTTATAGGCTTGTCATTTCCAAGCTAAATCCCAAAGCATTCCCAAGCCAAATTTCAAAATTTAATATTTATGTCAAAAAAAATCTTATGATATTTTTTATTTTTTCACTATTCAACATTTTTATATATTCATTATTTAATATAAAGTTTCATCATTATCACTATTAAAATTAACTAATTTTAATAATTACATTATAATATTATTAAAACTTATCTTATGTATAAGATATCTAAATGTTTAAATAGTGAACTTAATAAACCATAAATAATAGAGACCTCTCATGTTCTAAATTTTTCATCCAAAATCTTTAAAAAATCATAAAAATCTAAAAAACCTATTATTAATTAAACTTTTATTTTAAATTTAAGTTAGAGTAAGTAGATAACTTATTGTGTGACTAGGGTCTGGAAGCTATTATCTACCTTGCCACTCATGGATCCATTTTGAAAAATAGTGATGCTTTAACCAAAAGAAATACAGCTATTTGGAAGCCTCCTCCTAATGGGCATTTTAAATTGAATTTTGATGGTGCTTCTCATGGAAACTCCAGTTTGGCAGGAGTAGGTATGGTGATTTTTGACCATCATGCTAATATTGTCCAGGCTAGATGTCACGCTATTGGGCATAAGTCCAATAACTTTGCAGAATTTAATGCCTTGTCTCTGGTCTTGGACATGGTTATATCCTTGGGCATTAAGGATCTTGCAATTGAAGGGGATTCGATGGTAACCATCTAATGTGTTATAAAGAATAAATCTACCTATTGGAAATTACAATATGTTCTGGAGTTAGTTTTACAATAGTTGGCTTTCTTTGATTCTTTCTTGATCACTCATTGCTTCAGAGAAATTAATATAATAGCGGATTTCTTGGAAAATTTAATCATTGACATTAATGCAAATTTGCAAGATATAAATATGAAAGAGATTTCGCCTTCCCTTCTGAAATATTTGCAATAAGTCTTCTCAGTTTTTCGTAAGTATGATTTCAAAAAAATATTTAGTGCTTATGCCTTGAGAGGTAAGCATGTTTGGTGTATATGTGTAAGTGGTAAGTATTCTTAGTAGGCAACTCCTAGTTGGCTATTAAGTATTCTTATGATCTGTCATAGGCAGCAAGGGTGGGTACTTGTTATGATATTAAGGTGGTGCCCTGTCAGCAGTTATGATTCAACATGTTTTATCTGCTTTTTCCTCGCTCATGTGTTTTAAAATTTTATTGCTATATGAAGTATGAAGGGAATGTGCTTCGGTTGTAATCAGTCATAGTTTTTTATGTTGCCATTATGATAGGAGTAAGTAGCTTGTTATGCGGCATTGGCTGGGATATGAAGTACTATTTTTCCAGCCGCCACCATCATGCGAAGTCCTTCATTTATGTGTTATCTTGTATGACCTTTAATCTTGCTTTAATTGGCTTTACATGTAATCATGAAGTAGCATGATTTGATTGGCTCACATTTTTAGTGGGCGATTGGTCTTTAAAATCTGATATCTTTCTCAATACAGCAATAAACATTTGAATTGATCTTGTTTGGGCTTTGTTCATATGTCGAGTGCTATTGCTCTTTCAAGCTATAGGGTCATTGTCGAATGCCAGATTGAGAGGGATAATGAGGTTTCGAGTAATAATTCTGAAATGCTTGGGCAAGTGTTTTGTTTGCTTACTCCTCAAGTGGATTTTGAGGTTCGTAGGTTGTTGGGAACTCTCTGGTTGCAGTCTGGTCCTTCCTTTTTTGGCTCTAAGATTTTGTCTCGATTTCTTAATATTTTCTATGACATTTTGCTTGATAAGGATTTACTCCAACTCTTGGTTCATATGTTTATCCCTCCCTCGATTTTCTCCTGCGAGCTTGTTAGGTCTACATTGAATAATTATCATTTTGAGTTGGGCTCTTTTTATTATGGGGACATTCTTCCTCGTTCTGATCTGTTGGATAATGGGAGGTGTGGAGTTTTATTGTTTGAGATAAGAATGGGGTTATTATGTGATAGATTGGGGGACACTTTGTATGCTTTTGAAACCTTTCTTGAATCGGTTCCCTCACAGTTTGTGGATAAAGAATTGGTGGTTCTTATGGGTTTACATTCTCTGCTATCTTTTGGTTTTTTGGCCTTAGCCCCTCCACGACTGGAATATCCCTTGCAAACCATTCCTCCTTTGAGCATGGATAGAGAGCCCCTTGTTGAGAGCTCAAGTTTCTTGGTTTCAGAATTAACTATGTGTGCAGATATGTTGATGTCTTTTTGATGTAGGGTTCTAATCAGTTGATATGTTTTTTGGCAAGCCTGGGAAGCCTTGAGGCTACGAACCTCCTCTACAGATCACATATCATGATTTTTGGGTCATATGGATAATGATATGTACATCTTTGAAATCTATGTAATGGGAGGGTGATCAAAATCAGATATGTAATTGGGTATATGGGGTTTTAATTTTTTTTTCTTTTTGGGCCACAACTGGAGGTTTTCTTGCGCGTTCTTTCATGCCAGTATGTCCTTTGAACCCATTTGTATCAAAATTAAATATTAATAAAATATAGTTTAGTGACTTGCCCAATTTTATCCAAAAAAAAAAAGAGTAGATAACTTATTGTCAAATTATGAAGCCACGTTGCAAAAAGTGAGATTTACAATATAAAGTAAAAATGATATAATTTTAGTGAGTAATAATATTAAATGATTTAAGTATTTATTATTGGCTACATAGCACTATATTATTTATTTAATCTATTGACAGAGGACTATGAAAGTAAAACTAATTAAAATAAAATTTAATGCTCAGCTTATGAGCATCCAAACAGACGAAAAAGCACAAAAATAAGACAAACCTATTTTTTGATTAATTATTGTAGACGTATAAAAATGACCATATTCCTAAATGAATATTTTATGTTCATTTCTCTATTTAATTAAATCCAATTTAATTAAATTACCCGCATTCCTCTATTTAATTAAGTAAATTACTCAATTAAATTCACTATACCATTTAATGAATAAATCATTTTATTCAATTAAATCCCTTCTATCCACTTTTAATTAAATTCAAATTTAATTAAATAAGTTTACCCTAAATTGAATAAATCTAATTTATTCAATTGCAACCAAATTGAATTAAATTAACTTTATTTCAATTAAATCCTATTATCTCTCCATCCACTTGCAAAATCCTACATCTCCCACTTGCATCCTAACCCTCTTCCTAAATTTCTTCTAGAATCCATCTAATCCTAATTAATTAACCAAAACCCATCCATTATCTCTTTCCCCTAAATTTGAGGAGGTCACTTCTCAAAGTTGGAGTAAAGTCTTCAAAAGGCATTAAAGCCTTTATCCATTCAACAAGCTAACTTGTTGAATGCCCCCAAATTTGGAAGGACTCTTACAAATTTGTCCCCAAAGTCTTCATAACCATTAATGGTTAACTCAACCTTCTTACATGGTTAAAGAATTTCCATAAACTCAACCTCCATGTAACCCAAGGGTCTCATCAAGCATTTATTGCTTTGACCATGGTTATCCTTAAACCTTTGCACAAGAGTTTATCCTTTGGGTAAAAGCTTTATCCAATGGATAATCTTAACTTAACCTTAACCCTTAACCCCTAGGGTAACCATAAGGTCTTCTCAAGCATTTAATGCTTCCTACCTCACCTTTCAACCCAGTCTTATGTTGACAATTGTCACCATTTCATTGGTGCCAATTGCAAACATGGATTCCCAACTTTCAAACTCAACCCTTGATTGCCTCTTTCAATCTTGACCATCCATTGCCCTGTTTTTGCTATAAATAGAGCTCTCATCCCTCCATTTTCATATCATCCAAGTTTTTAGTATCATACTTATGCTCAAATCCATTCAAGCTTTCATATACCATTTATGCTCATCATTTAGCCTCTCTTTTAACTAGGAATCAATCTAATATGCAATTTTAGAGTATTTCTATTTTCATTAGCTTAAATCATTAACTAGTATATCATGTTAGGATAGTGTTGCTACTAACCTTGTCATCTTATAGCTAGTTTATTGCATTTATAGAATCATGCATAGCTTAGGATGCATCTCATATTAAATCAACAAAAAGCATCCCTCGTTCTTGCATTTGCCATCCCTAAATCATTTTGCTTAGTGATCTGAGAGCAAAAAAATTGGTTTGAGGGACCGTGCAAGATAGAGAACCATGGAACCATCCTTGGGAAGCTGAGCCATACTTCATGACTTCGTAGCTTGCACCAAGAAGTGCTATGGGTGTGTGAGTAAGGCTCCATAGAGCTCCATTTTCCACATTTTGAGTTCTATCGACCCGCTTTTCCCGCATACATTTCTGGCGCCCATCGTGGGGCATTACCCCATATATCAAATTATTATTTTTATTTAACCCCTTTTATAGGTATGCGGGAAAAATGAATTAGCGTGTTGGGTTAACTGTTTAGCGCACCCGGTTAACAGCCTAGCGCATCCGGTTCACTGTTTAGCGCATTGGGTCCATCATCTAGTGCATAAAGTCTGTTTATTAGCGCATCAAAATACTAAATTTTTCCTGTAAGTCTCGACACGGGAGAAAAACAGAGCAGCGCATCCCAAAGACAGTATAGCGCATCACTGGTTTCTTTTAGCGCATCACTGTGATTTTGTAGCGCGTACAGTTTGTTCTGTAGCACATCATAGGCCGAAACAAAAAAAATTAAAATTGTAACTGAAAGTTAAAAATTAGACTTGTGGAAGTCCATCAAATCATTTAACATTTTTCCTCTTGTTTTCTTGCAGGATTCTAACAAATTTGTTGCAGATAGGAGCTTAATTTTAGAATATTTAGATAGTTAGGATTTTCACTAACTTAGTTAAGTTAGTTTAAATTTTTGAATGTCTTTTATTCTCAAATTGAACTCACTTATTTCTTTTGGGCTATAAAAAGAACCACAAATCAGAACATTTCTTACTTTCATAGGAGAAAACTTATATTTTGGGCTTTAGAAAGAAAAAATACAAACCTTCCTTTTTGCAAAATTAGCTATAAAAAGAACCTCACCATCCTTTGGTGTATAAAAGGATTCATTTTAATTTTTGCAAAGTTAAAGAACCTCACTTACGAAGTTTTATTCACAATCAAAAGAGGGAAGTTATTCCCCTTTTTCGATTTTCTTTTGTTGACCATGTCAAAAATTTTGCTTTGTTGACCAGGTTCTTTCACTAGATTAAATAATCATTGCCTTGAGGAACTAAAAGGAACACCATGCTTTTTTGGAGCAACATCTCCAAGTAGAGGTTAGTAAATCACTGAATTGAAGGCTTAAAAAGAACTTTGATTGCCTTGTATCGAAAGTGGAAGGTATATGCTCTCCCCTTAACTGGGTGATCAAAAAACTAGACCTCTCTTAAAAAGCTTTCTTTCCTTCAAGCATTTCATCCTTTAGCAGGCCTGCCTTCCCGAGGAGTTGAAATCAACTCTTAAAGTTGTTTATGGCTGATGTGAAGGGAACCACCTAAGTGGGAAACGGCTTTGACGCCAAGTGTTCCAACCCACTATAATCAAAAGTGGAAAGAGATGAAAAGTCCCTTTCAATAGTTACGTGTGGCGATTAGCCTTCCCCCAGTATCCTTGAGATACGTAAAACCTTTGTTCTAAAGGTTGGGAAGCCTCCTGAGGGAGTTTATCATTGACGGCCGAATAGGAAGCTTGATTATGAGCTATAGAAATAGAAAATTTGAACCGAGTCAGTAACCAGACATCTGTAACATCATAGTGCAAGGGTGGGGAAGAATCCGCCCCCAAGATTACTCACCATATATCTCCCAAGATAACTACTCAATTGTGAAGCAATTCACTTTGGATTAATTTTTGGAAAAAGGCAAAAAAATGGGTGCCCTCTAAGGGGTGACACTGTTGTTTGAGTTGACGGAGTATCGAGACTAGTGGGCTATGATGTTATTTATGACCTTTGAATAAAGAGTCTTTTCGAAGTGTATTTTTTTTGTATCCAAACCTATTAAAACATTGAGGATTTGAACACATCCTCACATAATATACACTTTTTGTTAGATTAAGCAGAAATGGTTGTCTTCTTTGTGTTGTGCTTACATTTATTACTTCAGAAAATCATCCATCAAAGCTAAAAAACTCACAATCAAACCCCAAAAATTGCAGAAAAACCAACCGAAGGAAAAATCAGGGCAGATTAGCGCATGGGGACAACTCCTTAGTGCGTAGGGTATTTCAGTTAGCGCATCAAGCCATCAAGTTAGCGCATCTGTTCCAAACAGTAGTGTTTTATCCCAAGTCTAAAACAGTGTTAAACATTTAGCGCATCAGAAAAACTATCTAGCGTGTTGAAGCATCAGCTCAGCACGTAGAAACCCAAAATTAGCACATCAGGTTTAGCAGTTAGTGCGTAGCAGACCCATACTAGCGTATAACCTTTCAAAATAGAGAAAACAAATTTTGAACAGTCAAAACTTTTAGCGCGTGTCTAGGGGCAGCCTAGCGCGTGTGGTCATTCTTTTAGCATGTAGAGTAATTTTGGTAGCACATTTCATCCATATTTTAGCGTGTGACCAGAAACATAAAGACAGGGGGCAAAACAGTGAGGAATTTTAAAATTTTTGAAAACATTTTCAGAAGCCTCTTTCCATTGGCATCATTTTCCATCAAAATGGAGTAGTGAAAACGAAACTTTAAAAGCTATTTCTTAAGACAAGTTTGTGTCAAAACAAACGTTGTAAAAATCCGAAACCGATCGCACGATAAAACATGTCTATCTTATCATAATCTAGAAATCTCATCACAAGTATCAATAGAATCCTTTACCATCTCGCAGATTTCATCTCAAAAACACTTGTTTAAAGTTTTCAAGTTGTCAAATCAAGTCTCCATATCGGGAGGCTTTTATCCATATCATTTGACACACTTTGTCATGAAGGGGAATCTAAACCTTCATTTTGATAGAGTAAGACTTCAAATTTTCAAAACAAGATCAACTGAATCCAAACAAATCAAAGGAAACCATTGATCATTCATGCATGACTAATCCCCATATTCTGAGAAGAAGGAATCTTTATCGTAACATCACGTTGAAGAAACAACAACCTAGTTTTTCCAAATTTATCAAGAGAAATAAGTTTTTATACATCAATCGTCAACTCTTCAAATCTCATCGAGTATTCCTTCATCACATCAAACGTTATATCCAAAAAAAATCCAATGAATTTGACAAAGAGCCTTTAAAAACTAGGGCATATTGTCAAAAGTCCGCTTTTAATCAAATCATAAACCATGGAGGAAGGATCAATCTGGCATTCTTGCCCAATGAGTGTATCACTTATAACATACCCCGACTAGAACCACCAACCCCCGAGGAACATATCAACGAGGATTTTGTCCCCTTCGTCACTAAAAGTTTCTACTAAAATGCCTGTTACTTTCTCTCAACAAAACCAACAAAGCGAGACACACGCAGAGTCTAGTATGAATCGAAGGTTGTCAAATCCTTTTGAAGGTCCACACTTAGAGGATACTGAAATTTCTGAGGAGCTTCTTCAGGAATGTTAGGAAAGCACTTCATTCCAAAAACTTGTAGAAAGGCTCATGGAAAATGACAAAGAAAAATATTTGCTCATGCTCACAAGTAAAGGAGTAAGACTCCCTAAAAACCTTGACACAGATGTATTTAGGACACACCCTCAGCATTACGAATATCAAGAACAACAACGGGAAAGGGAAGCACGTGACCCTGAACAAAACATCCCGGATCAAAACATACTGGAACAACATACACCAATGCAAAACATCCCGGATCAAAACATACCAGAGCAACATACACCAAAACAATACCTTCCCGAGCAAAACATATCGTTCCAAACACCATTTCAACCTAGGATCAATACAAGGGAAGAACTATTCCCTCAGAAAAACAATGTACCTTTGGCTGCCCTTACTCAACAAATGCAAATGTTACAAAGGCAAATGCAGGACATACAACAAGGGACAATAGTATGGTACTCTTTAAACGAAATTTGTCCTTATCCTTTTGATAGGAGATTACACATGATCCCTTTTCCTCCAAACTTAGACGTGCCTAAATTTGACAAGTACGATGGAAAAAGTGATCCCCATAATCATGTCAGAGAATTTTGTACCATGAGTCTTGAGTTTGCTCATGATGACACCTATCTGATGAGGTTATTCCCAAGAAGCTTGGGAGGACAAACAATGGAATGGTTATCCAAAATCACACCACCTATCAGATCGTTTGATGAATTGGTTAACAAGTTCATAACCCAATACTCCTATAACATTCAACACGCTATAACCATGCTAGATGTCTGCAACACTAAACAAAAGAACAACGAAACATTCATGGTATTCCTTCAACACTGGCAACGTATGGTATCACGATATCCTTGAGATATTCCCGAAAAGGAGAAAATAGAAATCTTCATCAATAATTTGAATGGTGAAATGAGTTACAGGCTAAAACTCCAATGCATACCGTCTTTCGCTAAATTGATTGAAAATGGCATTCAAGTAGAGGAAGCGTGTGTCAAAAAGGGAACACTCAAATTCTTCAAGGAAGGAACAAACTCATCAAACTACAATAACCAGAACAACAACAACTTGGACAAGTCTCGATTCTAGACTCGAAACAAAAATGAAGGCAACAATGAATCGCATGATCCAAAATCTAAGCAACTAGTGCTTGCATTATCTGGAAATCCTCAGACTACAAAAAATACTAAAGGTGCTCATTCAAACGCTAACACCTGTACACCAAACACCAATCAAGGACAACTCAACACAAACAACACCAACGATACTCAAAGCAAAACCACGAATCCAAGACCTAACAACAATTTGTGCAACAACACCAACTATTTCCAAAAGCATGTCTTCACACCACTGGGACAATCACTAGAATCAGCATTCAGAGAACTTCTGGCAAACAAGATTCTCTCCTTGCCTACGATCAGTAACTATGAACCCCAAATCAAACCACCTTGGTGGAATGATTCACACTATTGTGATTTCCATCGTAACAAGGGTCATCGGATGAATGATTGCATGAGATTGAAAAACATTGTGCAAAACATGATTGACCGAGGTGACTTAATGGTTGATGGTCTCAAAACAAATGGTGACCACGGAGCCTTTAAAAATCCTCTTCTGAATTACAACAAAGATGAAGCTTCAACCTCAACCATATCTACAACAACACCATCAATCACATATCAGCTGAAGATCATCAAGTAAATGTCATCACCATCCGAGATTAGCGTGATCATGAATCTGTCAATGTGACAACCCGAACTCATAAATATGTCTTAAAAGGACATACTGCACCTACAACTACTACACCAAAGATCCAATATGATTTGGTTAGCCAACTACGCAAAACTCCAGCTCAGATATCCATACTAGAAATGTTGAAACTATTGCCCAAACACAAAAACATATTGGAACAAGCGCTATCGAAAACCAATGTACCTCAAGATCTGGATGCAGACAGATTTCAAGCCATGGTCGCCCATATGACAGGACCTCATAATCTCACCTTCTTAGAGCATGACAATACTTCCTTGAGTCATCCGCATAACACTCCTCTCCATATTGAAGTCATCGTTTGCAAACACTAAGTAAAAAAAGTCTTAATAGATGGAGGAGCTGGACTTAATATATGTACTTTAAAGCTTATCCATGCATTAGGCTTCTTAGAAGAGTCTATTGATCCTTGTAAGAAGATTACCATAAAGGTATATGATGATGAGGAAAGGTCATCTAAAGGAACCGTGATATTACCCATTCAAGTGGGACCAATGCAAAAGGATACTATGTGTCAGGTCTTAGACATAGATCTCACCTACAATATTTTGTTAGGGCAACCCTGGATACATGAAATGCAAGGAGTGCCTTCTACGTATCATCAGTGTGTCAAATTTCCTTATGACGGACAAGAGATCTCCATATCTGCTGATCACAACCCCTTTCAACATTGCAATGCAATGGGGGCAGCCCAGGATAGTCTAGTTCCTCATAATAGAGAAAAGTAGAGATCCTCAACATCAGATCTACAAACAACAAAGCCCAACTCATTATCTGGAGATTTCAAGCAGCAAATGCAAATCAAAGAGCAAGGTATGGGAGAATACTCTTTGGAACCCCTATGTTTGGCCAAATTACCAACATCACCTAGATCTCATGGATTGCCTACTACATCAATGCATCTGGTAACTCAGCCCATCACCAAATTTGATGGTACCTTCATCCAATTGGGCACTCTAGCACATGAATCAGAAGATAAGGACATTCTTAGCTGGTTATACAAAGATGAGGAAGAAGATAACAGAGTAGCTACTTTGGACATTGTCCTACCAACACACCTATATGGAAAAGGATACTTAATCATGCAGCAAATGGGATATGACGGTAAAGGACCTATTGGGAAATGCAAAGAAGGAGTCACTGAACCCATAGATCTTCCTTCACAGCCCTGTAGAGACAAAACAGGATTGGGTTGTAAGCTCACTTTCCTATTAAGAAAGCCACCATGCATAACTGCAAAACCTCAATGGAAAGTAAAGAAGAAGTACAAAGAAGAATCCTGGCAGGAATCACTATTTGAGTCAGCAGAAACAATCCGCAAGGCACGGGAACGTCAAGAACAGAAGTTACATCAGGAAAAGCTTCTAAGCCACAAGAAGGACATATCTACAGCAGTAGCTCATATTCAAACTCCACTATTTCAAGAACAAATAAAATCATCTCAGGATACCATTATTTCTCCCCGAGGAGGCACAGTCTATGAACAAATACAAAAAGTAGAAGCAGGATCTGACACCGAATCAACGAAAACTATCAAAATGGTATCCATCATCAAAGATTTGTTTTCACCGTACAACATACTGACTCATAGCATTGATAGAATCTGGGATGATGCCTTAGAGACTGATTCCAATGAATATGAATGGGGTACCTGCTCAAATGCTACTATAGATATCCCTAATAACACTGGCACCATACCCCTTTCTCAAGAAGAGCATAATGCAGAAGATAGACCTCTTGAATTTGGACCACAGAACATCTATGACACCAAGGAAAGCGAACAGAAGCATTATGAACAAGTCTATATGGAAGATAATACCATCGAAGACCTCGATGAAATCCTAGACTTCTTTAAAAAAATCAAGAACAATCACGATGAAACCTCTGTCTTGACACTTACAGTAGCAGGACTTGATCCACCGAATGATTCCTTACCACTTGTCTTTCTTGACCTCATTAACTAAGATGAACCCGAAATACATGATATACCAATTTTTCTAGATGATGAGTCTATTATCCACTATCTATGTATCATTAACCTGGAAGCAGACTCTACCGGTAAACAAAGTAACGACGTCTACAATCTTGGGAGTGCCAAGTCTCTTAGTCACAAAAAAGAGCCAAATAAAAGATTTGATGCTGAAAACCAGTCAATGGTAGCTCTAGATCACAAAAAAGTAAAAATAAAGGACGCATCTGAGGGTGAAAACCTTTTTAAGGCACCTAAATATGGGAGACTTGACACTCTTCCTAAGCACTTTCATGAGCGATCACCCATATTGATTGAGCCCACTCAATCAATCAAGATTGGTACCACAGAAGCAGTAAAAAACATACACCTTGCAGAATCTCTGACAGAGGAGGAAAGATCATCATTTATCATTTTCTTTAAAGAACAACAAATTAACTTTGCTTGGTCATATGCCAATATGCTCAGAGTTGATCCACACTTAATCATGCATCACTTGTCCATCTCTCCAGGAGTTAAACCAGTCAAACAAAAGCTACGAAAGATGAATCCACAGGTGGCACTCATGGTCAAAGCTGAACTAAATAAATTATTAGATGTCAGATTCATCCAACCCATTGACTATGCGGAATGGATTTCCCATATAGTACCAGTATCAAAACCAGACGGTAGTATCAAAATCTGCACTGATTTTTGAGATGTCAACAAAGCCTGTCCAAAAGACGACTTTCCTCTGCCCAGTATCGACATAATTGTAGACCTCATAGCGGGCCATGCAATGCTCTCACTAACGGACAGTTTCTCAGGCTATAATCAAATCAAAATAGCCCCGGAAGATCAAGATAAAACCGCGTTCACCTATCCTTGGGGAACGTACTATTGGAATGTTATGCCTTTTGGCTTAAAGAATGTAGGGGCTACTTATCAAAGAGCAATGACAAAAATCTTTCATGAAATGATGAACACATTTATGGAAGATTACATGGATGATTTACTAGCTAAATCCTTCACTAGAGCAGAACATCTCAGCATCCTAACAAAGATCTTTGATTGATTGGAGAAATTCCAAGTCAGGCTCAACCCTAATAAGTGTGTCTTTGGGGTTACATTAGGCAAGTTACTAGGCTACATCATCTCAGCTAAGGGTATTGAAGTAGATCCAGCAAAGGTACAAGCCATTATGGAGATGCCACCACCAAAGAAAATCAGTCAACTTAGATCTCTACAAGGATGACTCCAATCAATTAGGCAATTCATCACTCAACTAGCAGATAAAAGTCTACCATTCAATCATTTGCTACATAAAAATATACCATTCAGATGGGAGACCAAGTGTGCAAAATCTTTTTATCAAATCAAACAGTACCTGATGAATCCACCATTTCTAGTACCACCAATAGCAAGAAAGCCACTCATTTTATACATTTCAACAATAGATATATCACTGGGGGCACTATTGGTACAAGAAGATCAACAAGGAAAATAATGAGCTATATACTACATTAGCAGGACTTTGAATGGCTATGAACTCAACTATACATTCATTGAGAAGGCTTGTCTAACAGCAGTCTTCGCTTCTCAAAAATTCCAACATTATATGCTAGCACACACAATTAAGCTAGTGGCAAAAATTGATCCTCTCAAATATCTACTCAGCAAGGCAGCTCTTACTGGATGATTGGCTAAATGGGTCATGATTCTCAGTGAATTTGACATCCAATACACAGAAAGATGAGCCATCAAAGGACAAGCAATTGCAGATCAACTAGCTGAAGCACCGCTACCAGGAAAACAAACTATGGAGATTGAATTTCCAGATAGGGATGTTCTTACTCTTTCTACCAAACAATGGACTCTATACTTCGATGGATCCTACACCCAACACGGTTTAGGTGTTGGTATTCTTTTCATCACTCCAGAAGGACACACTATACCAAGATCATATAGGCTTATGTTCCCATGCATGAATAATGTGGCTGAATATGAGGCATTGGTTATAGGCATCAAAATTGCCGTAGAATGGAAAATCACGGAGTTAAAGGTCTACGGAGATTCACAACTAATCGTCAATCAGATCAATAACAACTATCAAACAAAGGATGACAAGCTACTACCCTACAAATGAATGGTGGATGACTTTAAACAATATTTTGTACACATCACCTTTGAGCAGATACCAAGGTTGAACAACAAAGCAGCCGATGCCATGGCTACTATCACTTCATTACTACAAATTCTAGAGCAACAGAGTTGTTACGAGTTCCTAGTAGAGCAACTGTTCTCCCCAGCCTATGACCACTCTGAATCCCATGTTGTCTATGCCCTAACTGGTTTGGATTCCCCTTTGTATGGACCGATATATGATTATCTCAAGAACAACATCTTACCCATTGACCAATCCCATAACCAGAAACGTAATTTTATCCGGCAAGCTGCCCATTATACCCTTACCGCTGATACTTTGTATCATCGAGGTCTAGATGGTACTCTTCTTCGTTTCCTTGATCGTAATGATTCTAATTCCGCTTTACACGAGCTTCACAAAGGTATTTGTGGAACACATTCAAGTGGGACTACTCTTGCTAAAAAGCTTCTAAGGATGGGATACTACTGGCCTACAATGGAGAAAGATTCTTACCACTTCGCCAAGAAATGTCCAAAATGCCAGATCCATGGCAATCTGATACATGCACCAGCATAGGAACTGCAACCATTTACAACATCCAGGCCCTTTTGTCAGTGGGGACTAGATTTGGTCGGCAAAATTCATCCTTCATCTTCAAATGGACACAAGTTCATTATAACTGCAATAGAATACTTTACAAAGTGGATAGAAGCAGTCCCCATGACCACAGTAATTGGAAAACAAATTGCGTCTTTATCCTGAACTATCTGATCTGCAAATACGGTATTCCAAGTTCTATCATCACCGATAATGGACACCCATTCAAAAACCAAGATGTCTAAGAACTATGTGAACAATTCAAAATACAACATTGGTTCTCTACACCATACTACCCACAAGGAAATGGTCAAGCAGAAGCATCCAACAAAACAATACTGAAGATTCTCAAGAAAACAGTAAATGATGTAGGCAAAGATTGGCATATCCAACTCAATCCAGCACTTTGGGCATACAGAACCAGCATCCATACACCTACAGGAGCAACACCTTTCTCATTGGTCTATGGATCTAAAGCTATTTTACCACTAGAGGTAGAATTTCCATCTCTCAGAGTGTCTCTCAAAGGCTTAATCCCACATGAAGAATATCGGGTCAACCGATTGCAAGAATTAGAACTATTAGATGAAAGATGTCAGCATGCTTACAATCATCTCAAAGCATATCAACAATGCATGTGCAGGAGCTACAATCACAAGGTCATCGCTCGCAACTTCAAAGTTGGTGATCTAGTCCTCAAAGAAAATCCAAGAAATCAGCAAGATCAAGAAAAGAAAGGAAAGTTTGAACCTAATTGGTGGGGTCCCTATGTCATCATATCAGTCTATGGATTAGGTGCCTATTAGCTGACAACTTCAGAAGGAGATGTGCTCGAAGAACCAACTAAAAACATTCATCTGAATAAATACTACACTTGAGTAGTCTCATGCATGGAAAAAGCAAAAAAAAAAAAAAAAAAGCAAATAACAAGGTACAATAAAAGCAACTGGTGAAAACCTGGTAACAGGCACTATTGTGAGAGGATGGCTCCTCTATCTATATCCACATTCTTCTCTTCACCATAAAACACTATCGGCCATTGATCGACACTTAGCAAATATCCATTCAGGATATACTTAGTGTAGTCACTATCCTGGTCCATCCATATATCCTTTTTACCACCTTCCACCATGGTTTGGAAATCGCTATACATATTCACGTCAAGAGGCAAACTCAGCTAGGGGCAATAAATTGTCAAAATTTGCAACACATTCAAGACATCAAAACTATTGGCAAAAACTCAAAACCAAAGCATCCAATGAACAAAGCTAAACTTCATTGCAAAAGCAACAACTAAGCATCACAAGAAATACCAAAGATGGATGATTATCTGAAGTAATAAATGTTGCATTATAGCATAAAATCTTGACTATTTTTGCATTCTGAACTTTTTAAATTATTGGATTCTCTGCATTTTCTCACTAAAAGCTTCAAAGCTAGAGATCATGAGGCAACTCCAATATTTTCTTAGTCTTCTGTCTGGGAAGCGATCCTTTGTACTGTGTAAATACTTGTCTCGAGACGTGATTCAAAGCATATCACTGAAGACATGAATCCGCTTTGTGTATACGAATGGTTTAATCTTGTCTGTTTATATGCAATCCGCACTTAGGACGTCCTGGTTCAATTATACCTTGACGCTTGTGCTATCTTGCGAAATCAAATATCATGTAAATTTTTCTCAGGTCATTATGGTTCAATTATACCATTATGCTTGTATAAATTTTCAACATATCCCAAAAATCAAATCAATGCTCAATGATGACACTTATCTCGAAAGCAAATAACATATGGTTATATTAGGATGGCAAATGCAAAATGAGGATGCTCCAAAAAAATAGTTGCATATCATTTTATAAATCTTTGCATATCATTTTAAAAAATAGTTGCATATCATTTTAAAAATCTTTGCGTATCATTATCATACATCTCATTTTCAAGATACATCTCACAGCATATTATTATCATACATCTCATTTTCAAGATACATCTCATAGCATATCATTATCATACATCTCATTTTCAAAGATACATCTCACAGCATATCATTATCATACATCTCATTTTCAAGATACATCTCACAACATATCAAAGCATACATCCTGCATCATACATTATATCATATATTTAAGCATTGCATCATCATAAAGTAAAGAAAGAATGCATAGCACATGCATCCATATAACACACCACATGATCAAAGAAAATGATGCCATATTTATATATATATCTCAAAAATGATCAAAATGTACAAAATATATCGTATCTATGCCCAATACAAACAAATACAATGATCAAAGATACAACAGAGACAACGTCTCTCAAGTATGACTATCCCCTGATGGAGATGGTCTAGCTCCAAAAGTCCCCACTCCTGGATCTCTAGGGGGATCATGTCTCGATGGCCCTGTTACACCTCGACTCTCTAACCACGACCTAGTCTCTCGAGATCGACTGGATCTCGACTGTGTGAAGCTCTGTACTCGGCGATCCCTAGGTATCGTAGCCTCATAGTGATGACGGTAGTACTCTGCCTCCTAAGCTCTCCAAGAAATCTCTCTCAGGGTGTCTCTCATCAGACCACTCGCTGCTGCTCTCTGCACACTCACTGCAAGCTCCTCTACTCAACCCCGCTGTTCTATCTCCATGTCTCGCTCAATGGTCAACTGCGCAATCTACCGCTGATGTGTCAATAGTTGTTCCTGCAGCTGCTATACCGTCATCTATAGGGTCCTAACCTATGCATTCTCCACATGAGTAGGGATCTAGACCCGTAGGGGTACTTATGCAGGGATATCCCCTCTCCCTCTACCTGTCCTCGGTGCAGGAGGCGGTAGCACATCCATCCTCCTCCTCTGAACTAGCCGTGTAGCATCGTCAGTCCCCCCCACTGCAGCTAAAACCTCTCTCACTATCCCCTCTCCACCTGCTCCAAGGGTCAACCCGCCTCTCCCTCTATCTATCACCACCCGTCTAACTACTCTCTCCAAACCTCTATCTCCTCTCCTCCCTCCATCTCCTCTCCTCCCCCGATCTCCTCTCCCTCATCGTCCTCCTCCACCATCTCCATCATCCTCATCATCTCCACCTCCATCGTCATCATCATCATCAAATGAAGGCCGCATCTCCTCTAGATCTGATATCCTCGCCACTGCCCAAACGGCAAACAATCTGGTGAACTCATCTGTCATGCCTGCATCCAAAATCTCTGGGGCATAATCCCATATCTAGCCCACTAAGTTGACAAACTCCTCTACAGCTATCGCACTGTCAATAGTCGGACCCCAATTTGGTACATCCTACCTCCGACGCGCATACAAGTAGGCCCCCTGAGGTATACCCTGATGTCGACCAAACTGTCACAAAACTCTGGTGACCATGAATCTCTCGATCACGAATGGGGTCCTCCCGATCAGGTATCGCATCATGAAAACATAGGGTATCTCCAGCCCGTCCTCCACCCATACCTCGCACCTTGTATACGATCATCAAGTGACCATATCAATGTCATCCAGCACTCTCCTCCAATGCTCCAGTTTGCCTAGCTTTCGCTGGACAACTAGACCCCTGTAACCATAGGCATAGGCATGCCCAACGAACCTATCTTTGTCTACTAATGGCCTAGCTGCTAGAATGTGCTCCCAGCACCATACCTGTAGAAGCATCACGCCAGCTGACAAACTGTCGTAACCTAGGTATACCACCTCGTGCAAATCAATATACAGATGGGCTAGCATAGCCGATCCCCACGTGAACCTACGACCTTGTGTCACCATATCCTCTAAAACCAGCCCCCATCCCATAGATAGTCCCTTTCACCTATAGTCGGGACATAGAAAGCCACCTATAAACCCTGCCAGTACTGATGGAAGAGGTGCATAATCCAAGTCCAGGAACTCCTGCCAAGGGATCTCATATCCACAAACTGTCTCATCCTAGAATATGCAGTGAAGTGCCTCTGTACCTCCCTCCTCTGACTGCTCATAAGGTAGTAGTGAACCTACTACTGGTATGCACAGAATTCTGTAACAGTCCTCTGGTGTGACTGTCATCTCACCCGTGGCAAAGTGGAAGGTGTTCGTGTCGCTGTGCCACCTCTCTGTGAGCGTTGTAAGTAAACCCCGGTTCATAGTGAACCGAGGCATATCCAACAAGGAAGTAAGACCGCATCTCTCAATAATGTCAAGGTTGGCCTGTGCCAACCGTGGTATCAAAGTCCAAGGCCTAGGAAATCACTCGCATGACTGAACCACGCCCAATCGCTCCTATCAACCAGCAAAACAAGTCCAATATCAGTTCCCAAATCAAAACAAAGATATCAAAATCAAAATCACATAAAAAACATGAAACAATTTGCTCATCTACATCAAGTTCAACATCCTATCATTTCATGTCAGCTTGTAGAACAACTCAAGCTATCAAAAACCATATCAAGACTTGTAAAACAACTCAAGTCTCCACATCACATTAACTTGTAATACAACTCAAGTTTGCCACCCATATCAACTTGTAAAACAAATCAAGTTTCCAACCCATATCAGCTTGTAACACAAATCAGGTTTCACACATTGAACTTGAAACAAAGTGCAAAAACAAATCATGCTTTGATTAAAAAAAACACATCAATATCTAATACATAACTTGAAATATCGCAAATCAAAACAAGTTATATTGGACAAACTAGCAAACACCATGACCGCGGACACAACAACACACAAATTACACCCATCCTGGCAAAAATGGCCTTAACCTATCACTTTTTCTCATTCACAAAAAATCACCCTATCTCACAAAATTTTTCTCAATGTGCTAAAACAGCTTGCCTACACACTAAACTCCATCTACGTGCTAAACTATTTTTTGCATGCGCTAATTTATCCTATGCCTACGCTACTTATTTAACCTAGTGTGCTAGATCTAATCTATGCACTACTTCCCCCTGCACATGCGAACCTCTAAGAAGCCTATGCACTAGGTTAAATTGATGCGCTAACCTTTTCACTCTCTGTGCTACCCTGTGCCACTCATGCGCTAATCCAATGCCATGCACTAACCTAAACACTTCAGGTGCTAATCTAGAAAACAGATGCGCTACCCTAAAAATTTGGACGCACCCAAAATTCAAAACCTAATGCGCTACAATAGTTTTTGTATGCGCTAAAATAAGACCCCTATGCGCTAAACCGTGAACCCCGCGTGAAAAATTCCAAAAACCTGACCAAAATGACAAAATAAAAAATCAAGAAAGGGTCAAAAAGGTTGACTTACTGGTGGTCCATATGCGGCAGGTCTCTGGTACCTCCGAACGTGCTCAAAACGATGCCTGGAATACGAAATGGGCATTTTGACTTCTCTCCAAAATCTCTTTCTCAAAAGTCAACAATGCACAAATGAATCAAATCAAAGCACTTTTCCCCTTTTATAGGAGAAAAATGAAATTAGGGTTAGGGAAATGGGCATGTAATTTGCTCGCGGTCTCCCTTATACCCTAAAACGTGTAAATTATCGGGAGATGAATCAATTTAAACATTTCACATAGACAAAATCATACACACCAAACACGAATCACCAAATCAAATCAAAATTTTCAAAATATTGATTCATCTCTCGAGGGGGCATCACCATCAAATATCGAATCTGGGGTATCACACATCAAATCAAATCTAGGGCACGACTTGAAAATCATAAAAGCGACATAAAATTTTTATTTGATCGTAAATCACGATAACACATCATTTTCTTTGAAATAACATGTGCACACATGTCACTTCAAAGAGGGGCAAAATGTAGACATATAAAAATGACCATATTCCTAAATAAATATTTTATGTTCATTTCTCTATTTAATTAAATCCAATTTAATTAAATTACCCGCATTCCTCTATTTAATTAAGTAAATTACTCAATTAAATTCACTATACCATTTAATGAATAAATCATTTTATTCAATTAAATCCCTTCTATCCACTTTTAATTAAATTCAAATTTAATTAAATAAGTTTACCCTAAATTCAGTAAATCTAATTTATTCAATTGCAACCAAATTGAATTAAATCAACTTTATTTCAATTAAATCCTATTATCTCTCCATCCACTTGCAAAATCCTACATCTCCCACTTGCATCCTAACCCTCTTCCTAAATTTCTTCTAGAATCCATCTAATCCTAATTAATTAACCCAAACCCATCCATTATCTCTTTCCCCTAAATTTGAGAAGGTCACTTCTCAAATTTGGAGTAAAGTCTTCAAAAGGCATTAAAGCCTTTATCCATTCAACAAGCTCCCAAATTTGGAAGGACTCTTACAAATTTATCCCCAAAGTCTTCATAACCATTAATGGTTAACTCAACCTTCTTACATGTTTAAAGAATTTCCATAAACTCAACCTCCATGTAACCCAAGGGTCTCATCAAGCATTTATTACTTTGACCATGGTTATCCTTAAACCTTTGCACAAGAGTTTATCCTTTGGGTAAAAGCTTTATCCAATGGATAATCTTAACTTAACCTTAACCCTTAACCCCTAGGGTAACCATAAGGTCTTCTCAAGAATTTAATGCTTCCTACCTCTCCTTTCAACCCAATCTTATGTTGACAATTGTCACTATTTCATTGGTGCCAATTGCAAACATGGATTCCCAACTTTCAAACTCAACCCTTGATTGCCTCTTTCAATCTTGACCATCCATTGCCCTGTTTTTGCTATAAATAGAGCTCTCATCCCTCCATTTTCATATCATCCAAGTTTTTAGTATCATACTTATGCTCAAATCCATTCAAGCTTTCATATACCATTTATGATCATCATTTAGCCTCTCTTTTAACTAGGAATCAATCTAATATGCAATTTTAGAGTATTTCTATTGTCATTAGCTTAAATCATTAACTAGTATATCATGTTAGGATAGTGTTGCTACTAACCTTGTCATCTTATAGCTAGTTTATTGCATTTATAGAATCATGCATAGCTTAGGATGCATCTCATATTAAATCAACAAAAAACATCCCTCGTTCTTGCATTTGCCATCCCTAAACCATTTTGCTTAGTGATCTGAGAGCAAAAACATTGGTTTGAGGGACCGTGCAAGATAGAGAACCATGGAACCATCCTTAGGAAGCTGAGCCATACTTCATGACTCCGTAGCTTGCACCAAGAAGTCCTGTGGGTGTGTGAGTAAGGCTCCATACAGCTCCATTTTCCACATTTTGAGTTCTATCGACCCGTTTTTCCCGCATACAACTATATTTTTCTCCTTCAATGTTATTCTAGGTTTTTTTGGGAAAAGTGTGTTAGAATTCTTGACGCAAGATAAAAGGGCTACAAATTACCATCATTTCAGGTAGTCCTTACAAACGTTCCCTCCATATGGCTTATGGCCGTGTGGCTATAATGATTAAGGTGTTGGTATTTTGGTATGGTTTTGTCATTGATGTCAACACCTACTAAAACACTAGCACTTTGGAGATCTAGCAACATTCATCGGCAAGCAACTATTGCACAGTTACTAGTATATGGTTCACCGACAGGATATAATGACCACTGACACTCAGAATTATGTGGAAGACACTTGGTAATGTCAAAGACATTGTTTGGACATCTTGTCCTGGAGTTTTCTTCATTAGCATATCCATATTCGCATATTTGCTTTTATCGACAGGTTTATCTTTTTCAGATCAGCCTGGCATGCTAAGGAAATGATTAATTATTGTTGTAAATGCATTAAGCCGACATGTTCAATCAGTTATTGCATCGGATATTATATTGTTTGTAAGATGTTTTTATTGTAATATCTTGTAGAGCCGACCTACTAAAATTGGTCTTAGGTTATGGTATAAATGTAAGATCTTATTTGTAAGATCGAATGTGGAATGCAAAAAAGAATTGTGTGAAGGTATATGCGAGATTAAGTAGAGCTATACACGAAGACATCATTTGAAAGTGAAGTTAGGTTTTTGTGAAATCATATCAGCATTACACCGGTACTGAATCCAACATATGAAGATGCTATTTTGTGTAGTACATTCTTATTGGATTTAACCATCCAACTGTAGTCAGTGTGACTCCCATTTTGTGATTGAGCAGTGAGCTCTAGGCTGTTGGCCTTTCTGCATGTGTAGACCAAATTTATGTACACTTACTATCTATAGTAGTATCATCTGATTGTGGGTAAGGTTTCCCACCATGGTTTTTCCCCTTACAGGGTTTCCACATACAAATATTGGTGTCATGTGTTGTGGATAACTTTGTGTTTATGTTTCATGCATTAGTCTTTACCGGTATAGCTATTAACTGTTAACACTGTCTACCGGCATACTTAACTAGTTTACCAGTATTAAGCATTAAGTTGGTTAAGTTGTTTTTTTGTTTGAAATTAGTTGACAACTGATTCACAACCCCCCCCCCTCTTAGTTGTCTCCGGGACCTAACAATTGGTATCAGAGCCTAGTCCTCTTTTACAGAAGTTTAACAACTTAGGAGATCCAATGTCTACTAATTATTTCAGGAAGGACGGTCCTAAACTTGATGGAACCAACTATGGCATATGGAAGATCAAAATGGAGACACATCTAAATTGCATTGGCAAAGACGTCTGGGAAGTTACAAAGAAAGGTTGCACCGCTGTTGTACCTGGTCAGCCCAATCCAACTACCTTGGCTAAAGATGAGGAAAATGATTGCAAAGCAAGAGAAGCACTTTTGAGCGCATTATCAGATCAACAAATCATGGGATTATCAGATAGGTCTACTACTAAAGCTATTTGGGATCATTTGGAAACACTGAATGAAGGAGATTCCATAGTCAAAATTGCAAAAATTGAAAGCTTCTAGGTCAGGTATGAACATCTAAAAATGGAAGAAGATGAAACGATTTCTGCTTTTATCGAAAGAGTAAATGAAATTGTTTTGGGTATTAAATGTTGTGGAGGAACCTTAAGTGAGGATGAAATTGTTTCAAAAATCTTAAGAGGATTGCCATCGGCATATATAATGAAGGTTACTGCTATAAATGAGTTAAGAACAATGCCTAATACATCAATAACTAGGGATACATTGATTGGGAAACTTTCAGTTTTTGAAATTGAAGAATTTGGTCCTGTTGCTACTATAAAGACAAATTTAGCCTTTAAAGCATCAACATCATCTGCTCCATCATTTGACAAATCTGATTGGAAAGCCTTTTATGCAAGAGAACTTGAAGAAAGTAGGAAAGAAAATGAAGAACTTCAAGAACTTGAAGCACTATTTGCAAGGAAAATGCCTAAACGTCCAATTGGAAGTAAGTATGAAGGTAAAGCACCCTTTAAATGTTTTAATTGCAATAAAATTGGTCATATGGCTTCGAGATGCCCTAATAGACATGCTAGACTAAGAGAAGAAGCTAGAAGGACATAAAAGCCTAATCTTGAATATCAGAGATACAGATTCAAGAAGAACAAAGACAAATCTTGTTACATTGCTGATGAAGGCGTGACTGATGATTCTGATGAGGATCCAGCAGACAATGGATGGGTTTTTGTTGCTATAATAGAAGATCAACCAACACCTATTATTCAACCGGTAGAACAAGCCCTAGCAGTTAAAGTTGAAGTAAAGGATGAATGGATCATTGACTCAGGATGCTCACATCATATGACAGGAGACAAAGATAAATTCTTGAAGTTTCAAGAATATAATGGAGGTTTAGTAAGATTTGGTGATGACAAAGCCTGTTTAATCAAAGGTAAGGGTACAATATCTCTTGATGGTAAGCATGACACTTACAATATCTACTATGTTGAAGGATTGAAGCATAATCTTTTAAGTGTTAGTCAATTAGTTGAGAAAGGATTTTAGTTACAATTTAAAAATGGAAAATGCAATATCATGAATAGAACTGGTTTGGAAATTGCAATCGGTAATCAAACTAGAGGTAATATATTTCATTTGAATAACAGTGAAAAAACATGCTTGATTGCACATATAGATGAAAGTTGGTTATGGCATAAGAGACTCTGTCATGTAAACTTTGATTGCATGGTAAAGATCAGTACTTCTAAGGCAATTAGAGATCTACCTAAAATTGTCAAACCTCAGAATACAATATGTAAGGAATGTCAATTTGGAAAACAAGTTAGAGCTACTTTCAAAAGTATTCCAGAAAAATCCAATAATACTCTTGATTTGATTCACATTGACTTATGTGGTCCAGCTAGAACTAAAAGCTTACAAGGTGATAGATATTTCATGCTAATCATTGATGACTATTCCAGAATGTGTTGAGTTACTTTTCTCAGAGAAAAATCAGAAGCACTTGGGAAATTCAAACTATTCAAAGCAATGGTTGAAAATGAAACCGGTAAGAAAATCAAATGTTGAAGATTAGATCAAGGAGGAGAATTCACATATAAGGACTTTAATACATTCTATGAAGTGAATAGAATTAGAAGATAGCTATCAGCACCTCGGACACCACAACAGAATGGAGTTGTTGAAAGGAAAAACAAAACTATCTTGGATGTAGTAAGAAGTATGTTATCAGAAGCAAATTTACCACGTGTACTAGAGAGAAGCAGTCAGCACAACGGTCTATACATTCAACAAAGTTCACATCAAAGGTGAAACTGATAAGACCCCTCATGAACTATGGTTTGGTAATAATCCTACTCTTAAATATTTCAAAATTTTTGGAAGTAAATGTTATATTAGAAGAGATAAGTATATTGGCAAATTTTATCCTAGAAGTGATAAAGGAATATTTCTTGGTTATTCATCTAAGAGCAAGGAATATAGATGTTTTAACAAGAGATTGCAGAAAATCGTTGAGAGTACAAATGTAAAAATTGATGAACAATTCAGAGGAACTTCAAGGTATATAGACTCTGAATCGGCAACAGAAATTGTGACAAATGAACCTACACCAAATCCACCGGTACAAAATGAAGATCCAGTTACCCCGGTACCATCTAAGGATTCCACAATAATTGAAGAACAACAACAAACAAAGACACCCCAGTATGTAAGATTGAATCATTCTGAAGATCAGATAATTGGAAATAAATTTAAAGGAGTTATGACAAGAGGAAGATTGGCAAATGAAGAGGTATGTCTTATTTCTCAAATAGAACCATCATTTGTTAATGAGGCATGTGAAGATAAATTTTGGATTAAAGCAATGGAAGAAGAATTAGAACAAATTGAGAAAAATAACACTTGGACATTAGTTCCCTGGCCTAAAGATAAAAATGTAATTGGAACCAGATGGGTATTCAGAAATAAACTTAATGAAGATGGTAAGGTTGTCAGAAATAAAGTGAGACTAGTATGTAAGGGATATTCTCAAAAAGAAGGAGTTGATTACAATGAAACCTTTGCACTGGTAGCTAGAATTGAGGCAGTCAGATTATTCTTGGCTTTTGCAGCACACAAGAACTACAAAGTTTATCAAATGGATATTAAATGTGCATTTTTGAATGGAGATCTTGAAGAGGAAGTATAAATTGAACAACTTGATGGATTTTCTTTGATAGATGACAATGATATGGTTTGCAGGTTAAGGAAAGCTCTGTATGAACTGAAACAAGCCCCAAGAGATTGGTATGCAAGATTGGATAAGTATCTTTTAAAGATTGGTTTTACTAAAGGAAATGCAGACATCAATTTATATTACAAAATAACTAATGATGACATCTTGATTATAGAAGTATTTGTTGATGATATAATCTTTGGAGGAGAAAATGGTTTATGTAAGGAATTTTCTACTAAAATGCAGCAAGAATTTGAAATGTCTATGATTGGAGAAATAAAATTCTTTTTAGGATTGCAGATTGCACAAACTAACAAAGGTATATTCTTGAGTCAATCCAAATACTTAAAAGAGTTACTAAATAAATTTGGGATGGAGAACTCTAAACCGGTAAGCACACCTATGACTACAAATGACAAATTATCTCAAAGGGATGAATCTACACCTGTTAATCCAACTAGATACAAATCTACGATAGGAGGTTTACTATATTTAACACAAACCAGACCTAATATTATGAATGCAGTATGTATTATTTCAAGATTTCAAAGTAATCCTAGAGAAAATCATGAATCAGCAGTAAAAAGGATTTTCTGGTACTTACAAGGCACTATAAATCTTGGATTATGGTATCCTAGAGATGAAAACTTTGAATTATGTGCATACACATATGCAAATTGGGCAGGAGATGTGGATGATAGAAAAAGCACCACCGACGGAGCATTCTTTCTTGGAAAGAGATTAGTTTCTTGGTTGAGTAAGAAACAGAGTTGTACATCTTTATCAACAGCAAAATCAGAATATGTTGCTGTAGCAACTAAGTGTACACAGGTACTATGGCTTAAGCAAATATTGAAAGACATAAAGGTAAAATGCAAGGAACCTATTACCATATATTGTGATAACACTACAACAATTGATATATCTAAGAATCTAGTACTACATTCTAAAATAAAACATGTTTCTATCAAACTGAATTTTCTAAGGGAAAAAGTTGAAGAAAAGGAGATAAAACTGGTTTATGTGAACACTAAAGAATAGCTTGCAGATATTTTCACAAAACCTTTGCCTAAAGAGACTTTTGAATATCTCAGAGATTAGCTTGGAGTCATACCACCACCGATAGAGACTTAGATAGTTGATGATTGTCATCAACCGGCAGAATTAAAAGACAAAACTTTTACTCCGATCTTTGATGAGGAAGCTACTTCTCAGGGGGAGTAGTTGGTGTAGACACTTAAAAATAATTATTTTAATTATTTTTAATGCCTCACATAATTAATTAATTAATTATGTTAATTCAAATTCTCCTCAATATTAATTAAATATAATTAATATTGTCACTATAGCACGTGATTGATTTATTTAATAAATCAATCCCTTTCTTTATTCTTCTAAAAAGTCAAATCCTCACAAATCTTCCTCTTAGCTAATTAATTTCAATTAATTAGTTAACCTACATGATTCCTACAAATCATCTGCTTAATTCATCATTAACATAATAAATTCTTCTTGAAACTCCCTAAACTCACTTAACATTATTCTTCTAATTTTTTATTTCCTCCACTCATTCTCTCTCCTAGTCTAATCTTAATCCCACCTAACATTTCCTCCAATCCCCCTCCTAATGAATCATTAATGGCTAATCGTCATGATTAGCCACAAAGTCAACTCCTTGCTTTTAAATAATCTTTTCCTAGGTGAATGTAAGATTTTCGAAATCTCACATTCCTCTAGGTATCTCCTCTCTCAAGGAATTTTTAATTCTTTTTTATTCCTCCAATCCCCATAATATCCTTTTTGGGAGAATTTTTTAATTCATCCAATGCACCATGTGGAATGTGGAGATACGAAATGCCTTTAAGGCATATTTCTTGGTCTCCACACCCTCTCTTGGAGCTTGTGTGAGCTCACAAGTAAATCTTAGCCCTTCATCTCAAATCCATCTTAGCCATCCATTTTTCTCTCCTCTTCCTATAAATAAAAGGGCTCCATCCCTTCATTTGAATATCTCAAAATCCAGTAAGCTTATGCTGCCCTTTTGAGCCCAAGAAATCATCTTGATAGCTTCATCATTTTCATCCTTATCATCCTCATGAAATCAATTTCATGTTGTGCACATCATTGGAGAGCCATCCACATCCAGCAATCAAAGGAGCACATCAAGTGGAGCATTATCAAGGGGCACCTTCACTTCATCAAGCTCAATCTGAAGGAGAAGGTAAAATAGCAAGGTAAAATGGTCTTTTCATGCTATTTTAGCATTTTGCAGGTTTATTTTGTTATGTTTTGATCATTTTAGCTTCTAATCTGTTTTCCCCTCTTCAGTTGGTATTTTGTATATGAACTTGGTATTATTGTAACTTTGGCATTTGATGTCAAAGGGGGAGAGATATCTATGGAAAAACATATTATCTTTTGGAGAGATTGGTATGGAAACTTTGGATAACGCATGTTGCTCCCAAGGGGAGAGATTGTTATTTGGGAGAGACTATTACTCTCTGTATTCTGGTTATGACCTTTTTAGAGATTGTTGGTTATTGGTATTTGGCATTTCTGTTTTGGCACTTTGATGGTTTTTCCATCTTGTGTTGCCATCAATGCCAAAGGGGGAGATTGTTGGTATTTTGGTATGGTTTTGTCATTGATGTCAACACCTACTAAAACACTAGCACTTTGGAGATCCAACAACATTCACCAGCAAGCAAGTAACTATTGCACAATTACTGGTATATGGTTCACCGGCACTCAGAATTATGTGGAAGACACTTGATAATGTTGAAGACATTGTTTGGACATCTTGTCCTGGAGTTTTGTTAATTGGTTTATTCATATTTGCATATTTTCTTTTACCTGCAAATAGGTCAAGGGTTACCTAGGGTTACACCGACAGGTTTATCTTTTCCAGATCAGCATGGCACGCTAAGGAAATGATTAATTATTGTTCTAAATGCATTAAGCTGACATGTTCAATCAGTTATTGTATCGAATATTATATTGTTTGTAAAATATTTTTATTGTAATATCTTGTAGAGCCAACCTACTAAAATTGGTCTTAGGTTATGGTATAAATGTAAGATCTTATTTGTAAGATCGAATGTGGAATGCAAAAAAAAAATTGTGTGAAGGTATATGCGAGATTAAGCAGAGCTATACATGAAGACATCATTTGAAGGTGAAGTTAGGTTTTTGTGAAAGCATATCAACATTACACTGGTGTTGAATCCAGCATATGAAGATGCTATTTTGTGCAGTACATTCTTATTGGATTTAATCATTCAACTGTAGTCAGTGTGACTCCCATTTTGTGATTGAGCAGTGAGCTCTAGGCTATTGGCCTTTTTGCATGTGCAGGCCCCATTTATGTACACTTACTATCTGCAGTAGTATCATCTGATTGTGGGTAAGTTTTCCCACCGTGGTTTTTCCCTTACAGGGTTTCCACGTACAAATATTGGTGTCATGTGTTGTGGATAACTTTGTGTTTATGTTTCATGCATTAGTCTTTACTGGTATAACTATTAATAGTTAACACTGTCTATCGGCATACTTAACTGGTTTACCGGTATTAAGCATTAAGTTGGTTAAGTTGTTTTTTGGTTTGAAATTGGTTGACAACTGATTCCTCCCCCACCCCCCCCCCCCTCTCAGTTGTCTCTGGGACCTAACATAAGGTTCTTGGTCCACCTTGCAAGAAAGGCTTACGGTTTATGATGTCACTGTACAGTTGTACAGTTGTGTTATTTGATTAAGTGTATAAAATTTGCAGCCAGCATTAGTATTTATTAATGCATAAAGTTTGTAATTTTAAAAAATAAATAAAATTCTACTTACTATCACCAATCAGAATATAAGAAAATAGAATTTTAAATCATTTTAAATAAAATAAGAGATAGATTATAGAGTTTTTGTCCAAACTTTTTTAATTCTTTATAATGATTGATTGAATTAATTAAAAGTTATAATTGAATGAATGCAGTAATATCCTACCTTAACTAGAACTAACAATTCTTATATAGATTGGAAGTGAACACTAAACTCGATGTTGAAAGTGTGTTAAAGCATTGGTCTAGAATTTCATTTACTGGAATTTTGCACCAATACAATACACATGCAAATTTAAATTTAAACATAAACACGAAACACGAGAATAATACCATTTTGATATGTGAGTCTACTATACATATGATCTCCTTCAAGATAAGCATTAAAATATAGACTAATTGTTACATAATTCATCTAAAAGTACGAATTATCCTTGACCATGAGATGAAACTTCAGTCTAACAGCTCTGGTTTTGAGTGTTGGGTAAATGGTAATTCTGAAAAACATTAACCAGAGTTATCTAGTCATTGTTGGAAATTTTTCATAGCATTTGAAAGAGTGTCCCCCATAACCAACTCAGCCGCTCGATCAATGTCAGAGCGTGGAATCGCTTCCAATATAACAACATGGTATTATCAAAATTTGTTACCTCAACCATTACCTCATGTGTCTTTTCTTCATACTGGTGTATATCTATCTTTTCACTTAACAACAAGCTTTCAATATATGACGGAGAGAGGGGGTAGAGAGGGATCTAGTGATAGGTAGTGAGGGAGGAGAGAGGGATCTAGTAATAGGTAGTGAGGTGTTGGGATGCTTTTTTGAAAAAAAATCTGCCATAAGGTTTAGGGTTCATCTTTTGTGTTTTAAAAGGCTTAAGCCTAAAACCCTAAACCATAAGTCCTACCCATGTTGTGTTCTCTTTTTTATTTATTTCAACGGTGACCCCTGACAGCTGGTTTCCAGTGTTTTAAATTATCTTTTGAGGCCTATTATGTTGTCCTAATGACTAGTCCCTTGTGTTAGCCATCTAGTTTGCCCCTTTTCCTTTATTGTTTAACTATCCTTTATCTTTGATTAGATCTATGACTAGTATTTGCATGCAGTTTTGTGATTCTAGAGCAATGGGATAGTTTGTGTTAACCACACAACCCCATCACTTACATGGTAGGTGGGACCCACTCAAGCATGTTGTGCACATATGTGGGCCAATCAACGTATCACATGGAGGATATGTTGACATGGAAGAAAGGTGGGATCGATATGGCTACAACCTCTATAGCTTACCAAGTGAATATCTTGACAAAGATCAATGACAAGAAGTGATTGCACGATTGCACAACTAGTCAAAGGTGCATCAAGAGTCCAATTCCACAACACCGATGTAGACATGGCATGCAGGATCCATGAGGGCTAATAGTAAATGGTCTGACCAATAAGACAAGGACATATAGACAACTAGTCCATGCAATAAGAATGTGGCACCTATGCCCCCATTTTTTTAACTATGATAAAGGGAGATACTCTCATGGGAGATCGAGGGTTAAGGTTGTTGTGCGATTGCGTGATTGGAAAAAGGTGAACGACCAAGATAAATCCACAATGCTGTAGAGACTTAAGGGCTAATGGTGAAATTAAAAATATAAAATCTCTTTCGTGCGTGCTTCTGATTCATCGTCGACTGATCAAGAATTTTCTATTGGGGCCCCAACATTCAAACACAAATTACAATAGTTATCTTCCACCATGACACCTACATACGTGACCCTAGTTAATGAATCCATTTTGCCCATTATGATCTAAATTTTTTAGCTATATTAACATCGATCTTGTTCTAATTCATAGTTACAATGTTCTTCATATTTTGTAAATTATTGTGTGTTTCTTCACTATCATTATTAGGGTTTCTAAGAAGCGATTGTTGTTTGCACTTTCATTGCATTCTTATTAGCTTTTCACCTTCTCTACATAGTTCCAGATTGCTCATTGTTGTCTGAGTGCAATAAGATTTAACTTGAGCCAAATTATAAGAGCTTCTCATTTCTGTCTATCCATGAAACCCTAACCCTAGAAATGACAGAACTCTAATTTGGGGAAGAGAAAATTCTTTGATGAAATAATTTCATAAATCCCTGGGTCATCAGAGACATAGAAGAGATCTAAGCCCAAGTCTTGACCAAATGAATTTATTATTGATCACTCTGCTGGAATTAGAGATACATTGATTCCACCCTTAAGTTTCAACCTTTGTAGGAAAGGGTAGAATAAGAAGGAGAGAGTTCCAGTGTCCAATATAAGGAATTGCAATTTGGCAAGACTTGTGGTGCCAAATGTCTATGTGAATACTGAATTGGTTGTTGCAATCGCTGTAAATTACAAGCCTAATCCTAGGGAGATTATGTCCAATTAAGACCTGGTAGAATAACAAAGATCTCCAAAGATGTCATCAATGAAGTGTTCATGCTCAACCATAACACAAATTGGGCTATTGATCCACAAGAGCTACATATGGAGTATAAGAAGAATGATTTCTTGAGAAGAAAGTTGGCATCATGTAGGCCTCCACAAATAAAGGGGGATGATAGAAAGATAACATCAAAGAAGACTACCTCTTACAACATAGACTTATTTGTTAACTACTTTTTGGACACATACTATGCTTTATGTCAAGTCCATGTTGCAGATGCAAAGAAATTTCTTTCAAACTAGATGTTGATGGTTTGTATGAATATCCAAGTAGGGATATCAATAGGCCTTTTGACTATGCATATGTGGTAGCTCAAGGTTTGCATAACGGCCAATGTGATTACAAAATGGACAAATCAACAATATTCAGGGATTATTTTCTCTTGATGCATATATTTCTATACAAAGGTCTTAAGGTATGGTATCCTAGTTTGCAAATTGTAACCATGGCTAACAGAGAGCAGCTTCCAGTTCAAAAATGGACCTATATTTGGGACTCACATATGAATGAGTCAAATTCTTTGGATTTTAAAAATGTCTTTGTAAGAAAGTTTTTGAGTCTTTTGCAAAAGAATGTTAGGTGGGGTCTAAGCCTAATGGCTAAGGATTTTCTCAGACCTAAAGACCTTAAGCCTGAGTTAGGTATCACTCATAACTAGGGATCATTGTTCTACTTTAAGGATCACACAATTATAAGGGTTTTTGGCAATCTAGTTACTCCTATGGTTTTGCCTATTACTGTTAAGAGAGGGTGACTCTTTTAGAAATCATGCATCAGCTAAATGAGGTTGTTAAATCCTTAGTGGGAGGGTCAGCAAAATTTGGGTTGTACGTAGTACAGTCCCAACCATTAATGTCTTTTTTTGTTCTCTTTTATTCTGTCTATAACAAAGACTAACAAAATATCTTCTCTTCTCTCTGTCTATAATAGAGACTAACAAAATAGAAAAGGTGGTCGAGAGAACTTTTGATATCAGACTAATTGGAAGTACCTCTAATAAGCTACCAAAAAATTTTTGGTAACGAAAAATAATGCTCAAAACAAGCCATGAAAAATATTGGTGATTATTATGTAAAAATGTAAATTAGGCTTTGCAAGCTATAGAAATGATCTGCAAAATTCTCCATTAACAGATAGGTCCAAGTGGCTCCTGTGTTTAAGTCAGAAAACTATCTTACATTATGGAAGAAATAACTTGTTGAAAAAAGAACCAAATGTCCCACGGTCTTAGTATAAGGTAGATGAACATGTCCACAAACAAAATATATCTCCACAAGATCCGATGAGCAAATGCAGTGAAATGTAGAAAGAAACATTGAAACTGCAAAATAGAAAACAAACTTAAATGAAAATGTTTTTGGTTGATGCAAGATTCCCAAGAACCAAGGATGCTTCTGCATCAATACTATAATGTAGTCACTCCCCTTTAAAGGGAAAGATATCATGAGTCACCTTTGAATGTCAAGTGGAGGGAGATGCATACAGTAATGGTTCCTTTGGAACCCACTGACTTGACCTCCTCTCTAAACTTTTCTAGAGTTCCAACAAAAAAAAAATACACATTAATATACATAAAATAAATTATAGAATTCATCATATAACAAAATTTAGTCACTTACTACATGTTGATAATATCTCTCAATTGATTTTTGTAACTCTTCATCGATAGTGGGGGCATGTTCACAAGTTGGAGTTATGGGGCCATGTGACAAGAATTGAGATAGAAATTGTAGGCATCTAAAAATGGTTGACTCTTGCAGTGTCATACTATAATGTGTCTGCATTACCTTCTTTTAGGATATTTCATACTTACTAACACTTCCTCTATGTCTCGCATTTGATCTTTATCATTTGTTGACATTGTGTCATTCTTCTATATTATTTTCCTATTAAATTCCATTTTCTCAAATTTGAGTTCGGCCTTGTCAATATCAATTTTGATTGTCAAATTACTGATCATTAAACCCCCAGAACACCCAGCTTGACATTAACATGAGAAGCAGTTACCATCAAACCCCCAGAACATGTAGCTTGACATTAAGTCATGGTGACACTAAGTCAAGATGTCGATTTGTAATACTCAGATTCACGAAATGGTAAAGACACTTTCAGTTTAAATACATCTCTTAGAAATTCGAATGGAGATATTTTTTGTTTCTAGTGTCAAATCTTGGTTCATTATACTAATTTCCGTATCAATCTTTCTTTGATCACAAAAGTCTTACTTCCACAAGGAGAATAGGTCTCATTTTAGGTATCATGGTCTTCTAAAAGAGGATTATAAGAAAGATTTTCTACCTATAATAAAATAGAGAAATGTAGGAATAACATGATGGACTCATGACATGGGTAAAGTAATAGTATTTAAATGATGTTATCTAATTTTAATGAGATTTTTAATAAATTATTTTGTCTAAAGTATAGAAAGTGAGAGTAGAAGAAGAAAGCCAAGACCACAAAAATTTCTTTACGGAAAAGAAAAAAAAGTGAGATTAGAAGAAACTAAACTTAGTAAAGACTACAAAATTTAAAATTGGAGTCTTTAGTAATCAATGTAAATTTAATGCTCATAGAGTTGGTACTAATCATGATGAAAAGAGGAGGATTATACTATTGCATGTCATAAAAAAAGAAGTTTAAATAAGAGAGAAAAGTAATCTCAATTGTGTTAATATAAATATTTTCAATTAAATAAGCTATTTCAATAAGTCTCACAAAGAAAAAAAAATTGAGTCTTTGTAAAAACAATTAACATATAGTAAGAAAACAAAGTTTGGATTAGAGAGACATGATCACAAGTATAATAGTCTAAGAGGGCAAATATGTTAAGCGATTTAGACTAGTTCTATCTAGATGGTATGGATGATGATAGGGTATGTGTAAGATCATGGTGGGCCAAAATGGGCCCTTAAGTGACAATGACATTTCAGAAAATCAGAGTTATGCAACTTGATATGAAAATTTGAATAAATTATTAACATTATTTTAAAAATTTGTAAGAAGAGAATCTATAGAAAATTGAATGTAGTTTCTAAGCTACTATTTGTTTTTTGAAAATAAAAAAACTATTTGATAAAAATTTAAAATTTCAATGTTGTGGTACTAAAATTTCAAGGAAAAAGATAAGAAGTAGGTGTATGTCTGACCACCCTAATCATAATCAAATCATAATATTTTGTTAACAATATTTATAATATAAGTAGTAGACTCATATCCAGATGTGACACATATTTTTTTGTAATTGTTTATAAAGTAAATAATTAATTATGAATTTTTTACAATTTTTCAAAAATTCAAAAAATCCTATGTCTGATCACCTTAACTTGGTCTAAGCTTTATGAAATTCATTTTTAAAAATTTTCTTTTCCTATAGTAGACGAAGCATAGAATGTGACGCATATTTTGGATTCAAAAAATGTGATACCATTGGAAAGTTATGGGTGTTTTTCAATCAACCTATCAATCAGGACTTTAGTTAGAATTCAATTAGAAAATAAATAATTATTATTTATTAAAGTCAAAATAAGACAAAGCTTATATTGTTGGAAAGTTGAGAATGCCTTTAAAAAACTTTTTTTGTTTTATCAATTTTGGCTAAAAAAAAAGTCATCAGCCACCAGTGCGAAGTTTGGAAAATCAAAAAATACTCATAAACACATTTTTCTGTTGAATTTCTAGGCTTGTCATTTCCAAGCTAAATCCTAAAGCATTCCCAAGCCAAATTTCAAAATTTGATATTTATATTAGAAAAATCTTATGATATTTTTTATTTTTTCAGTATTCAACATTTTTATATATTCATTATTTAATATAAAGTTTCATCATTATCACTATTAAAATTAACTAATTTTAATAATTATATTATAATATTATTAAAACTTATCTTATGTATAAGATATCTAAATGTTTAAATAGTGAACTTAATAAACCATAAATAATAGAGACCTCTCATGATATAAATTTTTCATCCAAAATCTTTAAAAAATCATAAGAAATCTAAAAAACCTATTATTAATTAAACTTATTTTAAATTTAAGTTAGAGCAAGTAGATAACTTATTGTCAAATTATGAAGCCACGTTGCAAAAAGTGAGTTTTACAATATAAAGTAAAAATGATATAATTTTAGTGAGTAATAATATTAATGATTTAAGTATTATTATTAGCTACATAGCACTATATTATTTATTTAATCTATCGAAAGAGGACTATGAAAGTAAAACTAATAAAAAGAAAATTTAATGCTCAGCTTATGAGCATCCAAACAGACAAAAAAACACAAAAATAAGACAAACCTATTTTTAGATTAATAATATTTTTCTCCTTCTATGTTATTTTAGGTTTTTTTGGGAAAAGTGTGTCAGAATTCTTGACGCAAGGTAAATGGGCTACAAATTACTGTCATTTTAAGTACTCCTTACAAACTTTGCCTCCATATGGCTTATGGCCACGTGGCTATAATGATTAAGGTACTTGGTCCGCCTTGCAGGAAAGGCTTACAGTTTATGATGTCACTGTAGAGTTGTATAGTTGTGTTGTTTAATTAAGTGTATAAAATTTGTAGTCAACATCAGTATTTATTAATGCATAAAGTTTGTAATTTAAAAAATAATAAAAAAATTTTACTTACTATCACCAATCAGAATATAAGAAAATAGAATTTTTAAATCATTTAAAATAAAAATAAGAGATAGATTATAGAGTTTTTGTCCAATTTTTTTTAATTCTTTATAATGATTGATTGAATTAATTAAAAGTTAGAATTGAATGAATGTAGTAATATACTACCTTAACCGGAACTAACAATTCTTATATAGATTGGAAGTGAACACCAAACTCGATGTTGAAAATGTGTTAAAGCATTGGTCCAGAATTTCATTTATTGGAATTTTGCACCAATACAATACACCTGCAAATTTAAATTTAAACTTAAACATGAAACATGAGAATACTACCATTTTGATATGTAAGTCTACTACACATCCGATCTCCTCCAAGATAAGCATTAAAATATAGACTAATTGCTACATAATTCACCTAAAAGTACGAATTATCCTCGACCATGAGACAAAACTTCAGTCTAACGGCTCTGGTTTTAAGTGTCGGGTAAATGGTAATCCTGAAAACATTAACCTGAGTTATCTAGTCATTGTTGGAATTTTTTCATAGCATTTGAAAGAGTGTCCCCCATTACTAGTGGTCACTCGATCAATGTCGGAGCATGGAATCGCTTCCAATATAACAACATGGTACTATCAAATTTTTTTATCTCAACTATTACCTCATGTGTCTTTACTTCATACTGGTATATATCTGTCTTCTCACTTAACAACAATCTTTCAATATGTGAGGGAGAGAGGGAGGAGAGAGGGATCTAGTGATAGGTAGTGAGGGAGAAAAGAGGGATCTAGTGATAGGTAGTGAGCGAGGAGAGAGGGATCTAGTAATAGGTAGTGAGGTGTTGGGATGCTTTTTTGAAAAAATTTCGGCCATAAGGTTTAAAAGGCTTAAGCCTAAAACCCTAAACCCTAAGTCCTACCCATGTTGTGTTCTTTTTTTGATCTATTTCAACGGTGACCCCTGGCAACCAGTTTCCAATGTTTTAAATCATCTTTTGAGGCCCATTATGTTGTCCTAAGGACTATCCACTTGTGTTAGCCATCTGGTTCACCCCTTTTTCTTTATTGTTTAACTATCCTTTATCTTCGATTAGATCTATGACTAGTATTTGCATGCAGTTGTGTGATTCTAGAACAATGGGATAGTTTGTCTTAACCACACAACCCCATGACTTACATGGTAGGTGGGACCTACTCAATCTCGTTGTGCACATATGTGGGCCAATCAACATATCACATGGAGGATAGGCTGACATGGCAGAAAGGTGGGCTCGATATGGCTACAACCTCTACAACTTACCAAGTGAATATCTTGACAAAGATCAATGACCAAAAGTGATTGCGTGATTGCACAACTAGTCAAAGATGCATCAAGAGTCCAATTTCGCAACACCACTGTAGACGTGGCATGTGGGATCCATGAGGGCTAATGGTAAATGGTTTGACCAATAAGACAAGGACATATAGACAACTAGTCCATGCAATAAGAATGTGGGACCTATGCCCCCATTTTTTTAAGTATGATAAATGGAGATACTCTCATGGGAGATCGAGGGTTAAGATTGTTGCACAATTGCATGATTGGGAAAAGATGAACGACCAAGATAAATCCACAATGTTGTAGAGACTTAAGGGATAATGGTGAAATTAAAAATATAAAATCTCCTACATTCCTGCTTCTGATTCATCGTCGATTGATTGGGAATTTTCTATTGGGGCACCAACGTTCAAATACAAATTACAACAGTTATATCTCGCCATGACACCTACATACGTGCCCCTAGTTAATGAATCCATTTGCTCATTATGATCTAAATTTTTTAGCTATATTAACACCGATCTTGTTCTAATTCATAGTTACAGTGCTTTGCATATTTTGTAAATTCTTTTGTGCTTCTTCTCTATCATAGTTAGGGTTTCTGAGAAGCAATTATTGTTTGCACTTTCATTGCATTCTTATTAGCTTTTCACCTTCTCTACATAGTTCCAAATTTCTCATTGTTGTCTGAGTGCAGTAGGGTTTAACTTGAGCCAAATTATAAGAGCTTCTCATTTCTATCTATCCATGCAACCCTAACCCTAGAAATGAAAGAGTTCTAATTTGGGGAAGATAAAATTCTTTGATGAAATAATTTCATAACTCCTTGGATCATCAGAGACATAGAAGAGATCTAAGACCGAGTCTTGACCAAACGAATTCATTATTGATCACTCTGCTGGAATCACATATGCATTGATTCCACCCTTAAGTTTCAACCTTTGGAGGAAAGGGTAGAATAAGAATGAGAGAGTTCCAGTGTCTAATATAAGAAATTACAATTTGGTAAGACTTGTGGTGCCAAATGTCTATGTGAATATTGAATTGGTTGCTGCAATCGATGTAAATTACAAGCCTAATATTAGGGAGATTATGTCCAATTAAGGTGGCAGAATGACAAAGATCTCCATAGATGTCATCAACGAAGTGTTCATGCTCAACCCTAACACAAATTGGGTTATTTATCCACAAGAGCTAGATATGGAGTATAAGAAGAATGATCTCTTGTATAGAAGAAAGTTGGCATCATTTAGGCCTCCACACATAAAGGGGGATGATAGAAACCTGACATCGAAGAAGATTTCCTCTTACAACATAGACTTATTTGTCAACTACTTTTTGGACACATACTATGCTTTATGTCAAGTCTGTGTTGCAGATGCAAAGAAATCTTTCAAACTAGATGTTGATGGTTTGTATGAATATCCAAAGCAGGGATATCAATAGGCCTTTTGACCATGCATCTATGGTAGCTCAAGGTTTGCATAATGGCCAGTGTGATTACAAAATGGGCAAATCAATAATATTCAGGTATTATTTTCTCCCGATGCATATATTTCTATACAAAGGTCTTAAGGTATGGTATCCTAGTTTGCAAATTGTAACCATGGCTAATTCAAAGAGCAGCTTCCAGTTAAGAAATGGACCTATATTAGGGACTCACATATGAATCAGTCAAACTCTTTGGATTTTAAAAATGTCTTCATAAGAAAGTTTTTGAGTCTTTTGCAAAAGAAATTTAGGTGGGGTCTAAGCCCAATGGCTAAGGAGTTTCTCAGACCTAAAGACCTTAAGCCTAAGTTAGGTATCACTCATAACTAGGGATCATGGTTCTACTTTAAGGATCATACAATTATAAGGGTTTTTGGTAGTCTAGTTACTCCTATGATTTCGCCTATTACTGTTAAGATAGGGTGACTCTTTTAGAAATCATGCATCAGCTAAATGAGGTTGATAAGTCCTTAGTGGGAGGGTAAACAAAATTTGGGTTGTAAGTAGTATAGTCTAAACCATTAGCGTCTTTTTCTGTTCTCTTTTCTTCTATCTATAACAAAGACTAATAAAATATCTTCTCTTCTCTCTGTATATAATAGAGACTAACAAAATAGCAAAGGTGGCCGAGAGAACTTTTGATATCAAAATAATTGGAAGCACCTCTAATAAGCCACCGAAAATTCCTTGGTAACCAAAAAGAATGCTCAAAACAAGCCGTGAAAAATATTGGTGATTATTATGTAAAAATGTAAATTAGGCTCCGCAAGTTATAGAAATGATCTGCAAAATTCTCCATTAACAAATAGGTCCAAGTGGCTCATGTGTTTAAGTCAAAAAACTATCTTACATTTTGGAAGCAATAACTTGTCGGAAAAAGATCCAAATGTCCTGTGGTCTTAGTATAAGGTAGATGAACATGTCTACAAACAAAATTTATCTCCACAAGCTCCAGTGAGAAAATGTAGTGAAATGTAGAAAGAAACGTTGAAACCGCAAAATAGAAAACAAATTGAAATGAAAATGTTTTGCGTTGATGCAAGATTCCCAAGAACCAGGGATGCTTCTGCATCAATACCATAATGTAGTCACTCCCCTTGAAAGGGAAATAGATCATGAGTCACCTTTGAATGTCAAGTGGAGGGATATGCATACAGTAATGATTCCTTTGGAACCCACTGACTTGACCTCCTCTCTAAACTTTTCTAGAGTTCCAACTAAAAAGAATATACATATTAATATACATAAAATAAATTATAGAATTCATCATATAACAAAATTTAGTCACTTACTATACATTGATAATATCTTTCAATTGATTTTCATAACTTTTCATTGATAGTGGGGTCATGTTCACAAGTTGGAGTTACCGGGCCATGTGACAAGAATTGAGATAGAAATTGTAGGCATCTAAAAATGGTCAACGCTTGCAATGTCATACTTTAACATGTGTGTCATACTTTAACATGTTTGTATTACCTTCTTTTAGGGTGTTTCACACTTAGTAACACTTACTGTATGTCTCGCATTTGATCTTTATCATTTGTTGACATTGTGTCATTCTTCTGTATTATTTTCCTATTCAATTCCATTTTCTCAAATTTGAGTTAGGCCTTGTCAATATCAATTTTGATTCTCAAATTAGTGATCATGATTGACTTATCATATCAATTGGACATCATTTTAACTCTAATCAGTGTCAATTAGGGTTTTGTCCTAAAACCTTTTCATTTGCAATATCAAATCAATTATCAATCAATTTGGATCAATTTCTATCAATCTTGATTGATTCATCATCGATCCTTGTCAACTATCAATCAAATCAATTCTTGTCAATCTTGATCGATTTATCATCGATCTCAATCAATCATCAATCCTTGTCAATCTTGATTGATTTGCCATCTATCCTTTATCAATTATCATTATCAAATCAAGCTTCTTTTGTCATATTTGATCAATTTTCCATCGATCTTTGTCATTATCAATTAAATCAAGGACGAGTCCTCATCAAATATCTCCTTGATCATGATCATCATTATTTATTTAGCGCATTAATTGCATAATGGCATTATTGTGACCTAATTCATCTCTTCTCTCTATCCTAGAGTTTTGTGATTCTTTTATCATTTAATCCTTCTAACATCCTCCTTAGGTTAAATGGATTTTACTCATTTACCCCATTTCTTGTGTCACAATTAAATATTATTTCTTTAATTGGATAAATTCCTTTTGCAAGAGAAATTATTAATTTCTCCCACCTTTTTCTCTCCTAATTTTCTCCTCAATTTGTCATATCTTGGCATAGCAAATTGTCATGAATTTGGCATAGCAATTGTCATAATTTGTCCCTTAATCATGCCTTTTTTTTTATCAAGTTGCCTCTTCCATTTGCCTTGGTTTTCTCACATCATTTTTGAGACTTTTTCTGTATAAATTGAGGTCCTTTCTCAATGATTTTCAACCACATTTTGAGTATCCTTATGTTGTCAAATTCACTTTATTTTTCTCATCTTTGTTATCAACTTTCTTGCAACACAATTGCATTTTGTAGGGTGAGATCCAAATAACTCAAGAATCAATTAACTCGAATTCAATCCCAACTGATAGCTATTGCCAAAGATCACAATGGATTTCTTCTCTCATCAGTGAACATTATTATGGAGGAGCTTGTTCTTGCTACCCTTGGAGGAAAATGATCTTTTTGCAATTCTCATTCTATAGTTGCATAGTTTATGTTTATTATGTTTTATTGTTTTGCTCCGCTTTGCAACACCTAGTTGCAACTATTCTAAATATTTATTTTTTGCCTTCAAGATTCCTATCATGAAGAGGCATACTCTCTAAATTGTATTTTTTCTTTTTGATTAATATATGCATTTTTTTAATTAAAAAAATTATTTCACATATATTAATCAAATTAAAAATCATAATATAATTATATTGTGATTTTTTATTTAATTAATAAATACAAAATAATTGTCTTCTCAAATGTGAATCAATCCCTGTATAGACAGACATCTCATACCATTGAGCGATGTTAGTCTATCAATTTGTTTTACCCACCATTCTGACCGCTTGTGACAAATAAGCTACAGATAAGGACGATACCCACCATAGCATGGACATGGGATGTGGATGGAAAAGGGGACCTGTCTATGCAGGAACCAAAAGGAACCTGACAAGACAGTTTTCTTCATTTGATGATTAATTTAAAAATTTAAATATAATTGTATTGTAATTCAAATTATTATATTTCCACAGTCCATGTTAATATTGTGTAAGAACTTTTGCATCAACATTTCGGGTCACACTCCATGAACCATCATGAGGGTGAGATGCATAGTTGAGAGAAATAAATAATAGATTGCAGACTAAGGCTAAATAAAAAGGCCAAAGGAGAGGGGAGGTGAGAAGGGTTCACACAAATCAAGGAGCAAGGAATGACAAGACTAAAAAAGACTTAAGAAGATCCAAAAAATAAGAATAGGAAAAAATAAAAAGAAAAAGGCTATAGGAGAAGAACAAGCAAAGAGACAACACAAAGAAAACAAGAAACAAGAAGAGAAATAAAACCACCATGACTCAAAAATCTAAGCTAAGAAACAAAAAAACCAAAATTTAAAATTAAAATAAAAACAACATTAAAGAAATTAAGAAAAACTAAATGAACACTTTAATAATGATATACACGTGTGTCTATATATATATATATATATGGAGAGAGAGAGAGAGAGAATATGTACGTATTTATTGTGTATATATACATATTCATACATATATACGTATGCATGCATACATGCATGCATGTATGTATGTGTATGTATATACATATATTTGTATCTATATATGTATTTATATACATACACATATATATAAATAAATGCATGTGTATAAATATTAAAAAATAAAAATAATAATAATAATAATAATGAAATGTATTTGTGTGTGAGTGCGAATTAATACACACATGACACCAAAAGAAAGAACAAAAACATAAAAATACCAAGATCAATAACAAGGGTTGTTGTCACAACATGCAAATAACACGAGAAATATACACAAGACAAATACACTGAAGCACAGTTAAAAAAAACAAAGAAAGGAAACCAGAAAGAAAAGGAAAAGTCCTAAGACGTAGGGGGAAAGTGCCCAGCAAGCAAGGGCATAGGGGAGCACGGGGGGCGGGAAGGGGAGGGAAGGGACGAGGTGCAAATAAAAGAGAAAGGAGGAGGAAGCAGGAAGAAGGGGGGATAGACAAGGAAGAGAGAGCAGGCTAGGAGCGGAGACGGTTATGGGCATTAAGGTTATTTAACAAAGGAAGCTAACAAAGACTTAGGTTCCACCCCTCATTTCTATTAAGATTAGACTGGTGGTTATGTATTTTGATGGCTTTCTTAAGTTTTTTCTTAAAATGGTTATCTTTTTTGAACAAGATACACGCATCTTCTAAACAGATCTGATGCTTGGTGGACGTGGAGTTGTCGGTCAAGGCAGATTTTAGCTCACGATTGTGTCTGATGTCGGCAAGAGCAAACAACTTTGTAGTTTTTAAATTAATTATTAAATAAAGAAAATTGTCTTGTCAAGCAAGTTTTGGTGTTGCGTAGATGATTTCTGGAAAGGGAGCCGGTATAATCTGGTGGTTACGTAGCCATTTCCGCATAGCCAATGCCCTGTTGCGTCTTAGTCTAGATCATACAACAATTTCGCTGAACCACGTTTTAGACAACGTGCAAGTACCTTAGTACATCAATTGTAGTAATCACAGTCAATCAATATTGACAATGACTACTACCCCTGAAACACGCTGTAAAATGAGACAAAGTCATCAAACCCCCGGAACACGCATTGTTTTCCAGGGTTTCATAGGTACTTTGCGTGAGAGTGGATGCGCGTGAGCCTGTGGGATTATTATGAGTTCACAATACTCATGGTCAAAAGCAATCCTGACAATGGGTACTAACAATGGAGACATGCTGTGATATGAGACAAAGTTTCTATCAAACCCCTGGAACACGCAATCAATTATTTTTAATCACCTAGCAATTTACATCCCTATGAGTCACGAGTTTTTAATCCATACAGTAGTACTCAAAGCCTTCCAAAATTGACAATGAGTACTAACGCTTGAAACATGCTGTGAAAGTACTAGACATTTACTCATGTCTGCATCTCTTGGAAATTTATGATAGGTCACGTTTTAGACAGCCTGTTTCCCACTTCAATAGTACTAGACATTTACTCATGTTTGCATCTCTTGGAAATTTACGATCTAGGCGTCAAGTTTTAGACAACCCGTTTCCCACTTCAATTTGTAATGCTCAAATTTCTTGACAGGTGACATCACAATGAGCACTAACCCCTAAAACACGTTGTCAAAGAGACGAAGTTACCACCAAAGACACTATCAAATTGATTGTTCTGTCTATTAGGAGAAGAGCACTAGTAGCTGTCATAGCTAACTTTGTGCACCTACAGATCTTAAACGGTACATCGGATTTCAAATTTTATTTTATGGGCATCTTCGTATGCGACTTAACTTCTTAAAGCTATTGATCTGGGTTTTGGGTAGTAATGATCCGATCTCTACAGGTCGTTATGCGTCGAAAGGTCAAAAAGTGGCCATTTTGAAGTGATGATCGATACTTGACCTCTTTTGCGCCAATACCCGCACACTAAAAGACCAATACCTCTTATTTAAATGCCTAATACACAATATAATTATCACATTTTTAAGACTAAAAAAACCTTTTTATAGCAAGTTATGAATTTTTAAAAACCAAGTTCGCATATAATAATGTTTTAAATGGGTGGTCGAATAAATCATTGACCACCCATTTCCACCTTCTTGCGGACCAAAAATGGTCCCACGTGGCACTAGTTACTGCTAACTACGTTGCCCTAAAAGATAAGGGTTAATGTGGAATTTCACATATTTTCCTTTCTCCCGTTGTGCTTTCTTTCTTTGTCGTCGACGCTCTGTGACTGCTTCAGCTCTACAACGGCTTGCTTCGGCTTGACGTAACCGTCGCAACTCTTCCAGCATGCTTTTTGGATGTCCAATAGTGGTTTACCTCCTTTGTAATTGCATTATGCTTTGTCTATTGATGATTTCTTTGTATGCGGGTTAGGGTTTCATTCAATGCTCTATTACAGTTTAATAATGTCATAATCATCACAAAGTGGCAAAAAAAAGATTCTCTTCCTTTTTTTCGACAACCCTTCATTATTTATCATTTTCTTTTATGGGTGCACTTTAAATGGTTTCTCTCTCTTGATAATGCCAAAATAATTACAAAGAATGCAAAAAAAGTTGATTATTGTTCATATTTATTCGAAACCCTTTCATTATTTATGATTTCATTTTATGGGTGTGCTATTAAATTGTGCCTCTCTGTTTATAATGGCAATATAATTATAGAGAATGCAAAAAAAATGATTATTTCTCATAAATATTTGAAACCCCTTCATTATTTATCATTTCCTTTTATGGGTGTGCTGTTAAATGGTTTCTCTCTGTTGATAATGCCAAAATAATTAGAGAGAATGCAAAAAAAGTTGATTATTGTTCATATTTATTCGAAATCCTTTCATTATTTATGATTTCATTTTATGGGTGCGCTGTTAAATTTATCATGCCAATACAATTATAGAGAATGCAAAAAACAATGATTATTGATCATAATTATTCAAAACCCCTTCATTATTTATCATTTCATTTTATGGGTACATTGTTAAATGGTTTCTCTTTGTTGTGTTGGAGTTGAGAAAATACAACACCGCAGGAGCCCAAATGATCTCTGCAAGCTAAAAAACCTGTTACAAGGAGAAGCAAGGAAGCAAATCATAGTGTAGCTAAGAATCTGGAAATCATCAAAGCAATGTTAACATTAGTCTAGTTCAATCACGAAAACTCAATTGCAGTGATAACAATCCTAATTACATACAATAAAGACATGAAAACAAGACATCAATTCAAACGCAAACCATTGCAAACTTGAATGTCTCCTTCATGTGGCTCCATTGTCCTTCTTTCTCCTTCAAATAGCTTTGTTTGTGGATCTCACCTACTAGTGCATAAGCATGATATGAAAACAAGTAGACAAGATGATAGTGCAAGAATACTCGAAGTGTGATTGAATCGGGGATCGATTCGAAAAAGTGATTAGTTGGGATTGAAGAAATTCATCCAATTTATAGACAAATTGGAGAAAAGACAAGATTAGCATGAATTTGATTCGAATGGCAATTTCAAATCAAAAATGACAAACATGACAAATTATGACAAATTTGCACTTTCTATGCAAGATTGATTGATTGACAAATTTGACAAAATTATGACAAATTTCTATGTCAAAATTGATTGATTGTCAATTATGACAAATTATGACAACTTGGAATGTCATTCCCATGAAATTAGGAGAAAAATAGGAGAAAATAGATGAATTAGAAATTAGGAAATTAGGAATTAGAAATTGATGAAAATTAGGAATTAAGGAATTAGGAAAAATAGAAAATGGGGAAATTAGGAATTAAGTGAATTAATTAACAATTTTTCATTTATTAATCAATTCACAAAGAGGGAGGAATTAGTTAGCCAATTAAATAAACATTTAATTGCGACACGAAGACTTAGGATAAATCAACTATTTAACCTAGAGGGAGAAATGACAAACAAGGTTAAATGATTAAATCATGAAACCCTAGAAGATGAATTAGAAATGCAAGAATGACAATTAGGTCTTGACAAAAGATAATTGATGTCGATTTGATTTGATCATGATTCTGACTTGATAAAATACCAATGCTGACAAATGATTTGATTGATAAATGCACCAATTGACGAGGAACAATGACTAATTGATCCAAATTGACATGATTGATTGAGAAAGACGACGATCGATGACAAATCGATCGCAAAATGACAAAATTGAAAATGACAACGATCGATGACAAAATAGATTGCAAAACGACAAGATTGAAGATGACCACGATCGATGACAAATCGATCGCCTGATGATAAGATTTGAAAACGACAACGATTGATGACAAATCGATCGCATGATGATAAGATTGATAAGAGGACAAAACCCTAATTAGGATTGACGATGTCCAAAATGATGACAAATGAATACGCACATTGATGCGACAAGATAAGATCGACCAAAATCATGACTGAAGATGTGTTATTGACAAGACCAAATTCGAAAGCGAGACGAATGAAGAATGCAAAAGAAGGACTCGATGCTCACAAATGATAAAAACCAAGTGCGTGACATAGGAGAAATGTTAATGCGATGCAAAAACCCTAAGATAAGGCAATGCACAAATGTTAAAGTATGACTCTGCAAGCGTTGACCATTTTTAGACGTCTACATTTTGCCCCTCTTTGAGACAATGCGATTTTAAGCGTTGTTTCAAAGAACAATAATGAAAATGCTCCAGACACTGACAAGGACATATGGATGCCCCCTCGAGGAATTGGCCGGAAACATCCATAAAAGAGGCCAATTGATCGATAAGAATGACAGAAGATGATAGGATCAAACAGACTGACAATTGGAGATCGGATGCATGACGGACAAGCAAATGATGGTGCAAAAGACCGCGACCAGCATAAGATGGGGAGAGTGCACGTCCATCTATGCACTGACAAAGATCTATATATGAGACAAAGAGAGTGAAAATTGCTCATTTGCACTAGCCAAAGAGGAGAATTTGTTGCTCTAGAAAAGGACACTTGCAGAGAGATGGCAAACATTCCCATGGCAGATCACCTCGGGGAATGTGTACGCACGTACAGATGACCAGATGACATGGGAGCAACGGTATGTGTCTCAAAAACCCATATTGTCAATTTTATGAATTTGACATGCTTTCGAGACATTGCAGGGCCCACAGGGAATGCAGAAACTTACTTCTGCGCTTGTGTGAGCTCATCCTGCGCTTGTGTAGGGTACATAGGTGCAAGTTGTTGCTACACAAGCGCAGGACATATCACACAGGCGCAATTGTGCACTGAGATCCCCAATTTGATCAAAAATAGCATGCGAACGATCCCGAAAAGGGGGATAAGAATAGGATAGGTCAAGATAGATTAGAAACACCCTGATTTGGACATGAAACAAGGAAATGCAGCCCGTAGGAGCAAACCCTAAAACTGACAAAATGTGCCCCAATTGTGATGTAGAGTCGACAGTATCCATTGATCACGCGAGAGAACCGTCCAAACTGCTTCATGTTACAACATAGACTCAGGAGTACGGACAAAGATACATTAGCAGGACTTGAGATATACTATATCACATTCATGCCTGAGATTAGGGCAAACACAGGACTGCTTACCGCATTGGCAGAGCGATGGCATTTGGAGACCTCCTCATTCCATCTGGCAACTGGAGGGGCGACTGTGACACTAGAGGATGTATGGTGTATCCTCCGCATTTCGATTCATGGGGAGATGATAGTGTATGACCCAGTGACAGGGAGAGATGCTTTGTGTAGATTATTTGAGTGTGACACAGATGATTTTGATATCATAGAGAGGGAGATCGGCGATATGTGGTGATAGCCGTGGTTATAGCATGCCTATTAGCAGGGGACAGATGAGGACATGGATTCCCTATTGGATGGGGAAGAGTGCTAGAGCGGATGGCGACAGAGGGGACAGTGTATGCATGGGGACCATGTGTATTGGCTATGTTGTATTTTCAGTTGCATCAGATAGCATATTAGGGAGTTCAGACTTTGAGCTATGGAGTTACACTGTTACAGGTATGGGCATTTGAGCACATAGCCATATGTCGACCAATTGTAGAGAGATAGGTATTACCATACTGACCATATGTATACTACTATGGAGGAGCACTGAGACAGGGTCCTTTCGGATACATATTGTATTGGCGACATGAGCTAGACATATTGAGAGAGTTCACATGGAGGCCATATCCTGATTGTCTTAGATGGTCAGATGATAGTGATGAGTTACTGTATTGCAGACAGGAGAGATACCTGATTGGATGACCAGTGAATCACCAGAGAGTGATTGAGATGTACCTACCGGAGAGAGTCAGATGACAGTTTGGAGAGAGGCAGGATGTACCTAGAGGGACTGCACACTTTGCCCGATCTCACAGAGAGACGAGTCAGTGGGGGAGGATGATTCAACCACACATAGCATATACTGAATTTACACAACTACAGCAAAGACAGTGGGATTGGAGATCAGATGTGGTGGATTTCGGGATGACAGAGGAGTATGAGCGATGGTTTGCACGACGACGGCCAATGCCATTGACAGATCCAGATATTCCAGTACCTAGGAGATGGGAGGACTTCCCACTTGCTGGAGAGGAGGAGGGAAATGATGAGGATGAGGAGGATGAGGGTGGTGATGAGGATGAGGGGGATGACAAGGACAAAGATGATGATGAGGGGGATGATGATTATGAGCCAGACTCAGCCAATCAGGAATCATTGCAGGATATACCCATAGAGTCAGAGACAACTAGCATAGAGGAGATGGAGATGTGCAGGGCTACCATAGCGAGTCAGCATGATCACATTGTGACATTAGAGAGACAGAATGCTATCTTGAGGACAGAGTAGGATCAGTTCAAAGCGAAGATAGCCAAACTTACAGCGGCTCGAGATACAACAATAGCTCAGGCACAACGAGAAGAACAGAGAGTCATTGAGTATATTGGGTCGATTAGAGACACCAATGCATGGGAGATGACATAGATGTTGGTAGAGATCGGAGAGAAGATATGCCATTGGAGGACACTATATGAGAGTGTAGTTCCACCAGAGCAGAGAGCAGCATCATATCGGGCACAATCGAGGACAAAGAGCAGGGCACGCTCTCGAAGGTCAATGAGCAGCATGGGAGTGAGTGGACCTATGAGACCACCACAGCCAGGACCAGGAGGGACATCATCCTTGAGACATGGCAGGGATGAGGAGGACAGAGGGAGCACCCAATGACAGAGGCACGTGCTCCTTATGACAGAGACAAATGTAGTTTGATATTTTGTAGTCAGCCTGCGGGCCATACTGAGGACAGACAGTCCAATTTTGTACTTCGATATTATTTTGATATATGATATGATATGCATCGATATGATGGGGTGCAACGTGTTATGACTTATGTTATTTTCCATGTATGGATGACGTATGCACTGTTTATTGTGGAACATGCATGGATACATTTTGATGTGTTTTTTGATGCATTTATAATATGAAATGGATAAAATGCTTGACATGATGCTTGATGTAATGCAAATGTACTAATCAAATGGATGCAGGATGCAACATGTGTGTTTTTGTGTGGAGATCAGAGAACTAGACTGAACTGACTGCCCAAACTGATAGAATAAATGTTAGTAAGAAGAAATGAGACAGAGGACAGTTAGAGGTGAAGAAAAACTTGCTTTCACTAATGCACTTTGTAGGTGAGAACCTTTATTTAATATAGCAAAATGGATGCGTAGCATCATGGCATTGAAGGCCAGAGCTGAAATGCAACCCCTTTTTGCAAAAGACAGACACATCGCACACAAGGAATGAGTGAAGCATCCTAGGGTGCATACATCAAGGGTCGAGGTATGTGCGACATTCACAGAGCGAACGCAATTATCACAGACACCCAATGATATAGTTGCCCCAATTTGCAACAAACATTCCACAAACAGCAATCACAACAAAAAAGAAAGGGACCATGAACCATCCCAGTCACTCTAAATCACTCAGTGACATCATCGTGCAACATAGGAACATGATCGAAGATAAATCAATAAATGATAAGACTCGCTAATTTCAACAAGTCAAACAAACATCATGATCTTCATTGTCAAAAGTTGAAAGTGTTGATAGGACGATCATGCTATCTAATTGCAGGGAATGCAGTACCCCATCTAAGACAGGACACAGTCTGGTTTCGAGTATACCACACCCTGGATAAGACCCATGATAGTAGTGACAAAGACAAATGATATTGATGCTGACGTTCAATTGATATGACAATTGTGATCAGTTTGAATGTCTGGTTTGACTGAAAAAGTTCATCTGTGAATGCGTGATTTGTAGTAAAGCGCAGTGTGTGATTGTGTGTCGTTGGAGGGATGCTCAGTGATCTGTCTTATGCACAAAGGGGATATTTTTTTGTTTTGCTTTTCGAGTGTTTACAAATTTTTTTTTCTTGTGTTCATTTTTTTCAGGACTTTATTTGACTTTTTAGGGAGTTTTTTTTTTTCAGGACATTATGTGATTTTTAGGGGATTTTTTCAAGACATTTTTCAATTTTTTATGATTTTTTCAGGACATTATTCAATTTTTTTGGATTATTTTAGGACATTTTTCAAATTTTTTGATTATTTCAGGACATTTTTCAATTTTTTTTATTATTTTAGGACATTTTTCAATTTTTATGATTTTTCAGGACATTTTTCAATTTTTATGATTTTTTAGGACATTTTTCAATTTTTATGATTTTTCAGGACATTTTTCAATTTTTATGATTTTGCCCCCAGTGTCTAGCAAGGCAAGGAATATGACAGGTGAATAAATAGGCTTTCTGAAATGTTGGTGGATAGAGGGAAGACAAAGGCCTTTTATTATGGAGACAATATGGATGCAATTTTCAAGGGCTATTGCGTGATGGGACAATAGACTGGATATGACAATGTAAAGCAAGAACATGGCATGAGGGACATGTCAAGAGGTTTTTGAGCCATGTTTAAATTTTGCGTCCTTATGTCAGATCAAGATCAAGGGACAGAAAGAGTGTATGGATAGTGATAAGATATGGATAGGATAAGCAAGACCAAGAATGGATAAGGGACATGGACTGAAGGTCGGGGTAGGCTAAGGGATAGTGGCAGAAAGTTGCAATAAGCCAGGGAATATGGATGAAAGGTTATAATAAGCAAATGGATAAATACCAAAAGCTATGATGGACTAAAAGCTACAAACAAGATGCATGATGCTCATGATGATCCTCAGCCTTGTCAAGATCAAAGGTGGAAAGGGAAACTGGACATGAGTGATGATAGGATATGAAGGGTAATGACATGGTATGATAGGATAATGAAGGGCAATAGGATATGAAGGAGGAAACTTGCCCCCAAGTGTGGTGTGCAAGAAGTTCATAGATTATGCATGATGCCTGTTTGCCAGGTTTTCATCACGGTACTTGCCCAAGGCGCCTGTTTGCCAGGTTTTCACCAGTGGACAATTTTTTATTTTATTTTTTTTCACTTTTTTTGACTTTTTCAAGAGAAGATGGACACATGATAGGGGATGGGAGAAGGACTCAAACATCTTTTTGTTTGGATAGTAGCCTTGAAAAAAAATGGACCATGACTTTTAAAAGTATGCCCAAAGACGTTGGTAGGGTAAGGACATGGAAAATAAGATGAAACTAAGGCAAGGAATTATGCAAAGGATTGGACCAAAGGGATCGAAGGATGGAAAATATGCATTGGATAATGGATAGGGTATTGGAAGAATTGGGCTTGAGTGGATGGAAATGTTGGCAAGATTGACATTGGCACACACCTTGAGGGGTGATGGACTGATGGAAGAAAGATGTATTTTGGATATTGAGATTTTGACGAAGGAATAGCTTGGGATTTTGGGACATAAGGGCCCAAAATAGATGAAGAAGGTGACGGAGGAACAAATTTGAGAGGGTTGGATGGAGGAATAGCAACTTTGGATGCCAAGTTGGATTTTTCTTTTTGTGCTTCAAGAAGCTGCTTAGGGATCCACATGGTTTTTGATTTTTCATGCTTTTGTGGTTCCTTGGAGTGCATTGCTTGCACAAGGGATTTAGGAACCCATATATATTTTGACTTTTGTTTTTAAGCAATGGGCCTTTGTGACCTTTTGGATTTTTCCGTTTCTTTTTGGATCATATTTTTCTTTGCTTTGACATGTCAATTATATTGGACATGCTGATCCTTGAATACATGTGGATTTTTAGACTTATGACTTTTATACTTGGCATCCAAATTGCTTGGAGGGGGAAAGGAATGCATGGATGGATATGAATGAAATGGACTTCTTTTGGATTGATGAAATTTACTCAAGGATGTGTGCCTTTGTTGACCTTGCATAGAGGACGAAGGGATATAAGGACCTAAGATGGATGGAAGGGATGATGGGGAAGGGATATGTTTGGATTGTGAAGGGATGTTGGATTTAGTAGGGGTACCCACATCTTGAGGAATTTCACTGAGGCCATGAACCTTAATATTTTCTTTAACATGAAGGGATTCTTGCTTATGGAGACCCACTCCTTTGCCTTTATGAATATTTTGACTTGTAGGAGACTCTTTTCTTTGGGAAGAAGATGCAATTCCAATATGAGGTGGATATGATATGAGAGAAATAATGAGATCTTGAAGTGGATCAGATTGCACCAAAGTGGAAGAACCCATTATGCATGTCGAGGGTTCATGAACATCTTGCACTGACATGTTAGAATCATGAGGGGGATTAGGATCATGAGGGGGACTAGGATTGTGTAGTGGACATGGTTCAATGACAGGCTCTTCAAGAGATGAAATGGGAGAAATAATGGGATCATCAAAAGAAATGCGATCTTGGAGTGTATATGGAGCATTAAGACAAGGAGATGGAGGAACAAAAGGATCTCGTAGAGGATTTAAAGGAATAGTTTGATCTTGACAAGGAGGAAGATCATTGGAATTCTCTTTAAAGGTGCTTTTCTCTTGACTTTTAATGGGATCATCAGAAAGGATGGAAGGGATATCTTGATCTTTCTTAGGAAGTGGAATGCCAATGGGATTTGAAAGGAAATTTTTTTCATGAAATGGAAGGGGATCGTTTGAGATTGGATGGACTGGGATATCTTGATCTTGCTTGGGGAATGGAGTGTCAATAGGACTTTGGATAGGATGGACAAGAATAGGGGAATCATTGCGAGTGTCTGGGAACATGGAGTCCTGGTCAACAATTGGATGGGATGATAAGGTTTCCAGATCTTGATCTTGATTTTCTTAAGGACTCATTTCTTCGTGCTCTAAATTATCCTCTTGACATGGGGTTGGACTTTGGATATGCATGGAGGATTTGGGAAAGGGATTAATGTTTTGGCATGAAGGAAATGCACTTTGAACACTTGTGATGGATTCTGGCAAGGAATCAATGCTTGAACATGAGGAAGAGGGACTTCAAATGGGGTCCTCTAAAACAGGTAATGGCAATAAAGTGCATGGTGGCATTGGGTCTTGTATTTCTAAAACATGACAAGGATGTGCATCATGAATTGGATTATTTTGGCAATTAATTATGGATAGCCCTTGGATAATTTCATCCTTGGGTGTATTGTTTGATGAGGACAATATGGAAGGTTCTTGTGAAACTTCTAAAGGTGTAGGGATAGATGCCACTGGAGAGTCAATTTGTTTGTGGGGAGATGAGGCATTGCTAGACATAATTGTATTATCTTGATCTTCCTCAAAGAACTCACTTGGTAGGTTCCTTAAGATCCTTGCAATAAAGCCACCTTTCTTTCGGGGTTTTGACATAGTTGTATCTGGAATTTGAACTTGTTTTTGGTTTGATGTCATGTTTTGATATTGGACTTGGTTCAATTGTTCTGACATGTTTGAAACTTGGGTTGGTGTGTGCTGCAACCTTTGTTTTTGAATGTTTGGTTGTGGTTGTTGACATTGATATGTTGATTGAACTTGTTGATATTCCACCATTGGTTGAACTATTTGTTGACATTGTATAGTTGGTCGGACATATTGTTGAAATTGGACCATTGGTTGTATTGGTTGTATATGTTGCACAATTGGTTGAAGCACTGGTTGTATTGGTTGAAGCACTGGTTGTATTGGTTGAAAAATCTTATTGATAGTAAACACCTTCTTGTTCTTGTTGTGGAGGCACGTAATGTTGAAATTGATGTTGTCTCTTTTCTTGAAATTGTTTCATCATCTCTATTTGGGAGAGGAGAGCTGGTATGTCTGATCGTTCAAGAAGAGATCTTACATCAATTGGCTCAATCTTTGGATTTCGACCTAGAAATTTTCGAAACATTTTGGACATTTGTGATCTATTCTTCTCAATGTTTTTCACTCTTTGTTCCAAAATCTCATTTTCTTGAGCTAGTTTCTCCTCTAATTTTTGTATTTGGAGACTTGTTTCATCATGATAGGTTTGACCAATGTTGCTTTTTTGTTGGGTTGGATAGAATTGTGATTGCCTTGGATTAAAATTTGATTGCATCGTCGATTGATACGTCAAACTTTGTTGCATCATTGGTGCTTGGAACCTTGTTTCAATAGTCATGTCACCATGCAAATGCAATATTTTTTGGAATTTTTTGATTTTAAAAGGATGATGTATGATATGCAAAATAGATGAAAATGCAATCTATGGCAAGAATGCAACCTATGTTTTTGGTTGTTTTCCAAGATTTTGACAAACGTTTTGGAATGCAAATCTAAAAAGAGACCCTTAGGAAATCAAAATGATGTCTAGACCTCAAAGGATAAAAGGACAAAATGACAATGTCTCCCCTATATGCTTGGATACTAAGCTAGGTTTGACCAAATGACATTGATGACAAAAAGACAAAAGTTTGATAAGGTCTAGACTTCCTAACAATAACATAGGGTTTATCAAACATTTGCATTACTCAAGCATGACAAAACCTAGCTTTGACACTATATGCAAAGGGACAATTACTATGCAAATGACCCTAATATGATATGATAATGACCTAAGCTTAATGAAGAGACCTAGGGTATGCAAATGCAAATGTATGATAATGTCAACCTAAGTTTGAATTATGAAATGGTATTACTCTAATGCAAGAGGACACATGCAAATGGATGACCCTTATTGATATGCAAAGGAGTATGACCTAGGTGAAATCTAACCTTGGTACTTGACAATGAACTTGCAAAATGAAAACCTAGGGTGAACCTAAATCTAAGTGACATGAATGTTGAGACAATATTTTGAAAAATGTTTGACAACCATGTTTGAAGATGTTTTGAACTTTGTTGGATGAAATGTTCTTGTGTTTAACCTTGTTTTGAGTCAATTTGTCTTGTTTTTGAAATGAGACACAACTCAACTTTTGACAAGCAAAGAAGACAAGATATTTTAACTTAGACTTAAGGCAATCATGCTCATTCACACATTTCTTATGGATGGCAAGGGTAGTAGGTACTTGAGAGGTAGACTCGTTATTAGATTCAAGGAGAATACATAGATGCTTGACCCCACAGGCTCCCCTCCATGGCACTCACTTCTTAGGGTAGCCAAGCATCAGTCCCCATGGAAATCTCTCCATGGCGAACTTAGTATCTCTTCCAAGTATCCGAACTTGTCCTTCTCAAGCAACTAGAAGGATTTTTGGCCTCTAAATACAAGGTGTTTAGTAAGGATTTCTGTTAAGTGTTACTCCTTGGTGTCATGCAAGCGTGATTGAGACATTAAGCCTACCAAGATACCAAACAAATGTAGTCGCGCAAGCATGATTTAGACCTTGAGGCCCTACTTAGATTTTGATATGAGAAAGAGTCCAAGGGTCATCACTTCCCAAGTAACTTTAATTCCCACATAACCCTTCCTTCAAAGCTTTCACCCATTAGGTATTTGTTTATAGTGAGTTAGAATGCCAAGGTATTCTAGCCGTACTCACTTTGGGTCGTTCCCTTCTCATGATTATCACTTGCTTGCAAAAGAAAGCAAATGGTCGAGAAGGCAGGCCCTCTAAAGGTGACAAACAATCTGAAACAAGAGAATGGTATCGAAGAGCTGGATTTCTGATCACCCTAAGAAGGATGAGAGCATACTCTCCTACTCCAATGTCAAACTCAACAATCAAAGCAAACACACGTTCATTCCATCCTATTTAGCAATCATACTAGGTGCCTAATTATGAAATTCAAACACAAGAGTTTAGTTGGAGTACAAGGCAACCTGCAAAACCACCAAGTTAGAAGTTTGATATGTTTGATCTTTGACTAGCGAACCTGCATAAAATGCGTTTGTAGTTTCATTTGTTGTCTTTGTCATGCATAATGCCAAGGTGCTGCACAGAGAATTAGTGCCAAAAAACCAAAAAGTAGAAACAGAATGCAAAACAAAACAATTTTGCAAGTAAGAAACACTGCTTTTTTACCTCTTGATGCCCTCCTAAATGGCACAAGGTTAGCAAATGATAAAATAACACCAAAGACACAAAAACCCTTGCGTGTTCGATTCACGTCGGGTTCACCAAATGATGCCCTCCTAAATGGCACAAGGTTAGCAAATGATAAACAACACCAAAGACACAAAAACCGTTAGTGTTAGTCAATCAAAAACTAATCTATGAAGGCATACCAAGAGAGATACTAAAAGCATGCTAATGTATCTAATAAACGAAACAAAAATTATGAGGCATCTCCAACTGCCTCTTAGCATGGCCTTAGCTCCTTCTCCCTTGTTCCTCTCCTCTCCAAGTTCCAAAATAGTGTAGCTCTCAGCAGCTTTTTGCACTATGGATGCTTATGGAGGATTGAGATTTTAATATTAAGCTTCAAATATGAAATGAAAAGCCAAATACTATGCTAGTGATGCTAAAATGATTGATTTTACCAAAAAGACAAGATTTTAGTTATGCTATGCTAAATGCTCTTTAAAAATGTCTATAGCCTAAATGCATACAAGTTTTTAGGATTTGGATTATGAAGGAATGGGCTCTATTTATAGGAAAAATGGAGCAATGGATGGTCAGGATTGAAGGGTTTAATCAAGGGTCAAGCTTGAAAGTTGGGGATCCATGTGCACAATTTGTACCAATGAAATGGTGACAAGTGTCAACATAGGGTTGGGTTGAAAGAAAGGGGTTGGAGGCATTGAATGCCTGAGAAGACCTCATGGTTATCTAGAAGGTAAGGGTCAAGTCTAAGTTAAGATTACCCACTAGATTAAGAGTTAATCCAAGGATAAACCTTTGTGCAAATGATTAAGAAATAATCATGGTCAAAGCATTAAAGGCTTGATGAGACCCTTGGGTTGGGTAGAGGTTGAGTCAAAACAAATGTTTTAACCATGTAGGAGGGTTTGGGTTAACCATTAATGGTTATTGGAGACTTTGTGGAATTAAGTGGTTGAAAGTTGGAAGCCTTTAATGGCTATCAAAGACTTTGAAGATTTAAGTGGTTGAAGGTTGAAAACCTTTAATGGTTATCCAAGACTTTTGAGGTTTGAGAAGTGACTCCATTTTGCTTAGGAATGTGACAATAATTAGGGGATGGATTAGGCTAATTAGGAAGGGGTTAGAAGAATCTAGAAGGGGATTAGATTTTTGCAAGTGGATTTGGTGGGTGAGGGAAAATAGGATTTTAGTAAAAATAAAAATTCATTTATTTCAATAAATGTGTGCAAGTTACATTTGTAAGAAAATGCAAGTGGGGGGATAATGATTTAAATAAATGTTTTATTTAAAAGAGGAAAAGAGGATTTTAATTAAATAAATTGATTTTATTTATTTAATTGATTGGAATTTGATTTAATGAATTAATTACAATAAATTGAATAATTTATTTAATTAATAGAAGAATGTTTGGGGATTAATTAAATATTAATTTAATTAACTGATGGCTAGTAGATTTTTAATCAAATAAATACAAAATATTCATTTAATTAAAATGGATAGATTTGTGTGACTACATTTGCCCCTCTTTGAGACGGTGCGGTTTATCGCATCGTTTCAAAGAACGAAAAACTGGTGTGAAGAAATGCCCCATAAAATGTAAATTTAATGGGTGGTATGCCCCCTCGAGAGATGGGCCAAATTTTTTTGAAAAATCGGGCGATCTCTCGAAAAAGAGTGAAAATTGGCAGGGTGGTAGAAGAGAAGAAGTTAGGTATACTGGTGAAAAATAGAAGAAATTGGGGGAAACATGGAGAAATGGGGGGCTCGGGAAGTTCACAGGGACCACGGCGATGAGCAGGGCAAAGTTATGGTGACGGCTAGGGGTATAAATGGGGTGAAAGGGGTGAAAATAGGATTATTTGTGACCGTGACCAGTTGAAAATGAGAACTCTGATAGTGACATTTGGAGGAGCAAGAAGTAGCTACGATGTCGATTCCGATCACCGAGCACAGATTTGAGCGAGTCCGACGGTTCCAACGCCCAGAGGATTACAGACCAGCGGTACGCAAATTCGAAAACTTAATTTTCATGCATTTTTGATAGGTTTTTAGCTGAGTCCAAGTCAGGTCAGAGCAAGAGCACTGGAACTTTGGTTTTGGCGCTTTTGCTCCATAAACTAGCGCTATTGTGCCGCAATAGCACTATTATGCTCTTGTTTGAGCGCTTTTGTGTTTAATTAGCGCTACTGTATGCAAGTTTTAGCGCTATTGACTAAGTAGCGCTATTGTGGGGTGAATTGAGTGCTATTGATGTTAAAGAGCGTTATTGTATAACTGTTTTAGTGCATTTGGAGTTGTAGCGCTTTTGTATAGCTTTTTGAGCGCTTTTGTGAGTGTAGTAGCGCTATTGTGTAAAACTAGTGCTTTTGTGGGTAAAATAATGCTTTTGCCTTAGGATAAAAAGATGCCCCAGTGTTGGACAAAACAAATCTCCTGATGCCAATGATTGATGAATGGCGAGGTGAAGTGGGAGTTGTTTTGAACCATAGCAGCCTGATGAGACTTAGGTCATTTGTTAGGATAAATGCCTGTTGAAGTCTAGGTGGCCATGATTGCTTACCTGTTGAGACCCGAAGATACTTGATCAAAGTATCTGATGATAGTCTACGTTTAAATTTAAGAAAGTTTGAAAACAAAACAACTGATGGTGATTGATGAATGTCGATGTGCAGGAGGAGCTATGCGTGTTGCAGTTACGCGAGTGTCATCCTGCGACACAGGGGTTGTGGGACCAATTGACTCAAACTGAGATAGACTGCATTGCTGCGACTGGTTTGTACGAGGTGATGCACATGCCCGTGATTCGTATGAATCACGGTTTGATTACAGCACTAGCAGAGCGGTGGCACAGCGAGACGTGCACTTTTCATTTGGCACAGGGGGAGATGATTGTGACTTTGGAGGACGTGTGGCGCATCCTGTGGATTCCGATTCGAGGGGAGCTGGTTACATATGATAGATCTTGGGGGACTCTGTCATGTCAGAGGATTTTTGATGAGGATGTGGTCATTGATGATGGGTCGATCGCATGGGAGGATATAGCGGCACTATATGAGCCCCTTCCAACAGTGTTGTCAGGGATTGTGGGAGGACTTCTGTGTCCAGACAGGCGGTCACATGGATTGGCAGTGGGATGGGGACAGGTGATAGAGATGATGATGACCGAGGGGACTCGATTTGCATGGGGGCCGTGCATGCTGGCGCACATATATCAGGAGCTCCACGAGGTAGTGTACCAAGGGAGGGGTTCTCTAGCAGTGGGCATGACGCTGCTACATGTTTGGGCATGGGAGCACCTACCAGTGACTCGACCAGTGAGTCTCAGATTCTGAGCCATGGACCAGCCATACATGTTTATGTACAGTGGCATGATGAGTCAGCCCCACTTGGGGAAGTTAGAGTGGTGGCGGTGGGCATTGGATGACTTAGATGCAGTGATATGGTGGCCATACTTGGAGTGTGAGCCATGGGATGATGATGTAGAGGCACTACCGTATGTGTTCATGACCCGATTCCTCATTGGGAGGACTTCATATCATGTGGAGAGACAGGTGCCGAGACGAGTGATGAGGCAGTTCGGACGGCAGCAGGGATTGCCTAGTGGATCTGGAGAGTATGCACGGGTTATTCGGGAGCGGTATGCATGGGGGCCAGTGCTACCGTATGATCAGGCACTGGCAGAGTTTCGAACACTGCAAGCGAGGCTATGGGATCTACGACCGAGGGTCGTTGATGCAAGGGTGACAGCAGAGTACACACAGTATCAAGCGGCGCACCCAATCCTACGTACATCGGACCTAGCTGAGCCTATCCCAGCGTTTGAGGATGAGAGGGGACGGGGACGAGGACGGAGAGGAGGAGGTCAAGGAGGAGGAGGAGGAGGAGGAGGAGATGGAGGAGGAGGAGGAGATGGAGGTGGCAGAGGAGGAGGTGGAGGAGGAGGAGGTGGGTTGGGGATGCCGAGGCAACGGAGAGGGAGAGGTGGACTACCTCTGCAAATATCACAGGGACCTTTGATGCAGGGAGGAGTGTAGCTGAGTGGGAGGGGGATGGAGAGAGAGATCCCGATGGATAGAGGAGAGGAGATTACTGGAGAGGGTGGTGCAGGGGAGGGACCTACTGGAGAGGGTGATACAGGTGAGGCAGCGATGGACACGGGAGAGGGAGCTACTGGAGATCTGCGGGATCATATGATAGTTTACTTGCAGACCCGGATAGAGAGGTTAGAGGAGGAGGTAGCAGCTAGGGATGTGCAGCTATTTACACGAGAGTCAGAGTTGACGATGGTGCTGCGGGAGAGAGATACTGCAGTGGAGAGATTGGCCGAGCTGCAGGAGAGGGTTTGGATTGGAGTAGGAGCACAGGGTCCTATAGGGGAGGTGATGAGGGAGATGCGACGAGCGCAGGCAGAGATAGAGTACTAGTGGGGCTTATATGAGCAGGTTGTACCAGTTAGCCAATGAGCTCTCAGCTATTCATAGATGCGACAGGCCAGATCTGAGCGATCACAGAGGATGCAGAGCAGTGGGGGTGTGATGGGTCCTCTACAGTAGGAGAGATCAGGGGATGCAGAAGGGAGTGGGGGTTCGATGAGGCCTCCACGGAGAGATGGATCAGGTGGTGCAGGCACCAGTGGTGGAGTAGGTAGAGGTGGTGGGACAGCATCGGGCCAGAGTGGCATTTGAGAGAGCATTTTTGCATACATATATTGTATCATTGTTTATTCATGGACTATATCTTGGATGGCTCTTGGTAGCTGATTTTGTAGACTTCTTTGTACTCTGATATATGAGATGATATATATGAGGAGATCCCATATTGTGATGATATGCATTTGATTATGTATGGATGTTTATGCATGATGATGATTTATTGCTTAGATGGATGTGTGTACATGTATGCATTTGATGAGATGTTTCCTATATGCATGTTTTTATGATGATTTATGATGTGGGATACTGACATATGAATGCAGGTTCATATATGTATGATGTACTTGATTTTTGATGCAATGCTTTATGTATGTAATGCCATGATTATGATATATGTTTATGATTTATGAACAGGATTTTTGGTGTTTCCTATTTTGTAATATAATGATGAGATGATTTATGTGATGATGTTAATGCAATGGTTAGATGAATGATTTTATGTATGGATATGTATCTAGATGTGTGTAGATGAATGTAAGATGGATAAACAAAATGTAAAGTACAAATGCTTATATGATAATGCCTAAATGAATGCGTATGTAAAATGGATATATGAAATGGTATGAACCAATGTTTTGAAACAAATGAATTTGATGAGTCTAAATACTTAAATATGAGAGTGTGATGATACTATAACTAATATTTTTAATAACTGCACCTTAATGCAATTAAAAAGAGGATAATGAATGCGATGTGAAATGAATCCTAAAATGAGCATAATAAAATACTTTAATAACTAGATGAATGAGTGCAATGTTTGAATGTATGCAATGATAAATGATAAAGGATAATGAAATGATGATGGATAATCAACACTATATGAATGCTTAGTAAATGATTTAAAACAATCAAAGGCAATTTGATCCTATGAATGAATCTAATTATTTATGATTAATGCAATGATGCAAATATTTTGATGAAAACTAAATGTCAAGAAAATGAACTATAGTTAAAAATGACATGAATGTTTAATGCAAGATATAACTAAATGTTTAATGCAAGATGCAACTAAATATGTAATGCAAGATGCAACTAAATGTGAAGATGATATGATCATGAGGAATGCAAGGTTTGTAAGACTTTGCGTGATGCATTGATGATGTATCAGAGTACTTGGTCGTGATTGTATCCAAGACCAGCTTTTATTGGTCATTGTTGCATGTAAATCCTACATATGAATGAATGAATGGATGGGTGATATGCAACGGAATGCAAGATATAAATAGATGAGGCAAAATGATGATCCATAGTGCTCTATTTTCATCATTGAGCTTTAAAATGTTGGAAGAGAATACAAGCATCTTGACACAATGATTCAAGATGACCTGAGTATTTCTTTCATGGATTTTAATATAGCAAGTTAATACAAACGACTTGATATAAGGGTCAAGTCGACCAGAGTATTGCTTGCAGAACAGACAAGGATCATCTTCGTTCATGCATGACTTGGATCGTCCTCCTTGATCTTAGGCTGATCAGATCCTGAGACAAGTGCATACCGTACTAAGAAATAAAACCTTTATCCAAATTGGATGAGGAGGAACCAAAGAATGAGCATTGTACCTGCAAACAAACAGTATATACATAAAGAATAAAGAATATGGATCCTTGGTAATGGTTCATGTCCATATGGTTGAGGTATACGCTATAGTCAGCAAGCCGTAGTGATCTATGACTGCATTTTGCATAAGATCACGTAGCTTAGTGAACTTCCCACGTAGACACCATTAGTACATGCCCCAGAACTTCATCGGAAATAATGCGCAAACGATACAAAACAATGCTGAAGGATTCCGATATAGATAAACAAATGATTGTACTCACAAATCAACCAAGCATTTGATAGCTTAACATAATTTTCTTGTCAAAGAAAACGTCACTTTGTCTTTGTTTTGATAAGGAAGGATGCATCCTTGTTGAAGACAATTTTGGATTGTTGATGTTGATTGTTTTGGTTGATTTGATAAGTGGTCATCGTGTGAGTATTATGTCAATATTTGTTTTGTATCGGTATGGATGAGTATGTACAAGGTGTTGCCATGTTTTTGTGTGATTTTTGATGGTTTTTCGATGTTTTTGGATTTCATGAAACAATTTTGAATGTTTTTGGATTTTGTGAGACATTTTTTTTTTGAATGTTTTTGGATTTTGTGAGACATTTTTTTTTGAATGTTTTTGGATTTTGTGAGACATTTTTGAATGTTTTTGCCAATGAATCACCAGTAATGTAGAATCCACTTCCATCATCTAGATTGTAAGGGCATTGCCCCCAAGTTGGACATGATTTATGAAAAAGCGGGATGCCAGATGCATGAAGTACTTTTCTTGGATTACAGATCAAATAACAAGCCATGGTTAGATGGATGGATGTGTGTATGTATGAATGGGATCGCAACGAGCCTGAAAGATACTGGAGCCATTGCCTTTACGAGTGGCGCCTGTTTGCCAGGTTTTCACCATCGCACTTACCCAAGGTGCCACCGGAGTGGTTGTTCACCGTTTGGATGTATGATTTTTCTTTACTTTTTGAATGTTTTGTATTTTCTTCAGGACATTTTCTGAATGTTTTTGGGATTTTCTGATATGCAGGGGAGCCTGATGCTCTATACACCTTAAGTATAAAATCGTTTGAGGTGCATGCTATTGATTGGATCTGCGAGCGGTTCTCCTTCTGATGTAGCCAACTGATATGCCCTGGACCCGAATACAGTAGTGACAACATATGGGCAGAGCCAATTTGATTCAAACTTGCCTTGATGTTCTCTGTTTGGTTGGTTGTGAGGATTCTCTCGAAGAACAAGATCACCTATCTCAAATGTATGAGATCTAACTCGGTGATTGTAGCTTCTACTCATGCGCTGCTGATAGGCTTTGAGGTGATTGTATGCAGCTTGTCGCTTCTCATCAAGTAGCTCTAAGTCCTGAAGACGAGATACTCTATAGGCTTCATCATTGATGAGATTATGCAAGGAAACCTGTAGTGATGGTATCTCAACCTCAATAGGTAAGATAGCTTCTGCACCATAGACCAATGAATAAGGAGTTGCACCTGTAGGGGTTCGAATGCTAGTTCGATATGCCCATAGTGCTGGATTTAATTGAACATGCCAATCATGGCCAACATCATTGACTGTCTTCTTTAGGATCCTCAATATGTTTTTATTGGATGCTTCGGCCTGACCATTGCCTTGTGGGTAATAGGGGGTGGAAAAGCGATGTTGGATATGAAATTTCTCACAAAGTTCACGGACATCCTGATTTTTGAAAGGAAGACCGTTATCTGTGATGATGGACATGGGTACACCATACCGGTAGATGATGTAGTTGAGAATGAATGAGGCGATCTGCTTGCCAGTGACTTGGGTAAGTGGAATAGCTTCGATCCACTTTGTGAAATATTCGGTGGCGGTAATTATAAATTTATGGCCGTTGGATGAAGATGGATGAATCTTACCCACAAGGTCAAGGCTCCATTGAGAAAAAGGCTATGGTGTTGTGATTGGTTGTAGTTCCTGTGTTGGTGCATGTATCAGGTCACCGTGAATTTGATATTTCTTGCATTTCCTGACAAAGTAGTAGGAATCCTTTTCCATAGATGGCCAATAGTATCCTGCTCGCATGATCTTCTTGGCTAGTGATGGACCACTTGAGTGAGTCCCATAAATTCCTTCATGTACCTCTTCCAAAACCTTTGTTATCTCATCCTGTTGCAGACATCGAAGGAGAGTACCATCAAGACCGCATCGGTATAGGGTTTCGGCAATAATGGTATATCGGGCAGTTTGGTGAATGAAGGTTTTACGTTGGTTATTCAATTGGTTGGGAGGAAGGGTGTGATCGTGGAGATAGGTGTAGAACTCACCGTACCATGGGGATTCGGAACCAACAAGGTGACATATCATTTCGGATTTGGGGATATCATAAGCAAGGATCCAAAGCTGTTCTACCAAGAACTCGTAGCGTGTTGAATTCTGTGGAAGATCTAGTAGAGATGCGATGGTAGCCATAGCGTCAGCAGCTCAATTCTGATCTCTTGGTATCTGCTCAAAAGTGATAGTAGTAAATGATGTCTTTAGAGTGTCCACCATTTGCTTGTATGGCATGAGTTTATCATCTTTGGTCTGATACTCATCTGTTGCTTGTCGAATGACCAGTTGGGAGTCACCATATACTTGTAGTTCTTGTAATTTCCATTGTACAGCTAGCCTGAGTTCTGTGATCAAGGCCTCATACTCTGCTATGTTGTTGGTGCATGGAAATGTGAGCCTGTAAGACTTCGGGATGTTGTCACCTTGAGGTGTGATAAACAGAATGCCTGCCCCCGAGCCATGCCTAGTGTATGAACCATCAAAATATAGTTTCCATGGCTGTGCTTTTGTGATCATGAATATCTCTTCATCTGGAAAATTGGAAATGAGAGGATGATCGCCTATGAGTGGTGCATCGGCCAACTGATCTGCAATAACTTGACCTTTGATAGCTTTATAATCTACATACTCAATGTCAAATTCACTTAGAATCATTACCCATTTGGCCAAGTGACCTGTCAATGCTACTTTGCTGAGTAAGTACTTGAGTGGATCAATCTTTGCGATGAGTTGTACCTTGTGCGTCAACAGATAGTGCCGCAGTTTAGTGGCTGCTAAGATCACTGCTAGGCAAGCTCGCTCAATATGTGTGTAATTGAGTTCATAGCCAACCAGTGTGCGAGAGATGTAGTATACAACACACTCTTTTCCTTTTGTATTATGTTGTGCCAGTGGTACACCCAATGCTGTACTTGTCACTGAGATATAAAGTAACAACGGTCTACTTGGATCTGGTGGCATCAGCAATGGTGGATTCATGAGATAGTCTTTAAGCACCTGAAATGCTTGTTGGCATCGGGCATCCCACTAAAAGCGGATGTTCTTGTGTAGCAGGTATGTGAATGGGTGACACTTATCAGCCAATTGTGCAATGAATCTGCGGATGGATTGAAGCCGTCCTTGTAGTGTTCTTAGCTGACTGATATTCCTTGGAGGTGGCATGTCCATGATTGCTTTAACCTTTGCTGGATTGACCTCAATGCCTTTGCTTGAGACAATGTATCCTAGAAGCTTCCCGGAGGTCACTCCGAAGACACATTTCTTTGGGTTGAGTCGAACATGGTATTGTTCCAGTCTATCAAAGATTTTATCTAAGATGTGGAGATGTCCTTCTCTGGTGAGTGATTTTGCTAGTAAGTCATCCACATAATCTTCCATCATAGTATGCATCATGTCATGGAAGATGGTGGTCATTGCTCTTTGATAGGTCGCTCTTGCATTCTTTAGACCCAAAGGCATTACATTCCAGTAGTATGTGCCCCATGGACATGTGAAGGCTGTCTTATGTTGATCTTCTGGTGCGATCTTTATTTGATTGTATCCTGAAAAGCCATCCATGAGTGAAAGCATGGCATGTCCTGCTGTCAAATCCACTATGATGTCAATATTTGGTAGGGGAAAATCACCCTTAGGACATGCCTTATTTAGATCTCTGAAGTTAGTACAAATATGGATGCCCCCTTTTGGTTTGCCAACTGGCACAATATTGGAGATCCATTCTGCATAATCAATTGGTCTACTGAAACCAACATCCAGGAGTTTCTTGAGTTCTGTTTTGACTAGCACTGCAATTTGAGGATGCATCTTACGAAGCTTTTGCTTGACAGGTTTGGCTCCTTCTGCTGCTATGAGATGATGCATAACTAAATCAGGATCAAGCCCAGGCATGTCTGCATATGACCATGCAAAGTTGATCTGATGCTGCTGGAAGAACTCTATAAATTTAGGCTGTTCCTCTGGAGTGAGAAGAGATGCCAGATGTATGATATGAGGATTTTTAGGAGTCCCCACATTGTATTCTTTGGTCTCCTCAATGAGAATCGTTGATCATTCCTGTTGTGTACTAGCAGGGAGAATGTCAAACCCTTCATCGTCAGGCACCTCAGAGAGGTTTTCACCATTGGATACGCTCTTTCTTTTTACTTTTGTCGGATCAAACAGTGCCACAGTGTGGTTTTCACTGGAAGATCCATGTTTTATTGTTATGTTTTTGCAGCTAAAGGGTTTGGCATCCACCCCGAAGTATGCCGCGCTATTAAGTGCAATGGCGAATCTAGCTTTGTGATCCCCGCTTGGTAGATTATCCCGTAATTCCAAAAAGTCAATGATAGCCTCATCGTTTTGGAAGAGGTCAAGACATGGAGGATTTGATTGGTTCCATTCGATGAGTTTAGGGTGGATAATGGGCATTACTTCATCGATTAGGTTAAGTGCGTTAGATGTATCAGTGAGGGTTAAGACATTATGGTGAAGGTTGTTGATGGTACTCTCCTTGTCAGAATCAGACGTAGGATGAGACGTAGGGTCTGTGGAAGATGTTTCCAGCTCAGGTACCCAAGTGGTCTTTATCTGTGCTTCTCCGTAAATAGGGATGTCTTTGCGTGGTGGAGGTGGTGATGTGTCTTCCTCATCTGAAGTGTTAAGCTGTACAGAATCATATTCCCACTCATGTGAGTCGGTCTCTGAATCACTTTCCAGCATTCAATTGCTATACCATACTAGGATGTCTTTGGAGTTAAACACGGCAGGTGTGATTGGTTTATGTATCTTTGTAGTAATTGGTGTTGCAAGAACTATGATGGGGATTAAAGGATTTGTTACTGGAAGTATTGGCAGTGTTGACTTAGTGGCTTCTGTTGGAACGGCTGGTGCCATAGATGCTGCTGCGGGTTCTGATACAGTTGTTGCTACAAATGGTGTTGCTAATGGGATTACTGGTTCATTTGGTGGGATGAATGACATTGATGACGGTTGCGGTGGGTTTGTGAGCCTCAATGGGGCAGTGGGGATAGTGCTTGATGGTGCTTTGATTATGAAAGGTGTCCTCTTTGCAGTAGGTGGGCAAAATGGTTTGCTGGGTTTTCCTTTGAATCTGAGTTTAGGAAGGATCTCTTTTTCAAAGCCTAGGCCTGTATTACCTTTGGGCTTGAATTCTGGTAGCAGAGGTTCATGTCGTCCTTGTTTGCAGTATCCCAAAGCACTTTGACCATCATATCCCATTCTTTGCATAATGAGGAGGCCTTTGCCATACTGTTTCGTAGGAAGTGTAACTTGCAGTTTATCAGTGGTGATGCGATCTTTATAGATCCATTCCGCTAGGTCCTCATCTTGTGTCTCTTCCTCTTGACTCTTTCCAAGGATGAAAGGCGTTAAGGCATATGCAGGCATGATTAGTGGTTGCTGGAGTAACTGCTGTGGTTTACCATGTGTTCTAGGAGAAGTGGGCATTTGTCCCTGTAGCGTCCTAAAATTGTGACACTTGCAATTTCGACTACATTTTGGTCTTCATGATGGCGACGCAACACGCAACCTGAATGGAGGCCCCGAAACTTGCTCACGACACTAAAAACTGCATTTTTCAAGCACCCTGGCCTGAACCTCCTTGCACCCTGCTGTCCCGGGAGGTGGGACCAGAGCGCCCAGCGACCTGGTCCTTCAGGACCAGCGCCCTGGTCCCCCAGGACCATGGTGCCTAGTGCCCTAGTCCCTGGGCCTATTTTGGGCCCGGTCTCCTATGGGGTCTCGGGTCTTTTTGTTTGCAATTTGGAAATTAACTTTCTTGGTCGGCCTAAGGTCGGGAAAATTAGTCTATCAACCCTAATTGGCAAGTATATAAACTACATTTTCCTCTCTCATTTGGGTAGATGGAAAAAAGGCGAAAGCAAGATTCAAACATTCAAGCATTCAAGCATTCAAGCATTCCTTCTAAGTCTCCATTCAAGGCTAAGTGTTGCATTCAAGACAAGGATTCAACCATTGAAGAGGAGATCACTTACTACATGCTACATACAACATACTACATACAACAAACAACAACATCTATACCTTTGCACATAAGGATACAAACATCCTTAGAACAAGGTATTAGTACTTGTTTTACATTACATACATTTACAATTACAACAATTTCTCATTTCTTGGTTAATTCCAAAACCGGGGTTTGACCTAAAGGCAAACCCCTAATCCCTAACCCCCCAATCGTCTTCGCTTTTCTGTGTGTAGGTTGCAGGTACGCGGCTGAAATTGAAGATCTGGAATCCTTGTGCAGAGACGAACAGATCCCCCTTCGTTTCGCAGATTTTTCGGAGGACCGTGGCGCCGGGCGCCATCGTCCTGACAACTTTTGCTCAAATTTGCAGGACAGCGCCGTATCGACATTTTACTGCTAATTCCAAGTCCGCAGCTTCATCCTATATCCCTAACTCAGTTTATAAGCGAATCTTTGTCACTTTCTATGCATTCCTAGCTTAATTCCTCTATCAACATTCTTTACAAAAGAGGGTAGCCTTGCTTTCTTAACCCTTGAAACACATTTAGCATCTAATCTTGCATTGTGTGGGATTGGATCTTGTGGGTTTCAACCCCTCTATTGAATGTAAAGTCTCTCCCCTAAGTGAAAACCATCAACCCTAGTAACCTCCCTTCTCTCTCCTCGGAGTTGGAAGAGGGGAGAGCAACTAGGGTTCGATTGCGATTTTTCGCTTTACATTTTGGTGAGCCTGACGTGAACATCCTTTCTGATTATTCATGGTTAGATCTGAAAATTGGATTCCTTGATTACATTTCCATGTTTGATCTTTTGCAAATTTTAGAGGTTGATTGCATAAAAACCCTAAATTTTCTTTTTGAAAATTGAACTTGTGAAATATTTAATTGTTAATGCTTGTTTCAGATTTGCCCTTCTATTACAAATTATCAATTCATATTTGTGCTTTAATTTTGAAAATTAAGTGGTTAAGTGTCAAAACCCTAATTTTTGAAACCCTCTTGATTCAACCTTTGTCCGACAATTTCACTGATCAAAACATCTCCAAATCAGCTGTAACTTTGGATTCCGCAATAAAATCACAATATCTTTCATCCCTGAAAATTTGGAAAAAAGTTGCGAGGACCGTGTGCACTCCGAGCGCCATCGTCCCCGACATTTTTTTTGAAATTTCGGGAGCGAGATCTTACTGTATTTTCCTGCTAAAATCCAGAATTTTGGCTGATTTTATCAATTATAACACTTTCAAAATTACAGTCAAAGTTGGTCTTGTGATTGCTTGGTTTAAGGCTCCTAATCATTCAAAAATAATCGAAATTGAAATTTTTTGTCAAAATTGTGTTCTTACTGTCCTAAATCTGAAAAGTGTGTTTGCATTCATTCGAAATTTCAGTGCTTCATTCAAATTCTTGCAATTTGTGACTTTTGAAATTAAGTGCTTAATTACAACAACTTTGATTTCCGCTTTCAAAATTGAATTTTGCGTGAAATTGAGTCAACTTTTGAATTTTAAAACTTGCATTGCTTTTGGTATTCCCTCTAAAATCATAAAATTCAAAATCTCAGTTTCCCTCTCTTTTTCAAAATTCAAATTTTGCATTTTTTCGACAATCTGGGTAGGGTTAAATTTTGAGATTGCAACTTTAATTTGGCCTATCTACAAATCGTAAAATCACTCAATTTTTTCAGATTAGCTCTAAAATCATCATACCTTTCATCCCTACAAATTTCGAAAAAAGTTGTCAGGACCGTGTGCACTCTGAGCGCCACGGTCCCTGACATTTTTTCTGAAATTTTGGGAGACTGTCGTGATTGCATTTAATAGCTTAAATCTAGAAGATTGGCTGATTCTACTGAAAATTGCTACCTCTAAATTCAAAATCTTCTCCCCTTCTCTAGTGCATGAGTTTTACAACAATAAGCCCTACCTACACTATTCCCATTAGACGAAGCCGTAGAATTAAGTCTTTCCGAGGTTTGATTACCGAGGAGATGGAACCTAATTTGAATAGCCTTTTTAACGAGGACATGGGTAATTCCTTTAATCCTCCTAATGATGAAGCTCTCCATGAGGTTTCTGTAGAACAACTTTCAAAATTGGATAATCAATTTGATGATTTTCACCAATGGATGTCTCATGAGTATCCCGATAGTCAAGCTCTTCCTTTAATTGAGGGTCTAAAACATATGCTTCAAAGTGATAAGAATGGAATTGATATTTTGCATGGTATTTCACACATTGTGAATTCAAATGTGATGCCTATGAAGAGTTGTGCTGAAACTTTAGGTTATACACAACCTCCTACACAAGTTAATCATTCTATTCCTTTGACAACTTCTATTGCTAGCATACCTACCTTTACATCAAACATAATGACTGCTTCTATACAAGATGTTCCCCCTGTGATCACTAGTCATGGGGGCAATCCTCCCTCTTCAATCAACCCTCTTCCTTCATTTAATCCGACTTCTTCATTCATTCCTTCAATGAGTGTCCCTATTACATCTCCACAAATGAACATGATGCAAGGGGGCACTTCATTCAATCATTCCATTCCTCCTTGTAGTGTTCCTCCTGTCCAATCATCTCCTATGACTAATTATCATAGAGTCCCACCACCTTATTCTCTACCCTCTTTCAATAACATAACACCTCCATCTCAATCTAACACATCTAATATGAATTCTTCAACTGAAGTGACCATTAACAATCTTGCACAAACTGTCTCTTCTTTACAGCAACAAATTGCCTCTATGAATCAATCTAAGTTTGGTGTGCCCACATTTGATGTTGCGAGCCCACTTTCTCTTGACATTGTTCGAGCTATCCCTCCTAAACATGTTGAAATCCCGCATTTGGAACTTTATAATGGTAAAGGTGATCCTCTAACACATGTTAAGACTTTTCAAACAATTTGTACCGATTTTGCTTATGACCAAAGGTTTCTTGCGAAACTATTTACTAGAACATTAAGAGACAAAGCCCTACAATGGTATTGCTCGTTGCCTTCTTATTCTATTACTTCTTTTGAACAACTTGCAAATGCTTTCATTCAACAATTTCAAAACAATATAAGTCCTAAAGTTACTTTGATTGATTTAATGCATTGTAAACAAGGTGTTAAAGAAAAAGTGACTGATTTCATTGGTAGATATAAGCATTTGTATGCTCAAATTTCTTTTCCAGTGCCTGATAATGATATTCAAAGAATCTTTATTTCTAATTTACAAAAAGATATTCGAGACAAACTTCTATTTTCTGAGTTTACTTCTTTCCAACAGTTGTGTGCAACTCTTCACAATTATCAACTGACTGTGAGTCAAATGGAACAATCACATCCTATGGCTCCGAGTGATAAGGGTGATAGCAGTCAACAACCATTTGGGAAGTTTAAACCAAACAGAGATTCCATCAAATTCAATGAAAACATCATCAACAACAATGTGAATGCAGCATCAGGTGTGTCTCCTATTTCTAAGTTTTTCAAGAAAGAAAGAAAGTATACTCCTTTGAATGAATCATTGCATAGTATTATGAATAAGTTATTGGAACAAAATGTGCTTACTCTTCCTCCTATAAGACAAATTGATCCTGCAAAGATTACTTCACCTTATTTTGATAACAAATCTTTTTGTCACTTTCATCGTCAGCCTGGGCATGATACTGAAAAATGTTTTTCTTTAAAGGGTAAAATTCAAGACTTGATTGATAATAATACTATTTTTGTTTCTAGAGTGAATGATAAAGGCAATACATCTGTAGCTCCTCCTAACCAAAATCTTTAGATTTTTACTGATCCATTACCTTCTCATACCTCTAATGCGATTGAGGCTAATGATTCCTCTCTCTCATCTGATGGTCTTGTGTCTATAACTCCGAATGTGATTAACTTTGTAGAGCAGAAAGAAAATCCTAAAGAACCTTCCATCACATTTGATTCTAGTGAAACCATTAGAGCACCTGATGGTCCTTTATAAATAGTTGCAAAAGTCAAGAATATACCTTGCCGTGGAGTGCTTATTGATCCTTCCTGCATGGTTAATGTTATTACTGAAGAATTTCTTTTTACTTTGCAATTGAATCAAGTGATCTATGATAAAACAGATGTGATTGTGAAATTATTTGATGCATTTTCTTCTCCTGCAATTGGTTCTATTACATTGCCTATTGAGGTCCATAACAAATCTCTTGATGTGAACTTTGCTATTATTCCTTCATCCGAACAATTTCATGTGAAGCTTGGCTATCCTTGGCTATCTTCCATGAAAGCTATTGCTTCTCCCATTCATAAGTGTTTGAAATTTCCCCATAATGGTGAAGTTGTTACTGTCAATCATAGTCTCTTTAAACCAGCTGAAAGAACTTCTAGTGTTCCTATTGATTACTTTTGGCCTAAACAATTCCAATCTCTTCCTCCGCGAAGTGATCATCTTTTCAAATCTTATCAAAAGTGGAAAACAGATATGATCTTATCTTTAAGTGAACCTAGAACACCCAAACTTGATATCCCTATCGTTCTTGAGAAGGAAGTTCTTCCTTTGAAAGATAAAACTAATGTCTTTCCTCAAGAAGATTCCCAACCCATCCCTATGGATGTGACTATATCTATGCCTAATAAACCTTCTAAAAGTAGACCTATACCTCCTCGTCATGATGGACTTGGTCTTCTTCCTAAACCAAAAATTCCTCCTTTATATGGAGCAGTTCCTCCTCCTTCCTTCTATAGAGAGAAGAGACCTTCCTCTTCTCCTATTATCCAGCCTAAGAGACCACAACCTAAACACCCAAGTGATAAGGATGAGAACATTCCTCCTCCTCAATCTCCTCCACTTCCTACTAAGACTAGACGAAATTGTTTTGCACGTGAATGTCGACGAAGGCGTCGTCTTAGGACTCAAGCAACTGCTTCTCAAACTTTGCAATCTCCAAAAAACCTTCAACAAGCATTATTCCATTTTCTTCTCAGCCGGACATTGAACCTAAATCTCCTAAACATAAGATGCATGATGGTCTTGATCCTGTGTGAGTTAAAGATCCTATTTTTATAAATCTTGATGATGCTATAGATGAAAATGTTATTCATGATGAACATGTTACTCCTCTTGCTTCTGATAGTGAATATGAACTTGTTGATATTGATAACCATTTATCTAACGAATTTTCTAAAGCACTTATCCTAGCTCCTAGACAAGAACAACGTGGCTTGGAACATGAACATAGCCCTTGTTTGGATCTTGTGATAGCTCCATCTCCTGTGTTGGATGTTCCTCCTCTAACGTGTTCCCTGCCTTCCCGAAACATTGATCAGCAAGATCGGGGGGTAGATGACATGCTAGACTAGTTTCATTAGCATAGCAGATTCTCTCCTCCTCTCTTGTGTTACTTCTTCTATGTGTTATTCTCATTCTTCTATTTGTTGTCCTTAGTGTTGTCTACTTGAGGACGATACAAAGCATTGAGATCTCTTTTGGTCTCTCTCATGTTGACTCAAAAGACACATGTGTTCCCTTCTTCTAGGTGACCTTCCTTGATTGGGGAATGAAGAACAATTATGCATACATACATATGATATATAGGGGTGTTCGAACTAGCAAGAGAGGCGAGACTTACATATGATGTAGAGGAAATGGCTTCTCTATTATTAGGGACAGTAATCTCTAGTTGATGGTTGATATTATGGCAATACGAAAAGCGATTTGCATTGCCAAGGATTGTAATCTCTATACCGTTATGTGGGAACTTGATACATTGATGGTAGGTAGATGGAACAGCTTGCATGGCATGTATCCAAGGTCTCCCTAATATTAGATTATATGGCAGAGGAAGGTCCAGAACCTGACAAATTATGTGCTTTACCATAGGGCTGACTCGGATTGGTAGTACCACAGAGCCTTTGGATGAACGCTCTGCATCATCATAGGCCTTGATGGTGATCTTCTTGCGAGGATCTACTGATTCTATTGCATATCCCAATGCTATGACCAACTGTAGTGTGCAAATGTTCAGGCTTGCTCCATTATCTATCAAGACTCGCTTGATCCTGTGTTGGTTGATAAAGCCTTCAATGTGTAGCGAAGCATTATGAGGTTGTTGGAATGAAGAGTTGTCACTTTCGGAAAAAGTGAGACAAGGTGATGTCTTTAGATTTCCAACCATGGCTTGAAATTGGTCTATATTCAGGTTTGCAGGGACTGACGCCTCTTGGAGTGCTTGATCCAAGATAGTTTTATGAGATGGCGATAGGCGCAATAGCTCTAAAATGGATATAAGCGCAGGCGTTTTATCTAATTGTTCCACAAGATTGTACTACTTTGGGACGGAGGTGGTGCCCTGTGGAGCTGCCTTGATGGTGACCTTGCCATGACGTGTAACAACATTACAATTTGAGGTGGGATTTTTGAAGGTTATGGTTGCAATTTGTTCACTGGCATCATACAGGTGATTTACAGTGTAGTTATACGCAGCCTGCGTATAATTAGTGGTATCAGTGCCTCGCCGGGAAGTGAAAGGACCCCTTTGATCTTGTGATGGAAGTGGATTCTTGAACATCAGATGATCATTATTGGTCGTTTTTGGGTCATGTCCTTCAATTTCAATTTCTCCTCGATCAATAAGATCCTAAATGAGATCTTTCAATCGGTGACAATTACTTGTCTTGTGTCCTCTTCCTTGATGGAACTCACAGTGTTCAGTATCTCTCCACCTTGCTGGTTTGACCTGAGGCTCATAGTTTGATAGCTTAGGTAGAGTGATCAAATTCTAAGAAATAAGTTGTCGCAACACTGTTTCAATGGGTTCCCCTAAGGGAGTGTATGTGCGTTTTTGTTTTTGTGGACGAGGTCTTGGTTCATCATGAGATGTGATGCGACCTTGATTAGGAGGAACATTTGTGTTATTCTAAGGTGGAGGATTTTGTCCTGCAAACCGAACCACAGGTTGTGCATTTTGGATAGTCCAAGCATCCACAAATCCATCGTTGACGATATTCTTGTTTTTGTTCCAGAAGTTTGGTTTATCACTATTGAAGCGCAGGCGAGGACCATCTTTTGGTTCATTAAAGATTTTGATGAGTCCTTTCTTGATGAGTGCCTGTTCACATTTTAAACCCTTGGTGATCATATCATTAAAAGAGTCTGTGTCTTTGACATCCAGGTGAAATTCCATTTCTTCGTTTAAGTTGGAAATGAAAATTTCCACTAGTTCTTGTTCAGGTAACTGAAGAGAATGTCTGCTAGACATTTGGTGCCATCGTTGTAGGAATACTGAGAAGAGTTCACCTGGTTTTTGTTTGGTGTTGCATAGATCAGCCATGGTGATGTCGCGTTCAATGTTATAAGAGTAATGAGATAGGAACTTCTGGATGAGTTCCTCAAATGTTCTAATGCCACCTGGTAGTCGGGAAAACCATGATGTGGTTGTTCCTCCCAAGCTTTGGGGGAAAAGGCGCATTAGGTATGTATCTTCATATGCTACTTCGAGACAAGCGGAATAAAATTCTCGGACATGATCGCGGGGATCCCCCTTTCCTCTATATTTTTCAAATTTGGGTGTTTCGAATCCTCGTGGAAAGGGTGGCATATAAATATTCCTATCAAACGGATAGGGACAGATGTTGTTAAGTGAGAATTGATTGGTCTTAAACACCACTATGAAGTTGTTGGGCGAGATTCTCGAGTTGTTACCGCAACATCTCCATTTCATTTGGAGGAGGAGGTGGTGGGTTACCTCGAGGAATGTTATATCTGATGTGATTTCTACCTCTTTCCTCCTCATGGCGATTTTGTCTTTCTGATGCTTGTCTTAATTGGGCAAGACCAAAGTCAGAGGGGAGTTTGGCTCCTTCTTGAGCGAGTTTTAAGAAGTGAGCATCCGCATTGCTCCTGAGTATTTCATCAAACAATCTGTTAAAGTGAGGGTTATGCTGAGCCCTTTCGATTGTTGCAGGAGTGGGAGTACTTGGGTTTTCGTCATTTATATTTCCTCCAAGCGCTTCTTGAAATTCATTGAGATTTTCGTGTTCTTCTTCCTCAATTTCTATTTCTCGTTGCCTTGACCATGATCGGGTTTGAGCCATTTTGCTTGCAAGTTTTTTTGTTGAAGTTGATTGAAGATGATGATGAGTTGTCGATGAAATGAAAGATTGATGGTTGGTGAATTGTGTTGCATGTGGATCTCTAGCACTTTAAGGTAGATGTAACCGAAATTCCTTTTTTGAATTGCTTGTTTGTTTGAGGAGTTTGGATGTGATAAGGTGTAGAGAAATCTGAGATGTGTTATAGATTTTGACTACCTAGTAATGAGAGGATTCACTCATGAACTAGTTTTACCCTGCATAGATGTGTCTCTTAGGATGAGCTTATCCTAGATGTAGAAACAATCTAAAAAGTGATGTGATGTGTTTGATTCAAGCAATATCTAAAACAGGAATCTTGGGACAAGAACCTCTTAATGTTTTGAGAGTTTTGGGATGGATTGATGATGGAATAATGATGTATGAATGAGATGATGGATGTTTTTGTTTTCAACTTTAATAAAAAATTTGTGTTACAAATCGGACAAACTCTATCTCTTCCCTTTCAGGTGTTGATGGTATTTCTCGAGCTGTGTTGTAGGTGATGCAGACGTTTGGGAAGAAGTTGGGATTAATCTTTCCTACTTGATTTTTGTGATAACTCAGAGCTCTATATTGCATAAAAGCTCTGTGGTTCAATGATTCAGAATCAAATTCGTTTGTTTTGCCTTGAAGGTAGAGACACATGTGACGCAAAAAGACTCTATGTGAGACAAAGATTTGTCTATTTATATAGAAGAATTTCCTCCTTTTGATCAAAGCCTTTGAGCTTAATGGTCTTCTTTTCAAGTTGATATTTTGATGATGCTTCTTCTTTCGCAAGATGTGAAGAATGGTCATAAAATTTGACTCTTTGTTGTTTGCACTTTGTTTTTGGTATTTTTGGTTGTTTTTGAGAAATGTTGGATGAATACTTTGTTTTTGGGATGGATTTTCTGATTTTTCCTTGACAAGAAAACAAAGCAAGCACACAAACACAAGAATGTTGCCCCCAAAGGCACAAATGAGTATGGGTCTAGATCAACCCAATCCTTGGACTTGTATATGACCCTTCCTTTAGATGTATTTTAAGGTGTATTTTCAAATCCTGAAGTTGGCTCAATTTGCACTAGGTCTTTAAAACGAACACACTTCAAACACTTTTTATCCCTAAGGTCAAATGGCCAGTTGTGATAAATTTAGCCCACATCTTGATATTTCTTCGACTTTGGTACTACATACCTTATGAATCCCGCTGTGGCAGGTAAGGATGTGATATACTAAGTCTTGCACGAGCATAACAAATAGATGATCCCTATGATGGGGGAGTCACCACTTTTATCAAGCCACAAGTGACTTTTCAAAAAGCTATGTTTCTACTCAAGGAAATATGTATGGTGAGTATCTTGGGAGCAAAACCATCTATGCTCCTGCACTAAATTATACCTCAAATATCCTCAATCAATAGAACAGGTGGGCTACTACTTAAAGGTGTTTAGTCATGTTTGATGTTTTTGGACATAAGTTCATTCTGCAGTGACTCACTTAAGAGCCTTGTAACTGGTGGTGGGGCCCATTTGTCCTTTCGGCTAGTTACACTGTAGGAACAGCTATACCCAAGGCTACAGCTTTCGCTCTCACCTGATTTCTATAGCGGCTCGAAGGATTTACCGCTCGAGGTCATTCCCAAGAGTATCGATCCCTTGGCAGGCCTCTCTTAAAAAGATAAAATTTGAGTGTTACTAACACTTTTCTCTTGCACCTAGGACCACGAGAGCCAAGGGAGAGGATAGTGTGTGTTAGAGGTAGGTCCACTCGACTGACCTTTGTGCACAAGCATACCAAACACCAAATTCACTTGTTCTTTTTAATCCATCATTGCAATGTGATCTAACTATTTGGAGATGTTGCTCCAACAGTCATGGTGTTCTTTTTAACTTCAAAAGCAATGTGTTTTGTAATCTAGAATTCAGAAATCCTGGTCAACTTAATGAAAAACATGTTTGCATGAAGTAAAATCGCTTGGAAAAATCAGAACAAGTGGATTGTGTATTTTATTTGCACCAAAATTTGAAGTGTGGTTTGTAAATTCTTTAGTTTGATGCAAGAAAAGAAACTTTGTGTGTTGATTTTAAGCACCAAAATAAAGATGAATCCTAACTAGAAAACAATGGAAATTTGATTTTGTTCAAGTTTTAAAAGCACCAAAATGAAAATTTTATGATTTTTAGGGGTTAGTTTTAACTTGCAAAAACCACAATTCGTTAGTAAAATTTATGTCAAAGGGGGGGGCTTCCACAAGCCTAAGATGTTCAATTTTTTGGTTACAAGGCAACTTGGATGACACTCTGTCACAATAGCGCTAATCTGTGTTTTGACAGAAGCGCTACTTTAAATAGAAGCATTGAAAGAACGGGGGAGACAGAGAGGCAAAAGCGCTATAAGTGTTCCAATAGCACCAGAAGAATCACAGAAGCACTAAAACAATTTCAAAAGCGCCGAAACTTTTACAATAGCGCTATTGTAAAAACAATAGCACTAAAAGAAAAAGTGTCGGTAGCGCTAGAACGTGTTCAATAGCACTAAAGCGCGACCTGTGTGGCACTTTCAACAAGCAAACATGTTAGTTAAAAAAAAGAGGATATGTTTTGGGTGCTTCGATTCACATTGGGTTCACCAAATGATGCCCTCCTAAATGGCACAAGGTTAGCAAATGATAAAATAACACCAAAGACACAAAAACCCTTGCATGTTCGATTCACGTCGGGTTCACCAAATGATGCCCTCCTAAATGGCACAAGGTTAGCAAATGATAAACAACACCAAAGACACAAAAACCGTTAGTGTTAGTCAATCAAAAACTAATCTATGAAGGCATACCAAGAGAGATACTAAAAGCATGCTAATGTATCTAATAAATGAAACAAAGATTATGAGGCATCTCCAACTGCCTCTTAGCATGGCCTTAGCTCCTTCTCCCTTGTTCCTCTCCTCTCCAAGTTCCAAAATAGTGTAGCTCTCAGCAGCTTTTTGCACTATGGATGCTTATGGAGGATTGAGATTTTAATATTAAGCTTCAAATATGAAATGAAAAGCCAAATACTATGCTAGTGATGCTAAAATGATTGATTTTACCAAAAAGACAAGATTTTAGTTATGCTATGCTAAATGCTCTCTAAAAATGTCTATAGCCTAAATGCATACAAGTTTTCAGAATTTGGATTATGAAGGAATGGGCTCTATTTATAGGAAAAATGGAGTAATGGATGGCCAGGATTGAAGGGTTTAATCAAGGGTCAAGCTTGAAAGTTGGGGATCCATGTGCACAATTTGTACCAATGAAATGGTGACAAGTGTCAACATAGGGTTGGGTTGAAAGAAAGGGGTTGGAGGCATTGAATGCTTGAGAAGACCTCATGGTTATCTAGAAGGTAAGGGTCAAGTCTAAGTTAAGATTACCCACTGGATTAAGAGTTAACCAAGGATAAACCTTTGTGCAAATGATTAAGAGATAATCATGGTCAAAGCATTAAAGGCTTGATGAGACCCTTGGGTTGGGTAGAGGTTGAGTCAAAACAAATGTTTTAACCATGTAGGAGGGTTTGGGTTAACCATTAATGGTTATTGGAGACTTTGTGGAATTAAGTGGTTGAAAGTTGGCAGCCTTTAATGGCTATCAAAGACTTTGAGGATTTAAGTGGTCGAAGGTTGAAAACCTTTAATGGTTATCCAAGACTTTTGAGGTTTGAGAAGTGACTCCATTTTGCTTAGGAATGTGACAATAATTAGGGGATGGATTAGGCTAATTAGGAAGGGGTTAGAAGAATCTAGAAGGGGATTATATTTTTGCAAGTGGATTTGGTGGGTGAGGGAAAATAGGATTTTATTAAAAATAAAAATTCATTTATTTCAATAAATGTGTGCAAGTTGCATTTGTAGGAAAATGCAAGTGGGGGGATAATGATTTAAATAAATGTTTTATTTAATTTATTTAAAAGAGGAAAAGGGGATTTTAATTAAATAAATTGATTTTATTTATTTAATTGATTGGAATTTGATTTAATGAATTAATTAAAATAAATTGAATAATTTATTTAATTAATAGAAGAATGTTTGGGGATTAATTAAATATTAATTTAATTAACTGATGGCTAGTAGATTTTTAATCAAATAAATACAAAATATTCATTTAATTAAAATGGACAGATTTGTGTGACTACACCTCTGTTTCTGGCCTTACACAGGCGCAGAATGTCTTACACAAGCATAGAATGATGTAACACAGGCGTAGATCCCTTTGACACAGGTGCAAAATTCTTTAACACAGGTGCAAAATGCTTGACACAAGCACAGATTGCTCCTACACAGGCGCATAAGTCCTCAGAAAGCCCTGCATTACCTTGTTTCTTGGGTTTTTCACCTGCAAATTAATGTAGCTAGGGGGTTAGTTCACATCAGGTTCACTGATTAATGTAGCTAGGAATTTGGAAATCATCAAAGCAATGTTAACATTAGTCTAGTTCAATCACGAAAACTCAATTGCAATGATAACAATCCTAATTACATTCAATAAAGACATGAAAACAAGACATCAATTCAAACGCAAACCATTGCAAACTTGAATGTCTCCTTCATGTGGCTCCATTGTCCTTCTTTCTCCTTCAAATAGCTTTGTTTGTGGATCTCACCTACTAGTGCATAAGCATGATATGAAAGCAAGTAGACAAGATGGTAGCGCAAGAATACTCGAAGTGTGATTGATTCAGGGATCGATTCGAAAAAGTGATTAGAAAAAGTGATTAGTTGGGATTGAAGAAATTCATCCAATTTATAGACAAATTGGAGAAAAGACAAGATTAGCATGAATTTGATTCGAATGGCAATTTCAAATCAAAAATGACAAACATGACAAATTATGACAAATTTGCACTTTCTATGCAAGAATGATTGATTGACAAATTTGACAAAATTATGACAAATTTCTATTTCAAAATTGATTGATTGTCAATTATGACAAATTATGACAACTTGGAATGTCATTCCCATGAAATTAGGAGAAAAATAGGAGAAAATAGATGAATTAGAAATTAGGAAATTAGGAATTAGAAATTGATGAAAATTAGGAATTAAGGAATTAGGAAAAATAGAAAATGGGGAAATTAGGAATTAAGTGAATTAATTAACAATTTTTCATTTATTAATCAATTCACAAAGAGGGAAGAATTAGTTAGCCAATTAAATAAACATTTAATTGCGACACGAAGACCTAGGATAAATCAACTATTTAACCTAGAGGGAGAAATGACAAACAAGGTTAAATGATTAAATCATGAAACCCTAGAAGATGAATTAGAAATGCAAGAATGACAATTAGGTCTTGACAAAAGATAATTGATGTCGATTTGATTTGATCATGATTCTGACTTGATAAAAGACCAATGCTAACAAATGATTTGATTGATAAATGCGCCAATTGATGAGGAACAATGACTAATTGATCCAAATTGACATGATTGATTGAGAAAGACGACAATCGATGACAGATCGATCGCAAAATGACAAAATTGAAAATGACAACGATCGATGACAAAATAGATTGCAAAATGACAAGATTGAAGATGACCACGATCGATGAAAAATCAATCGCTTGATGATAAGATTTGAAAACGACAATGATTGATGAGAAATCGATCGCACGATGATAAGATTGATAAGAGGACAAAACCCTAATTAGGATTGACGATGTCCAAAATGATGACAAATGAATACGCACATTGATGCGACAAGATAAGATTGACCAAAATCATGACTGAAGATGTGTTATTGACAAGACCAAATTCGAAAGCGAGATGAATGAAGAATGCAGAAGAAGGACTCGATGCTCACAAATGATAAAGACCAAGTGCGTGACATAGGAGAAATGTTAATGCGACGCAAAAACCCTAAAATAAGGCAATGCGCAAATGTTAATGTATGAGTCTGCAAGCGTTGACCATTTTTAGATGTCTACACATAGAAGAAAGAAACACACAGAAAATATGCTAAAAAAGAAAGAGCTCAATATTCACAAAATGTAATGTAATAATCCTCCTTCTTGTTACAAAGAAAAGAAAGAACTTAACCTTTAATAGGTCAAGAAGCCCTAAAAGGGAAAACCTAGGTTTGCACATAATAATTAGTAAAAGAATTAATTATTATGCACCTAATGTTAGCTTAAGTGTAAAAGAGATAAAGGGAACTTAAATGATTAAACACATATTGTTTAATTAATCAAGTAAATACCCGAATACTCTAACACCCCACCTTAAGCTAGACTTAGGGAGAAGCTAAAACCTAGAACAACTACTGAAAGCAGGAAAGATGAGTCCCGACAACAAGGCCTGATCAGGTACCCAAATACAATGAAATCTCTATGAAGTAGAGAAATAGAGAAAACCATGTGGGAAAAAAATTTACTCCAAAAAGAAATGGAAAAGAACACCACTAAAGCATGAAGAACCTGCAAACATTGTCGAAGAATAACTTTTGATCTAAAGAACCTCCACTGAAATATAACATGACCAGGTAGAGAAGACTGTAATCTGTATGAGAGCCCTCAAATGACACTACTTGAATCAGAAGGCAAACAACTGAAATTGAAGATACATATGGTATGAAAACACCAAAGCCTAAAGAGTTGATCAATCGAACCACAGAAGCATTAGAACCAACAGGACAAACCTCACCATAATGTTGAAGAGGGAGAGGGACAGGAACACTAAAAAAAACGGCCAAGAAGAACTACATGACGAAGAACCAAGAACATCAAAGGTGCTGAGAAAAGTACATGGTGTCATGGAAGGAACACTCACTGGACATACATCATGAGGTGAATGTCATGGAAGGAACACTCACTGGACAAAGGTAGATTGCAAACAAGGCAAACATCAACCCCCTCATGGCACTTTATAAGTAGTGCATGTACAACAAGGAACAAGATGTGCAAGATCCTAAGTAAACAATGCATGATGACACTTTATCTCAGTGCGTTTGCATAAATACAATGCTACAATGAAAATAAGACTAAAAAAAGAAAGGAGAACCAAAATAGAGACATCCTACCCAGAGAAGAGATCCTAGGACCTGAAACAACCAAGATATCCACCAGAGTGCTGAAAAGCAAAAAACTGAATAAAATATGCATGGAAAAGAATCTGGAAATAAAACTCATATGGCTGGAAAGTACACATCACACGCTTTCCAAAAATATAAACTTTTCAAAAAACGGAGTTCGGATGCTCATTCTATGACTCTCGGAGTGCAAAAAAGAGAGTTCACTTTGACTGAAAAAAAAACACAGTCAAACAGCAAAATTGGAAAAAATTACCAACATCATGAGGTCCGGCTCTGATACCATGTTGAAGTTGAGAAAATACAACACCACAAGAGCCCAAATGATCTCTGTGAGCTGAAAAACTTGTTACAAGGAGAAGCAAGGAAGCAAATCACAGAAGAAAGAAATACACAGAAAATATGCTCAAAAAGAGAGAGCTCAATATTCACAAAATGTAATGTAATAATCCCCATTCTTGTTACAAAGAAAAGAAAGAACTTAACCTTTAATAGGTCAAGAAGCCCTAAAAGGGAAAACCTAGGTTTGCACATAATAATTAATAAAAGAATTAATTATTATGCACCTAAAGTTAGCTTAAGTGAAAGAGATAAAGGGAACTTAAATAATTAAATAAATATTGTTTAATTAATCAAGTAAATACCCGAATACTTTAACATTGATTATGCCAAAATAATTACAAAGAGTGTAAAAAAATTGATTATTGTTGATAATTAGTCAAAACTCCTTTTTTTATTTATCATTTTTTTTATGGGTGGGCTGTTAAATTGTGTCGAAAACCTTACAGTATAATAATGTCAAAATTCTCACAGAGAATGGAAAAAAATTTGATTATTGTTCATAATTATTATGCAAAAAAATGGTCTCTTTGTTTATAATGCCAAAATAATTACTAAGAATGCCAAAAAAAATGATTATTGTTCATTATTATTCTCTATTTCATTTCAATGCTCTGTTACAGTTTAATAATGTTGAAATCCTTACAGTTTAATAATGCCGAAATCCTTATAGTATAATAATGCTGAAATCCTCATAGAGAATGGCGAAAAAAAAAATGATTATCTCTTTGTTTTATTCGAAACCCCTTCATTGTTTATCATTTCATTTTATGGGTGCATTGTTAAATGGTGCCTCTCTATTTATAATACCAAAATAATTACAGAGAACACAAAAAAAATTGGTTATTGTTCATAATTATTCGAAACCCCTTCATTATTTATCATTACAAGAATGTGTATGTCTAATACTAGCTATAAGGTTGTTGTCGTCATATACATATACATATACATATACATGTGTGTGTGTGTGTGTTATTATCAACATATAACAACTTTCTCACATACACGTTATGGGATACTTGGCACGAATTGCCACCAACTACATTTCCCTAAAAACTTTGGGAAATGAAGATTTTTTGAGGCATTTTCATTGTTTGCTCTGCCTTCAATTTGTTAATATACTCACTATAAATAATATTATCAGGCATACACTATATTAATTCCAATAAATTTCATATGATAAATACAACATCATTCAATTATTAGTTATTTGACAAATGAATCTGAATCTTAATACAATATCAACAATATCTGCTTTTAGTTTCTCTCCTTGATATATAATGTCTCAATTTATGTACCTATATGGTTATTGTCCACATATATACACACACACATATATATACGTATATATGTGCATGAGTATATATATATATACAACACCATTTTATTTTGTTCAAAGATGTTCAATGATGGATTTGTACTCATTGGTACATACAAAAATTGATTTGTTTTTTCATCATTTATCTCAATGACATTGAGGGTTTCATTTCAATGATCTATCTCTCTATATATATTTATACAAGCACACATAGTAGCATTTTTATTTTGTTGAAAGATGTTCAATGATGGAATTGTTCAGTATCTAATAGAATATCAACAATATCCAATTTTCAATCACATCACACTTACATATTTTACTTCTACATCTCATGGTTTTAGTTTGTCTCCTTGTTATATACAGTTTCAAGTTCTGTCCCTATATGGTTATTGTCCATATCTATGTATACACATAAATATATATACACACATATACATATATATGTGTATGTATCTATATACATGTGTACATGTATGTATATATACATGTATATGTATGTGTATATATATACATGTATATGTATACAAGAAGAAACACACACAATAGCATAATATGTTCTATAATGATGGTTGTTTTGAGTTTTGTGGCTATATGGTTATTGTCTATATAAATGTGTGAATGTATATGGACAATAACCATATAGCCATAGAACTTGATGTAATCAACAACATATTCCTTATTCAAGGGCACTCATTTAGATTGGTACACACTGAATAACTAAATTTCTTCTGCAGTCAATGTTAAATGTTATACATCTTTCAATTTAAATTATACTATCTTCAGTATACCAATATTTCTTTCAATATAGTCACTATAAATAATATTAACAACCATATTGGATGTCCAATGATGGTTTATTCTCCTTCGTATATGCATTATGCTTTGTATATTGATGATTTCTGTGTATGCAGTTTACAGTTTCATTTCAATGCTCTCTTATAGTTTAATGTGCCTATATATGGTTATTGTCCACACACACACACACACATACATATATGGTTATTGTCAACACACACACACACACACACACACACACAATAGCATTTTTTTTCGTTCAAAGGTTTTCAATGATGGATTTGTACTCATTGGTACATGCAGAAATGGATTTTATTTTTAATCATTATAGTGTGAACTTGGCTCCACTTTCTTTGCTTCATTATAGTGTGAACTTGAGGGTTTATAGTGTGAACTTGACTCCAAATTATTTTCTTCATTATAGTGTGAACTTAACTCCAAATTATTTGCTTCATTATAGTGTGAACTTGACTTATTATAGTGTGAACTTGACTCAACTTTCTTTGCTTCATTGTAATGTGAACTTGAGGGTTTGAACTTGACTCCAAATTATTTGCTTCATTATAGTGTGAACTTGACTCCAAATTATTTGCTTCATTATAGTGTGAACTTGGGGGCTTATAGTATCAACTTGAATCCACATTATTTGTTTCATTATAGTGTGAACTTGACTCATTATACTATTTCAACATACATATATATAGTGTGAACCTGACTCATTATAGTGTGAATAATTCAAATCATAGAAGAAAACTGAACAATTCAAAGCAATGGAGAACTGCATATTTAATATGACATGACTGACTATTTCCCACAAAAATTCAAATTTGAAAATAGCTAGCTACCACAATCGAATGCATTGCACATTCAAATTATATTATAAGACAAAATTTTCCATGTCACTTTCATTACAATCCAAGTCATTGCATATTTATGAGTTCTGCAAATTCCCTTTGCACATTTCTTATGTAATTATTTGTTTGCAATATGTATGTATGTTATACATATGCATATGCATATGTATGTATATATGCATATGTGCAATTCTATGTACATGTGCATATGTATGTAGGTGGATATGTATATGTATGTACTTATGCATTTGAATATATATGTATGAATGTGTAAGGATTGTATGCATGTTGTCAAATGTTAAAGACGATCAAAAAGTTGTTTTGTATTCAATAATGTATGGATGATTTGTTGTGACAACGTTACACTACCCTCGATTATTACTATTTTTTGCAGGTGTGCTATAGCATCGAGGGAAGAACCATACTTGTGGAAGATCATCATATCAATGTAAATGTGTTTATTAACACACTTAAATTCTTTGGAGATTATGCCTTTAATGCTTACATTTTATATAAATTTGTGTAGATATCTTAGGTAGTTATGCACTTCTTATTAAATGTGTTTCTTAACACACTTTAGTTTGTTTTGTATTTTGTTGTGATTGTTATGGCAGGAAATTACAAACACGATAAGGAGTCACTATGTCAAAGACAACAAGCCTTCCTCTCAGGTAAAGTCAATATGACTTTACTTTGGCAATGATCTAGTAGACAATGCAATTTGTGCTTTGTTTATGTTTCAATTTGTGAATTGTTTATGTTTCAATTTGTTTAAATTCATCACTTAGTTCATATGGCTGCAAGAAACTTACTTAGTTCACATTAGAAAAAAATCTAGTAGAAAATGCATTTTTTGAATTGTTTATCTTTCAATCTTCTCTTTTTGGGACTTTACTTCAGCAATGATCTATTAGACAATGCAAATTTTGATTTGTTTATGTTTCAATTTGTGAATTGTTTATGTTTCAATTTGTTTAAATTCCTCACTTAGTTCATATGGTTGTGTAATGGTGGGAAAATGATGAATGATATATCAAGAGGAAATACCCTTTCCCTCAAAGAGAGATGAGAATTTCACTATTGATTACCATTCAAGCACTTTTCACCATTACATTAGGAAGACAAGGGATGAGATAATTCACTAGATTCAATCTCCACACAAAGATGATAGATTAAATTCTGAATGAATTGAGAATGTTAGGATGATCCCTTCTTCCTTGTTTGAAATGGAAAGGAATTGATTGAATTATGTAGTGCAAAAGTGACAAAGAATTGATTATAAATTGAGAACGGAATATGGGATTAAGTTTTGCATCTGGATCAGGTAGTAAAATGTCAAGACGAAGTCACCTTGCAAATTTAATGAAAAGTTGTCTAGACCGTGGCGATAATGTACACGGTCCTCCGAAAAATCCGTGAAACAAAAAGGGTTTTTCCACCTCTGCAAATGAAGCCGAAATCCGAAAGTACAACTGCGTGCCTATAACCTACACACAGAAAAGAGAGGAAAAGGGGTTGGGATTGGGGGTTTGCCTCAAGGGAGGTTGTAGTAGCAATGTTGATAGAAATGCTTGTATGTAATTGAATGTTGAAAGGGATCTCCTCTTCAATGGTTCAATCCTTGACTTGAATGCAACACCTAGCTTTGAAGGGTGACTTGAGAATGCTCAATGCTGGAAAAGAATGCTCGATCACTTATGCAACTTGAATCTCTCCAACTTTGACCTCTTTGACTTATCAAATTTCCACTTATGCAAATGAGAGGATGAATGCCCCTTAAATACATGTTTGAAGTATTGAATTTCGTCACGGGCCGACATCGGGGAAGTTTCCTACCCGAGGCACAACACACAAGGCGTGCTCTAGGAAGGGTCCTAGCCTAAAATAGGGCAGGGACAGGGGCACCACGCCCCTTTCCAAGGGGGGACAGTGGCTCCATGCCCCTGTCCTACCCATTTTTCCTAGGGCATAATGCAGATGGGGTGATGCAGAGGCCAAGGAAGAAGTTGTTTTTGCAAGCCGAGCACTCTTTGGTCTCCGATCAAGCTAAGGGATTCGAGTTCGCATGCGTGAGGACCCTAATGCAGTTGAAAATTGCTAGGGTTGCAATTTTATGACACTACATTTAGCCCCCACTTTGGTGGGAGTATAAGCGTACACCAATACTATCGATAAAGTACAAGGAAACAAGATTGAAAGACTTTTACCACATCAAGGAGGAAA